>NC_052080.1:27100685-27461935 GCF_015852505.1 Tachyglossus aculeatus
TGCATTCCAGTAGGGAGGTGGTGAAGTCCTGCAGTAGAAATAAAAACAGGCCATGAAGACCTGGAGGAAAGTGAGAGACTTCAACAGGCCTTGAAGACCTGCAGTGGGAATTCAAAGATGATGCACGGGCATAAAAGGCAAATCTCTCCATTGCCCTTAAAATATTCTCACTGTTCTGTGGAGAACTCAGGTCATAAAGACCTGAAGGAGGTGATTAAACAGGCCATGGAGACCTGCAGGGGAGAATTAAATTGTGGAATGAAACAAGCCTTGAAGACCTGAAGGAGAGAATTGATTGGGAGAATTAAACAGGCTGTGAAGACCTGTAGTGGAGATTCAGGCAAGATAAAGGGCCTGAAGCCAAGCTCTTCTTTTACCCCTCAAATGTTCTCTCTGATTTTGAATACACAGGCCTGTGAAGACCTGATGGGGAGAATTACATGGGCCATGAAGACCTGAAAGGAGATCCTTAAGTGAAAGAATTTAACAAACCTTGAAGACCTGAAAGGAGATCCTTAAGTGAAAGAATTTAACAAGCCTTGAAGACCTGTCATAGAAATTCAAATGGGATGAGTGGCATGAAGCCCATCTTTCCTTTTCCCCCTCAAATATTCTTTGTCCTTGAGTATGGAGACAGGGAAGATCTGCAGTGGAAGTAAAAACAGGCCATGAAGACCTGAAGGACAGTGGGAGAATTCAACAGGCCTTGAAGGCCTGCAGTGGGAATTCACAAAGGATACATGGCATATTAGGACAGTCTCTCCTTTGCCCTTCCGAGATCCTCTCCGTTCTCCGGAGAATACAAGTCATAAAGACCTGACGGAGATTATTAAACAGGCCATGAAGACCTGGAGGAAAGTGGGAGACTTCAACAGGCCTTGAAGACCTGCAGTGGGAATTCACAGAAGATGCACGGCATAAAAGGCAAGAGAACACAGGCCATGGAGACCTGCAGGGGAGAATTAAATTGTGGCATGAAACAAGCCTTGAAGACCTGAAAGAGAGAATTGAATGGGAGAATTAAACAGGCTGTGAAGACCTGTAGTGGAGATTCAGGGAAGATAAAGGGCCTGAAGCCAAGCTCTTCTTTTACCCCTCAAATGTTCTCTCTGATTTTGAGTACACAGGCCGTGAAGACCTGATGGGGAGAATTACACAGGCCATGAAGACCTGAAAGGAGATCCTTAAGTGAAAGAATTTAACAAGCCTTGAAGACCTGTCATAGAAATTCAAATGGGATGAGTGGCATGAAGCCCATCTTTCCTTTTCCCCCTCAAATATTCTTTGTCTTTGAGTATGGAGACGGGGAAGATCTGCAGTGGAAGTAAAAACAGGCCTTGAAGACCTGAAGGACAGTGGGAGAATTCAACCGGCCTTGAAGACCTGCAGTGGGAATTCACAAAGGATACATGGCATATTAGGACAGTCTCTCCTTTGCCCTTCCTAGATCCTCTCCGTTCTCCGGAGAATACAAGTCATAAAGACCTGACGGAGATGATTAAAGAGGCCATGAAGACCTGCAGGGGAGAATTAAATTGAAGAATGAAACGAGCCATGAAGACCTGAAAGAGAGAATTAAATGGGAGAATTAAACAGGCAGCATAGACCTGTAGTGATAATTCAGAGAGGATAAAAATGGCATGAAGCCAGTCTCTCCTTTTCCCCCTCAGGTGTTCTCTCTGCTTTTGACTACATAGGCCGTGAAAATCTGAAGGAGAGAATGAATTAAATGGGACCGCTGAACAGGCCGTGAAGACCCAAACAGGAAATAATTAAATGGGACAATTAAACAGGGCTTGGAGATTTGCAGTAGAGATTCCCTTGAACGCCCGGGCCACAGATGAAGAAGTGAGCAACACACGTTTCTGGAAAGAATCAATTGGGTTTGAGTACGGGGCCTTACCAAAATCTTCCTAGATAACAATGGGAATTCCTTTTCCAATAATGCTGCAACATAGAACGAGAGGTCTAAGAAATTTTGCAGCTCTCTCTTAAAGCTTATCATTTTCCTCACTCAAAATCTTATCCAGTTCCAGTAGTAAGTGGAGAAAACCGTATCATTCACAATGATTTTAATGAGGAATTCATTTGGTTTTAAGGAGATTTCAAGTAAATTTCCTGAGGATATTTATAATCAAATTCTTTTTTACCTACCCTCAAAATTTCCTACTAGGTTTTTCCTGGGTAACCTCACTTTACTTTCTTTTTAACTTTGCATGATTACCTCAAGGTTTTACTATACCACCTATCTATCCCTGACTGAAATGCCATGGTATAAAACCCAGAACCTTGAGTCTCCTCCCCTGAAAACAGGTCGGAGAAAAGTACTGTGAGGATGACATTAAAAAATTTCTCCCGTTAATGTTTGAGACATATTTCGAGGTTAAAGACAGTGGCAGCAAACACCTTTGACAAGGTAAATTTGGAAAATGTAGAAATAAAATCTTATCTCCAATATCAGAAATTAATTGAGGTACTTATTCTCAGAGACAGGCAGTGTTTCTGCTTCTTAAGTTGGAGGCGAGTGTCCTGGTCTGCTGGATCAGAGGCAGCTCTCCTCTTCATCATCATCATCAATCGTATTTATTGAGCGCTTACTATGTGCAGAGCACTGTACTAAGCGCTTGGGAAGTAAAAATTGGCAACAACCAATTTCTTCCTCCTCTTTTGGCCTGGCCGCTCAGGATATTTCCTCAGGCATGGAAGTGACACAACAGCGCAGAACAAACACCCAGAAATCCTCACACCCTTTTCCTTTTCTCCTCCCAGCAGGTTTAATTCCTTCCTAATTTCTTCACCCGAAATCAAAAATACACCAAAAATGCCCTTTAGAAAATCGCTACTCCTAATCTTAAGAATCACACTGAATTTCTCTTTCCCTACCTTTCTTCCCTGTAGTTGCTGCCAGCATGTCAGTGCCTGGTGGGCAAACCTGATTCTCCCGGTTGAGTACCTGGATCAGAGGCAGGGGCAGGAAGTAGGAATTGGCACCTTGGGCTTCCTGTCCTGAGGCGTTCCCTGAAGTCCGAAGATCCTGGTGACTTGGGCAGGCAGGACATGTTCCTGAAAAGAATCAACCAGGTTTGAGCACAAACCCTCACCAAAATCTTCCTAGATAAAAATGAGGATCCCTCCTCCAATTAAGCTCCATAGAGCTATGGGACTGTGGCATTTCTGTGCTCTTTTTTAAAGTTTATCAATTTCCTCACTTAGAGCATTACCCAGTGCCAGTAATCAGTGGAAAAAACTGAATCTAATACAGGGATTTCTAGTGAGAAGTGTATTTGGATTTAAAGGGATTTTAAGTAAATTTGCTGAGGAAATTTACAATCAGGTTCTTTTTTAACCTACCTTTAAAATGTCAGGCTTATGTTTCTCCTAGTTAACCCCAGTTTAAATTCTATGTAATTATTGGTAATTGCCTAAGTGCTGCCTGTGCCTCCTTTCTCTCCCTGCCAGAACTATAAACCTATAAAACCCAGTACCTCAAGTTTCATCCACTGAAAACAGATCGGGGAAAAGTACAGTGAGGATAATATTAACAAATTTCCTTCTTTTTATTGGGGATATAAAGTTTAAGAGAAATATCTCCGAGGTAAAAACAGTGACAACAAACAGCTTTTTCAAAGGTAAATCTGAAAAGGAATAGAAAGATAATTTCATCTCCAATATCAGAAATTAACTGAGGTACTTATTCTTTTAAGTCAGGCAGCCAAGTCCGTATCTCCTCTGCCAACATCCCGGGCTCTCTGAATCGGCTTGATCGGAGGTAGCTCTCCCTCCTCCTGTGGGCCTTCGACTGTCCACCCTGAATCCATCGGGATATTTCCTCAGGCACCCGAGTGACACAGATGTGCAGAACAAACTCCCAAAGACACCCCTGCCCTCCCCCACCCCTTTTCCTTTTTTTTTTTCACAGCAGGCTAAATTTCTTCCCAATTTCTTCAGAGAAAACCTAGAAAATTAAAGATCTTGAAAGAATTTGTCCAGAAATAGCCTTCCCTCGGCCCACAAATTCATCTACAGACTGGCTGTAGCATGAATCTATTCATCCTTCAGTAGTAGGGTTCCCTTCGCATCTAATCTTTAGAACCACACGGAATTTCCCTTTTCCCCTCTCCCCTTTTTCCCAAGCTATAGCTGCTGCTGGTGGGCAAACCTGACTTTCCTAGAGGAGACTTTGGCTGGGCAGAGGGAGCTTTGAACTGGAATTGGCACCTTGGACTTCCGGGCCTGAGGCAGCCCCTCGACTCTGATGAAACAGGTGACTTGAACAAGTTCCTGAAACAAATCAACCGGGTTAGAGCAAAATTCCTCACCAAAATCTTCCCAGACAATAACAGAGATTCCTTCTTCAGTAATGCTTCTACACCGAACTAAAGGCCTAGGAAATTTCACTGCTCTTTTTCAAAGTTTCTCCATTTCCTCACTTAGAACCTTTACTCAATGTCAGTAATCAGTGGAGAAAACTACATCTATCAGTGAATTCTAATTGGAAATTTATTCTGTTTTACAAAGATTTTAAGTCAATTTTCTCAGGGAAAGAGAAAACTACATCTATCAGTGAATTCTAATTGGAAATTTATTCTGTTTTACAAAGATTTTAAGTAAATTTTCTCGGGGAAGGAGAAAACCACATCTACCAGTGAATTCTAATTGGAAATTTATTCTGTTTTACAAAGATTTTAAGTAAATTTTCTCAGGGAAGGAGAAAACCACATCTATCAGTGAATTCTAATTGGAAATTTATTCTGTTTTACAAAGATTTTAAGTAAATTTTCTCAGGGAAGGAGAAAACCACATCTATCAGTGGATTCTAATTGGAAATTTATTCTGTTTTACAAAGATTTTAAGTAAATTTTCTCAGGGAAGGAGAAAACTACATATATCAGTGAATTCTAATCGGAAATTTATTCTGTTTCACAAAGATTTTAAGTAAATTTTCTCAGGGAAGGAGAAAACTACATCTATCAGTGAATTCTAATTGGAAATTTATTCTGTTTTTACAAAGATTTTAAGTAAATTTTCTCAGGGAAGGAGAAAACTACATGTATCAGTGAATTCTAATTGGAAATTTATTCTGTCTTTACAAAGATTTTAAGTAAATTTTCTCAGGGAAGGAGAAAACCACATCTATCAGTGAATTCTAATTGGAAATTTATTCTGTTTTACAAAGATTTTAAGTCAATTTTCTCAGGGAAGGAGAAAACTACATCTCTCAGTGAATTCTAATTGGAAATTTATTCTGTTTTACAAAGATTTTAAGTAAATTTTCTCAGGGAAGGAGAAAACTACATCTATCAGTGAATTCTAATTGGAAATTTGTTCTGTTTTACAAAGATTTTAAGTAACTTTTCTCAGGGAAGGAGAAAACCACATCTATCAGTGAATTCTAATTGGAAATTTATTCTGTTTTACAAAGATTTTAAGTAAATTTTCTCAGGGAAGGAGAAAACTACATCTATCAGTGAGTTCTAATTGGAAATTTATTCTGTTTCACAAAGATTTTAAGTAAATTTTCTCAGGGAAGGCGAAAACTACATCTATCAGTGAATTCTAATTGGAAATCTATTCTGTTTTTACAAAGATTTTAAGTAAGTTTTCTCAGGGAAGGAGAAAACTACATCTATCAGTGAATTCTAATTGGAAATTTATTCTGTTTTACAAAAATTTTAAGTAAATTTTCTCAGGGAAGGAGAAAAACTACATATATCAGTGAATTCTAATTGGAAATTTATTCTGTTTTACAAAGATTTTAAGTAAATTTTCTCAGGGAATTAACAAATCAGATTTCTTTTTAACCTACTTTTAAATTTCTCCTTGAGTTTTCTGAGTAAATTTCACTTAGTCTATTTAACTTTGCGTTGTCTCAAGCCTTAATTCAACCACCTTTTGCTCCCTGACTGAAATACAAATGTATAAAACATATAACATATGCTTTCTTCCACTGAAAACATTAGGGATTAGGGAAAGACTCTAAGGGAAAATGTCAACCAGTTTTTCATTTTTATAAATAAAGTCTAGGATAAATATCCAACGGGTAAAAACAGATTTTTTAAAGATTTATTTGTAGAGTACAACATTAGAATTTCCTCTCCCACTGCAGAAATAATTTAAGGTACTTATTTTTTTTTTTCCCTACCAGTAGTCAGCTCCTCTCTCCTCTCTCCTCTTCTAGACTGTGAGCCCACTGTTGGGGAGGGACCGTCCCTATATGTTGCCAACTTGGACTTCCCAAGCGCTTAGTACAGTGCTCTGCATCATCATCAATCATATTTATTGAGCGCTTACTATGTGCAGAACACTGTACTAAGCGCTTGTAATAGAGTAATAAATCTGTACAAACATATAGACAGGTGCCGCGGGGAGGGGAAGGAGGTAGGGCGGGGGGGATGGAGAGGGAGAGGAAGGAGGGGGCTCACAGTCCGAATCCCCATTTTACAGATGAGGTAACTGAGGCCCAGAGAAGTTGTGACTTGCCCAAGGTCACACAGCTAACAAGTGGTGGAGCCGGGATTCGAACCCATGACCTCCGACTCCCAAGCCCACGCTCTTCCCACTGTAAGCGCTCAATAAATACGATTGATGATGATGATATTTGAGCACACACCTTCACTCAAGCTGTCCTACAACACAAGTACCAATTACTTCTTCTGAATTGTTCCATAGTAATGTTGGGTCTCAATTGCATGACAAAAGTAATTTTTCCCTTGTAAATATTGAAGAAAATATGTATCAAATTAATGAAAATCTTTCCTTAGAGAATGCCCACCGCTGTTTCAGACCGACTACATCGTTTTAACTCCGGCTGAAAATATCAGGTACCCGTGGTTAGGGAGAAAGGTCGGGGGAAACTAGTTCATTCATTTTTATGTTCATTCATTAGGGAAGCAGCGTGGCTCCGTGGAAAAGAGCATGGGCTTTGGAGCCCGAAGTCATGGGTTCGAATCCCAGCTCTGCCACATGTCTGCTGGGTGACCTTGGGCGAGTCACGTAACTTCTCGGAGTCTCAGTTCCCTCATCTGTAAAATGGGGATTAAGACTGTGGGACAACGTAATCACCTTGTATCCCCCCCCCCAAGCGCTTAGAACAGTGTTTTGCACATAGTAAGCGCTTAACAAATGCCATTATTATTATTATTTTAGTTATCATCAATCGCATTTATTGAGCGCTTACTGTGTGCAGAGCACTGTACTAAGCGCTCAATAAATTCTAAATTCTAATAAATTTTAGTTCTCTTCTGGACTAAAATGCAAATAGTAGGTAAACTGAAATCTTAAAAGTTTGTTTAGGGTCAACCATCCTTCATTGGTGGCCTGGCTCGAGGGGCCCCCAGGATTCTGGTCGGGTAAATTCAACCCTTATTCTCTATGAAGAAAGGCTGAATTCTCTCCTCCTTCAGTGAAAGCCCGGAGTCCTCTTGGCTGACTTTGGGCCGGGGGAGATGTTCTGTGAGGAAGACGTAGAAATGGACATAGTAAGCGCTCAATAAATACGATTGACGATTGATGAAATGGCCCCATCCTGACTGATAGATAAAAGATGAGAAGAACAGGTCCGTTCTGAGCGCCCTTTATAGAAAATGGTGACAAAACGATTAGAAGTAACGTAGGCCGTCCTCGGCTCCCCTCAGCCTCGCCGCCACCCTCAGCCCCTCGGCTCCCCTCATCCCCTCGGTTCCCCTCACCCGCTCCGCTCCCCTCAGCCCCTCGGCTCCCCTCACCCGCTCCGCTCCCCTCAGCCCCTCGGCTCCCCTCAGCCCTTCCGCTCCCGTCCCCCGCTCCCCTCAGCTCCCCTCAGCCCTTCCGCTCCCGTCCCCCGCTCCCCTCAGCTCCCCTCAGCCCTTCCGCTCCCGTCCCCCGCTCCCCTCGGCTCCCCTCAGCCGCTCCCCTCGACCCTTCGGCTCCCCCCAACTCTTCCGCTCCGGCCCCCGCTCCCCTCAGCCCTCGGCTCCCCTCAGTCCCTCGTTTTTTCCTCAGCCCCTCTGCTCCCCTCAGCCCCCCGCTCCCCTCAGCCCCTCGGTTCCCCTCAGCCCCTCCGCTCTCCTCGGCCCCTGCGCTCCCCTCGGCCCCTCCGTTCCCCTCAGCCCCTCGGCTCCCCTCAGTCCCTCGTTTTTTCCTCAGCCCCCCTCGGCTCCCCTCAGTCCCCCGCTCCCCTCAGCCCCCCGCTCCCCTCAGCCCCTCGGTTCCCCTCAGCCCCTCCGCTCCCCTCGGCCCCTCCGCTCCCCTCGGCCCCTCCGCTCTCCTCAGCCCCTCGGCTCCCCTCAGTCCCTCGTTTTTTCCTCAGCCCCTCTGCTCCCCTCAGCCCCCCGCTCCCCTCAGTCCCCCGCTCCCCTCAGCCCCCCGCTCCCCTCAGCCCCTCGGTTCCCCTCAGCCCCTCCGCTCCCCTCGGCCCCTCCGCTCCCCTCGGCCCCTCCGCTCTCCTCAGCCCCTCCGCTCCCCCCAGCCTGTCGCCTCCCATCCTCCCCTCGACCCCCCTCAGCCCCGTGGCTCTCCTCCGCCGCTCCACTCCCCTCTGTTCCCCTCAGCCCCCCTCGGCTCCCCTCAGCCCCCCTCGGCTCCCCTCAGCCCCCCTCCGCTCCCCTCCGCCGCTCCCCTCCCCTCTGTTCCCCTCAGCCCCTCCGCTCTCCGCAGCCTCTGGTCTCCCACCGTCCCCTCGGCTCCCCTCAGCCCCTCCGCTCCCCTCAGCCCCTTGGCTCCCCTTACCCGCCCCGCTGCCCTCAGCCCCGTGGCTCCCCTCAGCCCCTCCGCTCCCCTCAGCCCCTCGACTCCCCTCAGCCCTTCCGCTCCCCTCAGCCCTTCCGCTCCACTCCCCTCTGTTCCCCTCAGCCCCTCCGCTCTTCCCAGCCTCTCGCCTCCCCTCGTCCCCTCGGCTCCCCCCTCACCCACTCCGCTCCCCTCTGTTCCCCTCATCCGCTCCACTCCCCTCTGTTCCCCTCAGCCCCTCCGCTCTCTGCAGCCTCTCGTCTCCCCTCGTCCCCTCGGCTCTCCTCAGCTCCCCTCAGCCCCTCCGCTCGCCTCAGCCCCGCGCCTCATTCATTCATTCATTCATTCATTCAATCGTATTGATTGAGCGCTTCCTGTGTGCAGAGCACTGGACTAAGCGCTTGGGAAGTCCAAGTTGGCAACATCTAGAGACGGTCCCTACCCAACCACGGGGCCTCTCCGCAGCCCCCTCGGCTCCGCGGTTCCCCTCACCCTCTCCGTTCCCCTTCGGCCGAGGCTCGGCGCCCCTCACCGCAGCCCGCTCCCTTCACTCCTCCGGTTGTCCTGAGCCAGCCCCTCCGCGGTCTTCACCGGCTCCGCTGTCCCCAGCCGGAGGCTCCGCTCCGCTGCCCTCAGCCCCGGGGCTCCCCGCGGCTCCCCCTCGGCTCCCCCTCGGCTCCCCCTCGGCTCCCCCTCGGCTCCCCCTCGGCTCCCCCTCGGCCCCTCCGCTCTCCTCCCCCGTCGGTTCTCCTCCTCGGCTCTCCTCATCCTCTCCGCTCCGCCCCTCCCCGCTCCCCTCAGTCCCACCCCGCTCCCCGGAGCCCCGCGGCTCCCCTCGGCCCCACCGCTCCCCTCACCATCTCCGCTCCCCTCCCCTGCCCCTCGGCTCCCCTCAGCCCTCCCGTTCTCCTCAGCCCTCCGCTCTCAATCAATCAATCAATCAATCAATCAATCAATCGTATTTATTGAGCGCTTACTGTGTGCAGAGCACTGTGCTAAGCTCTTGGGAAGTACAAGTTGGCAACATATAGAGACGGTCCCTACCGCTCTCCTCAGCCCCTCGACTCCCCTCAGCCCCATGGCTCCCCACAGCCCCTCGGCTCCCCTCACCCGCTCCTCTCCGCTCCGCTCCCCTCAGCCGCCTCGTTTTTCCTCAGCCCCATGGCTCCTCTCACTCGCTCTCCTCAGGTCCTCGGCTCCCCTCAGGCCCTCGTTTTTCCTCAGCCCCTCGGCTCCCCTCAGCTCCCCTCAGGCCCTCGTTTTTCCTCAGCCCCTCGGCTCCCCTCAGCTCCCCTCAGGCCCTCGTTTTTCCTCAGCCCCTCGGCTCCCCTCAGCTCCCCTCAGGCCCTCGTTTTTCCTCAGCCCCTCGACTCCCCTCACCCGCTCTCCTCAGCCCCTCCGCTCCCCTCAGCCCCTCGTTTCCCCTCAGCTCCCCTCAGCCCCTCTGGTCCCCTCAGCCCCTCTGGTCCCCTCAGCCCCTCGTTTTCCCTCACCCGCTCCCCTCAGCCCCTCGTTTTTCCTCAGCCCCCCTCCGCTCCCCTCAGCCCCTCGTTTCCCCTCAGCTCCCCTCAGCCCCTCTGGTCCCCTCAGCCCCTCGTTTTCCCTCACCCGCTCCCCTCAGCCCCTCGTTTTTCCTCAGCCCCCCTCGGCTCCCCTCAGCCCCCCTGGTCCCCTCAGCCCCTCGTTTTCCCTCAGCCCCTCGGCTCCCCTCACCCGCTCCCCTCAGCCCCTCGTTTTTCCTCAGCCCCCTTCAGCTCCCCTCAGTCCCCCTCCGCTCTCCTCAGCCCCATGGCTCCCCTCACTCGCTCCCCTCAGGCCCTCGGCTCCCCTCAGCCCCTCGGCTCCCCTCAGCTCCCCTCAGGCCCTCGTTTTTCCTCAGCCCCTCGGCTCCCCTCAGCCCCTCGGTTCCCCTCAGCTCCCCTCAGCTCCGCTCCTCTCCCCGCGGCCCCCCTCGTTTTTCCTCAGCCCCATGGCTCCCCTCACTCGCTCTCCTCAGTCCCTCGGTTCCTCTCAGCCCCTCGTTTTTCCTCAGCCCCTTGACTCCCCTCACCCGCTCTCCTCCTCAGCCCCGCTCCTCTCCCCTCAGCCCCCTCGTTT
The DNA here is from genome assembly GCF_015852505.1 of Tachyglossus aculeatus. Taxonomy (NCBI): domain Eukaryota; kingdom Metazoa; phylum Chordata; class Mammalia; order Monotremata; family Tachyglossidae; genus Tachyglossus; species Tachyglossus aculeatus. The sequence goes on from NC_052080.1 coordinate 27,111,489, forward strand.
TTCTTCAGCCCCCCCCGGCTCCCCTCAGCCCCGCTCCTCTCCCCTCAGCCCCCTCATTTTTCCTCAGCCCCTCGGCTCCCCTCACCCGCTCCCCTCAGCCCCTCCGCTCCCCTCAGCCCCTCGTTTTTCCTCAGCCCCTCAGCTCCCCTCAGTCCCCCTCTGCTCCCCTCAACTCCTCCGCTCTCCTCAGCCCCTCTCGGCTTCCTTCAGTCCCCCTCAGCCCCCTCGTTTTTCCTCAGCCCCCTCGTTTTTCCTCAGCCCCATGGCTCCCCTCACTCGCCCTCCTCAGGCCCTCTGCTCCCCTCAGGCCCTCGTTTTTCCTCAGCCCCTCGTTTTTCCTCAGCCCCTCGGTTCCCCTCAATCAATCAATCAATCAATCGTATTTATTGAGCGCTTACTGTGTGCAGAGCACCGTACTAAGCGCTTGGGAAGCACAAGTTGGCATCATATAGAGACGGTCCCTACCCAACAGTGGGCTCACAGTCTGGGCTCCCCGGCTCCCCTCAGCCCCTCGTTTTTCCTCAGCCCCTCGGCTCCCCTCAGCCTGTGGGTTCTGCTCAGCCGCTGCTCTAGGCGGGGCAAATAATAATAATACTAATAATAATGATGGTATTTGTTAAGCGCTTACTACGTGCAAAGCACTGTTCTAAGCGCTGGGGAGGTTACAAGGTGATCAGGTTGTCCCACCGGGGGGGCTCGCACAATTTTAATCCCCATTTTCCAGATGAGGTCACTGAGGCCCAGAGAAGTTACGTGACTTGCCCAAAGTCACACAGCTAACAGTTGGCGGAGCAGGGATTTGAACCCATGATCTCTGACTCCAAAGCCCGGGCTCTTTCCACCGAGCCACGCTGCTTCTCTGGATAATGGGTGGATTTGGAAAGGCATTTGGGAAAGGCAAATGGATACCTTTCCTTTTTTACGGCATTTGTTTAGCGCTTACTACGTGCTAGGCCCTGTACTAAGCGATGGGGTCGATGCAAGCCACTGAAAACGCACTTGTCAAAGGCATGGTGTCGTTATTCACCGGTTTTTCCATGTTTCTGTGGAATTCTTTTAATCCTGCCTAACTGTTAGCGATTATTTTGATGTTTCCCATGTCGTTGAAGTCATTGCAACATTTTCATGTCTTCCACTGAAAGTCTGTGAGAAAATTTGTGTGGAAAAATTGATCTTTTTTTAACATAGCATAAAAATACCGTTTGGCAGGGCTTTTTTTCTGGAATAAGATAGTTATACAGTTATCCGAGAAAGGAAAATTTCAATAAATTGTCTCTACTAGTCAGTTCTACAAGGAAGGACACGTGTGTGTATGTGTTTTGGGGGCGGGACGGGGTGGGTGGATTTCTAAACTTCCAAATGACAGGTTCTCCTGGGAGAATGAATTCACAAATTTTTCTGTGAGCGCATGATCTACCCTGATGACACTTTTCCTGTTTCTTCCATTGAGGGATAACTGTCTTTGCCTTAGTACCTGAGGTTTTTATGGCTATGGCAATATTTCCAACAGACCTGCCCCAAATATAGTATAGGGAATTTTCAGTAAGAGAAATGCCGTTTTTTCTAGGAAATAACAGAAAGAAATAAAAAAAAACCCAGCTCTGCTTAATATTGAGGGAGATTCTACCGTTTTCTATTCAGATAATCTCTACAGATGCCACTCTCTGACCGGAAAATGGTAGAGTCTCCCTCAATACTACCAAGACTAGGGGACCCCCAATGTTTTGGCCAGTCAGAAAACTACTTTTCTCCTCGTGTATTTTATTTTCAAATTTGCAGGACTCTCATCAGGGTTCTCTAATTTTTTTCCCACAGTGCTTCAGAATTTTACTACATGATTCATGACTGAGTTATCCATTTTGTTCATCTCCTTGGAAAATTTTGAAGGGAAATAGAGGAATGTCTTCTTTAGTCTTTTCTTCCCAAATTCTACCTGATGTCCGCTTTTGGAGTGACTGATATGGTATTAGTATTTACAAAATTGGGAATAAATGAATCCCTAGGTAAAGACGAAGTGCAAATTCCTAATTATAATGATAATGATGATGGTATTTGTTAAGCACCTGCTATGTGCCCAGCACTGTTCTAAGCACTAGGGTAGATACAAGGTAATCAGATCGTCCCACGTGGGGCTCACAGTCTTAATCCCCATTTTACAGATGAGGTAAGCGAGGCCCAGAGAAGTGAAGTGACTTGTCCAAGGTCACACAGCAGACAAGTGGCATGTGACATGGGAATCTCGTGGATGACTGTTGTAAGTATAATTACGTGTGTTAATCCCATTGTCTATCTCACTTCTTTAAGTGGGAGTTTCAAAGGCAGAACTATTTTAAATCACCGAAAGCCTGGAGTCATCTCCAGGGATAATAGATCTGGGGGACCAGCTCTGAGGAAATTCATTTGTGATTGATCCATTTTGGCTATTGAAGGATAGAAAAAAGAACTGGTCTGTGAATGTAATAATAATAGTGTTTGAGAGCTTATTACGTGGCAAGAACTGTACTGGGGTAGATACAAGATAATCAGATCAGACGCAGCCTCTGTCCAATTATAAGACTCACAGTCTAATAATAGTGATGAAATTTAAGTGCTTACTATGTGGCAGGCTCTGTACTAAGTGTACAAGCAAATCGGATTGGACACAGTTCCTGTCCCACTTGAGGCTTACAGTCTCGAGCCCCATTTTACAGATGAGGTAACTGAGGAACAGAGAAATGGAGTGATTTGCCCAAGGTCCCACAGCAAACAAGTGATGGAGGTGGAATTAGAACTCACGACCCTCTGACTCCCAGCCCGTGCTCTAGTGGCTACACCATACTGCTTCTCTGTGGCATAGAGAGCCATACATATCTGTAATTTATTCATAATAATGTCTGTCTCCCCATCCAGACTGTAAGCTTGTTATGGGCAGGGAATGTGTCTGTTCATTCATTCAGTCATATTTATTGAGTGCTTACTGGGTGCAGAACTCTGTATTAAGCGCTTGGAAAGTACACTACAGCAGCAGAGACGATCCCTACCCAACAACGGGCTCACTATGGTTATATTGTACTCTCCCAAGCGCTTAGTACAGCACCCTGCACTCAATAAGCTTATCGCTCGCTCCCTTTGCTCTTCTTCTCCCTCCCCGCAGCACATATGTACATATGTATATATCTATATGTTGCTGACTTGTACTTCCCAAGCACTTAGTACAGTGCTCTGCACACAGTAAGCGTTCAATAAATACAATTGAATGAATGAATGAGTGAATCTATAATACTATTTATTTATATTGATGCCTGTGTACTTGTTTTGATCTGTATATACCTATAATTCTATTTATTTATATTGCTGCCTGTTTACTTGTTTTGATGTGTTTATATCTATAATTATATTTATTTATATTGATGCCTGTTTACTTGTTTTGATCTGTATATATCCATAATTCTATTTATATTGCTTTCTGTTTACTTGTTTTGATCTGTATATATCTATAATTCTTTTTATTTATATTGCTGCCTGTTTACTTGTTTTGATGTGTTTATATCTACAATTCTATTTATTTATATTGCTGCCTGTTTACTCGTTTTGATGTGTTTATATCTACAATTCTATTTATTTATATTGATGCCTGTTTACTTGTTTTGAGGTTTGTCTCTCCCCTCCTAGACTGTAAACCAGGTGCGGGCAGGGATTACAGTTGTCTCCCCCTTCTAGACTGTGAGCCCGCTGTTGGGTAGGGACCGTCTCTATATGTTGCCGACTCGTACTTCCCAAGCGCTTAGTCCAGTGCTCTGCACACAGTAAGCGCTCAATAAATACGATTGAATGAATGAATGAATAAGCTCCCAATAAATACGATTGAGTGAATGAATGAACGAAGACTGCTACAATTATAATTATTATTATTTTCCCTTCGGCCTCCTAGCATGACAGCAGCGAGCTGGGAAGGAGCCAGGCGAGTGATTCCGGACGGAGGAGGAGCCCGGGGTGGCCAGGAAACGTGTGCCAGCGGGACGATGCCCAGCTGCCCCCTTTTTCCTCAGACCCGGTGCCCGGCCGGGAACAGGATGCCACCTCCCTGCGGCTCGCGAAAGGAGGTCAACCTGGACCGGCCTCTCCGGGGCTGCGAGTTTTCCACGTGTGGGGAAGGCACATAAGCGCTTAGTACAGTGCAAGCGCTTAGTACAGTGCTCTGCACACAGTAAGCGCTCAATAAATACGATTGATTGATAGCGGCTAGATCACGGGCCTCGGAATCAGAAGGTCATGGGTTCTAACCCGGTATCTGCCACTTGTCTGCTGTGTGACCTTGCGCAAGTCACTTCACTTCCGTGTGCCTCAGTTACCATTCATTCATTCACTCAATGGTATTTATTGAGCGCTTACTGTGTGCAGTGCTGGAATAGATATGATTTAATCAGATTGGACACTCATTCATTCAATCGTATTGAGCACTTACTGTGTGCAGAGCACTGGACTAAGCGATTGGGAAGTACAAGTCGGCAACATATAGAGACGGTCCCTACCCAACAACGGGCTCCCAGTCTAGGAGGGGGAGACAGACGACAAGATCAAACATGTAGACCGGTGGCAAAATCGTCAGAACAAATAGAATTAAAGCTAGATGCACATCATTAACAAAATAAATAGTAAATAGGTACAAGTGAAATAAACGGAGTAATAAATCTGTACAAACATACATCTGTAAAATGGGGAATAAGACTGTGAGGCCTATGAGGGACAGGGACTGAATCCAACCCAATTTGCTTGTAACCACGTGATGCTTGGCACCTAATAGCCGATTAATAAATATTATTATGATTATCGGAACAATAAAGAAGGTTGATCCTGAGCTTTGACCTTGTCTGCTCGTCATTGGGTTCATAGGCAGGGGTGTGCGGAAAGCAGAGCTGGGTCACCTGGGCGGCCGCTGGCAGGGTGGGAGAGAAGGGCGGGGGCACGGGCACGGCCGGCCGGGGGCACCGTGGCGCAGGGCATCGAGGGAGGCCTGAGCGCAGGTGTGACCCCAGATTTCACTCCGCTGCCCGGATTATCTTTGTACAGAAAGGCCCTGGGCATGTCACTCCCCTCCTCAAAAATCTTCACATGAAGCAAAAACTCCTCACTCTCAGCTTCAAGGCTCTCCATCCTCTCACCCTCTCCTACCTCACCTCCCTTTTCCACGCCACCTAACCTCCTCACTGGGCCTTTTTCTCGCCTGTCCCGCCGTCGACCCCCGGCCCACGTCCTCCCTCTGGCCTGGAATGGCCTCCCTCCTCACATCTACCATGCTCTCTTCCTCCCTTCAAAGCCCTACTGAGAGGTCACCTCCTTCAGGAGCCTTCCCAGATTGAGCTCCCCCCCTTTCCCTCAGCTCCCCTCCCTTGTCTCCCCAACTCACTGCCTTCTAGACTGTGAGCTCACTGTTGGGTAGGGACCATCTCTATGTGTTGCCAACTTGTGCTTCCCAAGCGCTTAGTACACTGCGCTGCACACAGTAAGTGCTCAATAAATACGATTGATTGATTCTACCCCCTCCGCCCACCTCATAGCGTTTGTGTGCATACCCATCATTCCATTAATTATTTTATTGATGCCTTTGTTTTGCGTGGCTCAGTGGAAAGAGCACGGAGCTTGGGAGTCAGGGAGTCATGGGTTCTAATCCCGGCTCCGACACGTCTGCTGTGTGACTTTGGGCCAGTCACTTCACTTCTCTGTGCTTCAGTGACCTCATCTGTCAAATGGGGATGAAGACTATGAGCCCCATGTGGGACCCTCTAGCGCCCAGAACAGTGCGTGGTAGTAAGCGCTTAACAAATGCCATCATTATTATTAGGTCTGTCTGTCTCTCCCGTTCTAGACTGTAACCTCGCTGTCTGTATTGCTGAATTGTCCTTTCCAAGCGCTTAGTCCAGTGCTCTGCCCACAGTAAGCGCTCAATAAATACGACTGAATGAACGAATAAATTGAAGGGGGGGGGTGCTCAAGAAGGCTTGCGCTGAGGGGACGGACGGGGCATCTCGAGAGGCCTGAGGTGAGGGCGGGGCTTAGCGGGAGGCTCGCACTCAGGGGCGGGGCCTGACTGAAGTCACGTGATCAGGGGGCGGCCCCTGCCGGAAGTCACGTGGTCAGGGGCGGGGCGGGCCGCGCCCAGGGACGGGGCTTGGCTGGGGTCACGTGGTCAGGGGCGGGGCCTACCGCATGGGTCAGGGGATGGGCCCGACTGCGGCCACGTGATCGGGGCGGGGCACGAGGAAGTCACGTGGTCGAGGGCGGGGCCTGGCTAAGGTTACGTGATCAAAGGGGCGGGGCCTGACGGAATCCACGTGACCAGGGCGGGGGCCAGGTGGAAGTCACGTGGGTCAGGGGGCGGGGCCTGATGGAAATCACGCGGTTAGGGCGGGTCTGACGAAGTCACGTGGTCACGGGCGGGGCTTGACGGAAGTCATGCGTTCAGGGGAGGGGCCTGACGGAAGTCATGCGATCAGGAACGGGGCTTGACAGAGGTCACGTGGTCAGAGGCGGGGCCGGACAGCGGCCACGTGGCCAGGGGAAAGTCACGTGATCAAGGGGCGGGGGGCATCGAAAGTCACGTGCCAGGGGCGGGGCTGACGACAGTCACGTGGTCAGGGTGGGGCCTAACGGAAGTCACGTGGTCGGGGAGGATTAGCGGAAGTCACATGGTCGGGGCGAGGTTTGGTCGGAGGCGGGGTCAGGGGCGGGGCATTGAGGGAGGTGCTAGCGGGCTCAAGGGGCGGGGCTTGATGACAGTCGCGCGCTCAGGGGGCGTGGCATAGCGGGAGTCGTGTGCTCAGAGGGCGGGGTATGGAGGAAGGTGCTAGCGGGCTTAAGGGGCGAGGCTTGATGATAGTCGCGCGCTCAGGGGGCGTGGCATAGCGGGAGGCGTGTGCTCAGAGGGCGGGGTATGAAGGGCGGTGCAAGCTCAGGGGGCGGAGCATGACGGGAGGCGCGCACTTAAGGGGCGGGGCTTGGCGGGAGGCAAGCGTTCAGGGGGCGGGGCGTGGCGTGAAGAGCGCGCTCAGGGGGCGGGGCATGGCGGGAGGCACGTCCTCAAGGGGCGGGGCTTGTCCGGAGGCGCCCTCAGGGGGCGGAGCATGGCAGGCGGCGCGCGCTCAGGGGGGCGGGGCTTGTTGGGAGGTGCGCGATCAGGGGGCGGGGCGTAACGGGAAGCGCGCGCTCCGGGGGCGGGGCTTGGCCGGAGGCTCGCGCTCAAGGGGCGGGGCTGGGCGGGAGGCTCGTGCTCAATGGGCGGGGCCTGTTGGCTGGCGCGCGCTCCGGGGGCGGGGCCTGGAGGGAGGCTCGCACTCAAGGGGCGGGGCTTGGCGGGGGGCGCGCGCTCAAGGGGGCAGAGCACGGCAGGCGGCGCGCGCTCAAGGGGCGGGGCTTGGCGGGAGGCTCGCGCTCAATGGGCGGGGCCTGTTGGCTGGCGCGCGCTCCGGGGGCGGGGCATGATGGGAGGAGCGCGCCAGGGGGCGGGGCTGGGCGGGAGGCGCGCGCTCCGGGGGCGGGGCATGTTGGGAGGCTCGCGCTCAAGGGGGCGGGGCTGGGCGGGAGGCTCGCGCTCAATGGGCGGGGCCTGTTGGCTGGCGCGCGCTCCGGGGGCGGGGCTGGGCGGGAGGCGCGCGCTCCGGGGGCGGGGCTGGGCGGAAGGCGCGCGCTCAAGGGGTGGGGCTTGTTGGGAGGCTCGCGCTCAAGGGGGCGGGGCATGACGCGAAGCGCGCGCTCCGGGGGCGGGGCATGACGGGAGGCGCGCGCTCGCTCCGGGGGCGGGGCATGACGGGAGACGGGAGCGCGCGGGCCGACCGCTTGGTCCGTCGGCGCTGTGGGCGGCGGTCGCGAGCCCCCTCCCCAACGGCGTCCAGTACAGCGTCCGCGAGGAGCCCGACCCGCACCGACAGGTAAGGGAGACCTCGGCGGCGGGGGAGGGGCGGGGGGGGAGCTGCTATGTACTAAGGGCCCCCCCCCCCCGGTGCCATGTACTAAGCGCTCTCTGCCGGCCTGGAAGAGTACAACGCAATAGACACCTGTTTTGCCGCCTGGCTCCCCTCTTCTGCGCTCTAAGTCCAGCGCGGGCAGGGATCGTCTCTATTGCGGAATAATAATAATAATAGCATTTATTAAGCGCTTACTATGTGCAAAGCCCTGTTCTAAGCGCTGAGAAGGTTGCAAGGTGATCAGCTTGTCCCACGGGGGGGCTCCCAGTCTTCATCCCCATTTTACAGATGAGGGAACTGAGGCCCAGAGAAGTGACTTGCCCAAAGTCACACAGCTGACAGCGGAGCCGGGACTTGAACCCAGGACCTCTGACTCCAAAGCCCGGGCTCTTTCCACGGTGCCACCATGCCTCTCTAATTATCCTTTCCAAGCGCTCAGTACAGTGCCCTGCACGCAGTGAGCGCTCAGTAAATACGATTGAATGAATGAATAGACGCGCTCCCAGCCCTCGAGGAGTTTACGGTTTAGGTGGAGGAGATTATTATTATTATTATTATTACTACTACTAATAATAATAATGGTAATTGTTAAGCGCTTACTATGTGCCAAGCACTGTACTGAGCGCTGGGGCCGGGGGATACAAGGTAACCAGGTTGTCCCACGTGGGGCTCACAGTCTTCATCCCCATTTTCCAGATGAGGGAACCGAGGCCCAGAGAAGTGAAGTGACTTGCCCAAAGTCACCCAGCTGACAGCGGAGCCGGGACTTGAACCCATGACCTCTGACTCCAAAGCCCGGGCTCTTTCCACTGTGCCACGCTGCCTCTCTAATTATCCTTTCCAAGCGCTCAGTACAGTGTCCTGCACGCAGTGAGCGCTCAGTAAATACGATTGAATGAATGAATAGACGCGCTCCCTGCCCTCGAGGAGTTTACGGTTTAGGTGGAGGAGTTTATTAGTAGTAGTAGTAGTAGTAGTAGTAGTGAGAAGCAGCGTGGCTCAGTGGAAGGAGCCCGGGCTTTGGAGTCAGAGGTCATGGGTTCAAATTCCGGCTCCGCCAATTGTCAGCTGGGTGACTTTGGGCAAGTCACTTCACTTCTCTGGGCCTCAGTTACCTCATCTGGAAAATGGGGGTGAAGACTGTGAGCTCCCCGTGGGACAACCTGATCACCTTGCAACCTCCCCAGCGCTTAGAACAGTGCTTTGCACATAGTAAGCGCTTAATAAATGCCATCATTATTATTATTATTACTACTACTAATAATAATGGTAATGGTATTTGTTAAGCACTTACTATGTGCCAAGCACTGTACTGAGCGCTGGAGGGGGGCATACAAGGTAATTAGGTTGTCCCACGAGGGGCTCACAGTTCTTAATCTAGTACAGTGCTCTGCACATAGCGCTCAATAAATATGATTGATTGATTGATTAATCCCCGTTTGGCGGTTGAGGTAACTGAGGCACAATGCAGTGAAGTGACTTTCGTTAAATCGTATTGATTGAGTGCTTACCGTGTGTCCTCCCCCTCTCCGCAGCACCTGTATATATGTATATATGTTTGTACGGATTTATTACTCTATTTATTTTATTTGTACCTATTTATTCTATTCATTTTATTTTGTTAATATGTTTTGTTTTGTTGTCCGTCTCCCCCTTCTAGACTGTGAGCCCGCAGTTGGGTAGGGACCGTCTCTAGATGTTGCCAACGTGGACTTCCCAAGCACTTAGTACAGTGCTCTGCACACAGTAAGCGCTCAATAAATACGACTGAATGAATAAATTACTAATCATAATGGTATTTGTTAAGCACTTACTATGTGCCAAGAATTGTACCGAGCGCTGGCGGGGGATGCAAGGTAAACAGGTTGTCCCGCGCGGGGCTCACAGTCTTCATCCCCATTTTGCAGTTGAGGTAACTGAGGCACAGTTGTATTTATTGAGCGCTGTGTGCAGAGCACTGTACTAAACGCTTGGGAAGTACAAGTCGGCAACCTGTAGAGACGGACCCTCCCCACCAACGGGCTCACAGTCTAGAACTTGCCCAAGGTTGCTCCACAAGGGGCTCATGGTTCTGAATCCCCATTTTACAGCTGAGGTAACTGAGGCACGATGAGGTGAAGTGAGTGGCCCAAGGTTGCCCCACAAGGGGCTCACGGTCCTGAATCCCCATTTTACAGCTGAGGTAACTGAGGCACGATGTGAGCCCACTGTTGGGTAGGGACTGTCTCTATATGTTGCCAACTTGTCCTTCCCAAGCGCTTAGTACAGTGCTCTGCACACAGTAAGCGCTCAATAAATACGATTGATTGATTGAGGTGAAGTGAGTGGCCCAAGGTTGCCCCATACGGGGCTCACAGTTCTGAATCCCCATTTTACAGCCGAGGTAACTGAGGCACGATGAGGTGGAGTGGCCCAAGGTTGCCTCACAAGGGGCTCACAGTTCTTAATCCCCATTTTACAGATGAGGGAACCAAGGCACAGAGAATCAATCAATCAATCAATCAGTCGTATTTATTGAGCGCTTACTGTGTGCAGAGCACTGTACTAAGCGCTTGGGAAGTCCAAGTCGGCAACATCTAGAGACGGTCCCTACCCAACAGTGGGCTCACAGTCTAGAAGGGGGAGACAGAGAACAAAACCAAACATAGTAACAAAGTAAAGTAAATAGGCTATGTACAAGTAAAATAAGTAAATAGAGTAATAAATATGTACAAATATATACATATATACAGGTGCTGTGGGGAAGGGAAGGAGGAAAGGCAGACTTGCCCAGGGTCATACAGCAGTGGCGGAGTGGGATTTGAACCCACAACCTCTGACTCCCAAGCCCGGGCTCTGGCCACTAGGCCACACTGCTTCTCTCCCAGACTGGGCCCCTTCCTTCCTCTCCCCCTCGTCCCCCTCTCCATCCCCCCCATCTTACCTCCTTCCCTTCCCCACAGCACCTGTATAGATGTTTGTACATATTTATTACTCTATTTATTTATTTTACTTGTCCATATCTATTCTATTTATTTTATTTTGTTAGTCTGTTTGGTTTTGTTCTCTGTCTCCCCCTTTTAGACTGTGAGCCCACTGTTGGGTAGGGACCGTCTCTAGATGTTGCCAACTTGTACTTCCCAAGCGCTTAGTCCAGTGCTCTGCACACAGTAAGCGCTCAATAAATACGATTGATTGATTGATTGATTCTCTCCGTCTCTGGGCCTGTCGGTCCCTCTCCTTATGTTTGTCTCATTCATTCGTTCAGTTGTATTTATTGAACGCTTACTGCGTGCAAGAAGCAGTATGCCCTAGTGCATAGAGCGGGGCCTTGGGTTCTAATCCCGGCTCCGCCACGCATCTGCTGTGTGACCTTGGGTGAGCCACTGTACTTCTCCGTGCCTCAGTTCCCTCATCTGTAAACTGAGGATTGAGACTGTGAGCCCCATGTGGGACAGGGACAGTGTCCAATGTGATTTTTTTTTTAATCAATCAATCATATTTGAACCCATGACCTCTGACTCCAAAGCCCGGGCTCTTTCCACTGAGCCACGCTGCTTCTCAGTGCAAATCAATAAAATGACAAATACGTACAGAAGTGTTTGGGGGCTCGGAAGGGAAGAGGAAAGGGAGCAAGTCAGGGTGGCACAGAAGGGAGTGGGATAAGGAACCTGTACTTCCCAAGCGCTTAGTACAGTGCTCTGCACACAGTAAGCGCTCAATAAATACGATTGAATGAATGAAAAAGGAAAAGCGGGGTTTAGTCTGGGAAGGCCCCTTGGAGGAGATGGGCTTTCAATTTATCGAACGCTTATCGTGTGCGGAAACTTACTTGGGCGGAAAATCCACCAGGGCAGGGGGAGATGCATCTCTTGTGTAAGGTGACTAAACGGCTGAAATATATTAGGGCTTGGACGGGGGTCAGAGTTTTTATTATTAATAATAATAGTAATGGTATTTGTTAAGCACCTTCTTTGTGCCAGGCACTGTACGAAGCGCTGGGGTGTATGTATATATGTTTGTACATATTTATTACTCTATTTATTTATTTATTTTACTTGTACATAGCTATTCTATTTATTTTATTTTGTTAGTATGCTTGGTATGTTTGGTTTTGTTCTCTGCCTCCCCCTTTTAGACTGTGAGCCCACTGTTGGGTAGGGACTGTCTCTAGATGTTGCCAATTTGTACTTCCCAAGCGCTTAGACCAGTGCTCTGCACATAGGAAGCGCTCAATAAATACGATTGATGATGATGATGGGGTGGATATAAGCAAGTCGGGTCGAACACAGTCCCCGGCCCACGTGGGGCTTCCAGGTTCAATCCCCATTTTCCAGATGAGGTAACTGAGGCACAGAGAAGTGAAGCGACTTGCCCAAAGCCACGCATTAGATAAGTGGCGGAGCCGGGATTGGAACCCATGACCTTCTCACCCCCAGGCCCAAGCTCTATCCACTACGCTATGCTGCTTCTCAGTCGGGTCTTTAAAAGCTGGCCATGTTATACTGTACACTCCCAATAATAATAATAACGGTGGTATTTGTTAAGCGCTTACTATGTGCAAAGCACTGTTCTAAGCGCTGGGGGGATACGTGGCGATCTGGTTGTCCCACATGGGGCTCACAATCTTAATCCCCATTTTACAGATGAGGGAACTGAGGCCCAGAGAAGTGAAGTGACTTGCCCCAAGTCACACAGCTGACAAGTGGCGGAGCCGGGATTTGAACCCATGACCTCTAACTCCAAAGCCCATGCACTTTTCCAAGGCACCACGCCCAAGTGCTTAGTACAGCGGTTTGCACATTGCGCTCCATAAATACGATGGCTGAATGAGTGAACGTTCATTCATTCATGGCATTTACAAGTCACCAGTGTAAAGGGCGCCTCTCAGGGCGGCACTGTGTGCAGAGTGCCATTCTGGGGGGTGCCAACCGGGGTGGCATTGGGTGGCCAGTCAGTCAGTCGTATTTACTGAGCGCTTTCTGGTTGTAGAGCACTGTACTAATTGCTTGGGAGACTACAGTACAACAGTGTAACAAACAGTCTTTTAGACTGTGAGCCCACTGTTGGGTAGGGACCGTCTCTATATGTTGCCAACTTGTACTTCCCAAGCGCTTAGTACAGTGCTCTGCACACGGTAAGCACCCAATAAATACGATTGATGATGATGATGATGATGACATTTACTGCCCACGATGAGATCCCCCTCTCCATCCCCCCATCTTACCTCCCTCCCTTCCCCACAGCACCTGTATATATGTATATATGTTTGTACGTATTTTTTTACTCTATTTATTTATTTATTTAATTTATTTGTACATATCTATTCTATTTATTTTGTTAGTATGTTTGGTTTTGTTCTCTGTCTCCCCCTTTTAGACTGTGAGCCCACTGTTGGGTAGGGACTGTCTCTAGATGTTGCCAATTTGTACTTCCCAAGCGCTTAGTACAGTGCTCTGCACATAGTAAGCGCTCAATAAATATGATTGATGATGATGAGGTTAATAATTGTGGCATTTGTTGAGCACTTACTCCGTGCCAGGCACCGTACTAAGCACTTGGGTTCTACGGTCTCCATTTTACCGGTGATTTCGTCCGAAGGAGCAGTGGGCCTTTCCAGCCAAGTAGGGAAGAGGGGTGGAAGGGTGGGATAACCATCTCACTATGGGTTGGCTCTCAAGCGTCTGCCTCCCCCGTGTCGTCATCATCATCATCAATCGTATTTATTGAGCGCTTACTATGTGCAGAGCACTGGACTAAGTGCTTGGGAAGTACAAATTGGCAACATCTAGAGACGGTCCCTACCCAACAGTGGGCTCACAGTCTAAAAGGGGGGGACAGAGAACAAAACCAAACGTGCTAACAAAATAAAATAAATAGAATAGAAATGTACAAATAAATAGAATAGATATGTAAATAAATAGAATAGATATGTAAATAAATAGAATAGATAGGCTGCGCATCCGGCCCTGAGCTGTGAGGGGATGGGAAGGCCCGTTTCCCACCTCCCAGCCCTGCCAGCACCCAGAAACAAAGTGTCTTGGCTGATTTAGGGGAAGCAAGAGCCTCTGAGAGTTTGCAAACTCTCAAGATGAATAGAGTATCCAAACTGAGGAGTCAAAAGGGGTCCCGGGCTCCGCCGCACTCATCTGCTGCAGTGACCTTGGACAAGTCACTTCTCTGCGCCCGTTACCTCATCTGCAAAATGGGAATTAAGGCAGGGAGCCCCACGTGTCCATCCCGATTAGCTTGTATCTACCTCACCGCTTAAAACAGTGCCTGGCCCCTAGTAAGCACCGAACAAATGCCATTTAAAAAAAAAACGGTGGGATGGTCAAATGGGCACAGAACTCTTAGGTTGCCAATGATCAGCCAGTGGTATTTAATCAGCACCATGTGAGCCCCTTTTAGACTGTAGCCCACTGTTGGGTAGGGACTGTCTCTATATGTTGCCAACTTGTACTTCCCGAGCGCTTAGTACAGTGCTCTGCACACAGTAAGCACTCAATAAATACAATTGATGATATGTTGCCAACTTGTACTTCCCAAGCGCTTAGTACAGTGCTCTGCACACAGTAAGCGCTCAATAAATACGATTGATGATGAGAGTGCAATATCAATTGTGCCTACAATCGTGGTCGGCGGGATCCCCGCTATTGGTGACAGAATTTAAAATAGAGACAGAGGAAGTAGCAGAGAATTAGGATATGGGACACGAGTGCGGTTGGGGTGGGGAGTGATGATCAGAGTGCTTAGGGGGTAATAATAATAATTATGATGGCATTTATTAAGCGCTTACTATGTGCAAAGCACTGTTCTAAGCGCTGGGGAGGTTACAAGGTGATCAGGTTGTCCCACGGGGGGCTCCCAGTCTTCATCCCCCATTTTTCAGATGAGGGAACTGAGGCACAGAGAAGGGACTTGCCCAAAGTCACACAGCTGAGAATCGGCGGAGCTGAGATTTGAACCCATGACCTCTGCCTCCATAGCCGGGGCTCCTTCCACTGAGCCACGCGGCTTCTGAAAGCCAACGGCAAGGGGTTTCTGGTTGACGCGGAGATCACCACCAGGTTTCTGAGGAGTGGGGAAAAGGTGCGCGGGACAACCCGTTTAGAAAAATCATCACTCAGTCGTATTTACTGAGCGCTTACTATGTGCAGAGCACTGTACTAAGCGCTTGAAAAATGGCCCAGGAAGCAGAGTTAAGCAAAGTCTGGAAAGAGGAGAAGCTGGAGGCAGGGAGATGAGTAAGGAGGCTGACGTCAAGGCCGGCGTCGCAGCAACTGGAGCGGGAGGAGTGGAGTCTGAAGGTGTCACGAAGGTAAAATGGGCAGGATTTGGCGACAGGCCGGATACGTGGGCCGAATGCGAGATGAGCTGAGGAAAAGGCCAACTAGATTTTTGGCCTGTGGGACACGGAGAGCGGTCACGTCTGAAGTGATGGGCAAGGCAGAGGCAGAGGTTTTGAATGGGAAGATGAGCAGTTCCGCTTTGGACGTGGTGAGTTTGAAGTAAGCGCGGGACATCCAGTAGACAGGTCCTGAAGGCAGGAGGAAATATAAGACCGAAGAGGAGAGAGAGATCGGGACCGGAGATGTCGACTTGGCGATGGCAATTTCGGGAATTCTGTTTTGGACACGGCTCCTCCGCTGGATTGTCCGCTCCTAGGGGGCAGGCCGCATTGGGATGATACGCTATTGCCCTCTCCCTGGCTCTTAACAGCGGGCTCCGCGCACAGACGCTCAGCCTCCGCGGCCGGCTGACCCATCTGAACGCCCGATTGGCCGTCGGATCTCTTGGCCGCAGGTGGAGAGAAAGGGACCCGGGGGTTTTCATCAGCCCGGGTTCGGAGGAGGAAAAGGTGCAAGACCCCCGTCGGGGAGAGGAGGAGCGGATCGCCGGAGAGCCAATCGCGCCCCGGAGCCGCCGTCCGGCTTCCCCCCGCCGCCGGGCCCGCTTCCGAAAGGAGAGTAACGGCAACGAGAGCGTCACTTATAATAATTTTAATTTATCTTGCATCGTATGGAACTCTAGGAACGGTTTTAAAAAAAAGCACCTCCCTTCCCCTGTGTTTCTGTGGCCGGCGGTAAAATACATCCGTGAACACGTGCCCAGCTTGGAGACCTGCGGCTCGTGGGGCGCCCACCCGCCCGAAGCCAGAGAGTGGTAGTAAGTGGTCGGCGGTGGTTGGCGGCGGCGGCGGCGGGCCCCGCGCCTCGCTCCGGTCCGCCGGGGCCTGGGCTCCCGCGGCAGCCCCCCTCCCCCCGCCCCTCCAGGCTGGTCGCCCGCACGCCCAGCTCGGGCTGGGCTAGTTGGCCTTGGCTCGGAGCTGTGCCCTCTTGCCCGTGACGGCCTGGAAACCGGTTTTGATGCTGGCGACGGAGCAGCGGGAGTGGCAGGTCTCGCACTGCAGGAAGTAGAGGCGCGTGTCCTTCTGCAGGATGGTGTCCGGGGAGCGGCACGTGTGGCAGGTCACGTACTCCTCTGTGGGCAAGTAAGAGCCGGTCACGGCCCGCCTGCCCCGGGGGGCGGCGAGTGGGGACAGAGGGGCCCACTCGGGAGAGCAAGCCCGGTCCAGGCGTCCGAAGCGCCGCGGATGCCCTGGACTCCCCTTCCCTAGCGTCCCCGGTGAGGCTGCTTCGCCCCCCGCTCGAGGGGAGAGCGGCCTCACGGCCATCTGACCCGTGAAGACAACAGCCAAGTCTTCTCCGCCTACCAAGCTCAAGTACGGCCCTAGCCGCCACCTTCCCTGTTGGGTAGGGACCGTTCCTATCTGTGGCCAACTTGTACTTCCCAAGCGCTTAGTACAGTGCTCTGCTCACAGTAAGCGCTCAATAAATACGATTGATTGATTACCCCGAATCTCTTGAAAAGAGCGTTCTTTTCTGGTGGAGGTACTGACGCGGGACAAGTCACGGGGCCTTGGTAGAAGGTGGGCCAGAGCCCCGGAGAAAGGCGAGCAGAGACCTGTTAAGCTTTGGCAGCCGGCCTTCTGCTGTCTTAAGGGCCCACCTGGTGGACCCCGGATCAGCGCGTGAGCACTGTACCTGACGCCCCTTGGGCTGCAGGTGGACGCCGCGTGTAGAGAGAGGGTGCAGCGTGACATGGGAAAGAACAGACGCGTGTGCGTGCACGCATACGCGAGGCTTCCTTATGGCGGGGACGGGTGAGGCGTGAGCCGGCCAGGTGCGCCGCCCCCGATACTCACTGATGTATCTCCTCAAGACGTTTTCTATCTGTTTCTGCTGGAATCTTCCCTTGATGACGAGTTGGTTATTTCCGTCTATGGAGCCGCTGTTGGGGAAGAGAAATTGCTCTCGCGTGAAGGGGGTTTTCCTGGGAGGGAAGCCCAGGTCCCGCTCTAGCCCACCCCGCGGGCTCCTTCGACAACCGATTCCGGACATCCGAGGCCACCGGGAGATGCAACGCCAATCGGAACTGGGAAGGGTCGACACTTGGCCGCACCCTGGGAGCTCATCGGCTTCCGCGTCCCCCCCAGTTCACTTTGGGGGTCCCCGACTGTCTATGCCCCTGCCCCACCCCTTTCCCGAGACGCCCCTCAAGCGGCCTTTCCCGGATACCCAGGCTAAAGGGTCTGCAGGGATGGGGCTTCCCCAAGTGAACTAAGATCCCTTTCCCCTCCGGCTTCCAGGGCTCTTTCCCGGCAGTGCCGAAAGAACGGCCTGCTAATCGTCCATCTCCCCGATACCCTGACATCCTGGGGAATTGGGTTTTATCCAACCGCACCGCCAGCCCAATAATCTGCGGGCAAACTGAGGCAGCGCAGCTTAGGACAGGGCACTCGGGGCTGGAAGCCGCAACAGACAAGTCTGAGTCCCGATCCTGCCCTGGACAAGTCCCTTGATGCCTGTGGGCCTCAGTTTCCTCACCTATAAAGTGGGGCTAGGGACTGTGTCTGATCTGAGTCTCTTAAACCTACTCAGAGCACCCCGGAAGCCCTTCATCGACACCACTATTAGACAGTGTTTGATGTGGGCCTCAGTTTCCTCATCTGTAAAGTGGGGCTGGGGACTGTGTCTGATCTGATTCTCTTAAACCTGCCTAGGGCACCCTGGAAGCCCTTCATCACAGCACTATTAGTGTTTGATGTGCTTACCTTGTACCCAATTCAGCCAGTAAAAATGCCAGGAGATGTTTAGGTTGACGATGCAATCTAGAAGCAGAGGACAACGTTAACCTTTATTCTTCTCGCAAGCCTCTTCCCAGCCCGGCTCCCGTCTTCCCCGCCCCTTGGCCGGGCACCCGTCTGTCTAAATGTTTGGGGCGCTGTGCCCAGGAGGTGTGGGGGGAAACGAAGAACGAAAGCTGGCATGGCTAGGTCCGGGTGAGAAGTAAAAACAAGGAGGAAGGCGTGAGCTCCCAGTCATAACTTGGTATAACCCACTTAGTACACTGGGAGGAATCTTGCTGGGAAAACTGAAAAAGGGTTAACGCGGTCTGTTACCCTCCGGCTGCCCCCCGGGATTTTTCTGGATCCAATACCCTCACGGCCGCGGTTTAGACCGGACCGTCCGGCAGCTGACCGCTCCCGCCGTGACCAGCGGCGGGGTTCGCACAGGACCTCGGGGGAATTTTCCACGCGAGAAACAGCCAGGCCCCAAACTCACAGCTTGCAGATATCTGTGAAGTTGACAAAAGATGTTTTCTTCGTTCCTACTCTAACCACCTGAGGCGGTTTCATGACGAATTTCCTCTTCTCCCCAGCGACCATGTCCGGGTTCTTCTCCCGCATGATGGTGAACACTCGGTTGAGCAGCTGGAGAGACGGCAGAGGGAGCGGATCATCATCCATCGTATCTATTGGGCGCTTGCTATGTGCAGAGCACTGTACTAAGCGCTTGGGGAGTACAAATTGGCAACATATAGAGGATGTTGAGCACGCACGCCCACAGGTGAGCCGCGGCGGGGACAGGCTGCGACGCTAGTGCGCAGGGAACGAGGGCGAGGACGGACCAGAAAGCGCTCGGGGGGCCCCCCACGCTTGCTCAATGGCCGACCAGCCCTGCTCCCGAGAGCTTTACCCCCTCCTATTCAACCACTCTTCCCTCCTGGCCGCAAGGACGTGTACTAATTCTTGCGTTAGACTGTAAGCACCTCGCGGGGTGGATGTTGGGCCTTGGTGGTCCTCTTCCAGGGAGGCATCGCGGTACAGAACTTAGTCCAGCCCTGCCCCTCATCTCCTGGATGACTTGGAGCAGATCCCTTAACCTCCCCGGAGCTGCCGACCGGAGCAGCAGCACGGCGTGGCTAGAGCCTGGGCCTCAGGAGGTCGTGGGTTCTAATCCCTGCTCCGCCACTTGTCTGCTGTCACTTTTCTGGGCCTCAGTGACCGCCTCCGTAAAACGAGGATTGAGACAGTGAGCCCCACGTGGGACGGGGACTGGGTCCAATCTGATTAGCTTGTATTCACCCTAATGCTCAGTATAGTGCCCGGCACCTAGTAAGCGCTTAAATACCATTACTATTATTATTATTGTTATTGAATGGGGGGGGAAGGAATGATTATAAACCCCCATGTGGGGCTGTCCAGGCCCAGAATCCAGTACTTAACACTGACTATACCTCCTGCGATATCAAGTCTTTCCACGTACACGTTCTGGGAGAAGGGGGTCAGCTCAAGTCAGTCGGCAGATTCCCCCACCCAGGCATTCTCTCCTTTTTTCACCCATCATCATCAATCATATTTATTGAGCGCTTACTATGTGCAGAGCACGGTACTAAGCGCTTGGGAAGTACAAATTGGCAACATATAGAGACAGTCCCTACCCAACAGTGGGCTCACAGTCTAAAAGGCCCCTCCGCCCCACCGTGACAATGAACTCCTGCCCGTGAAACCCCTTAAAACGTCCCACCTGCCCCCTTTGAACGCGTGACCGCAAATTCTGATGCTTGGTCTCCCCCAACCACAGGAGCCCGGTGGCCAAAGGAAAAGATGGTCCCCAGTTTAAGGAAAAGAATCGGGGGCCCACCAGACGCCCTGCCCATCCCTCGCGGACAACGAGGAAGGACTCATCCAGGTGCATCTCCGGGGCCGACTCCGCTGGAGTCATGGGCCCCTTCCAGCCAGGCTGATGTGAGGATGCAGAACACGCCCACCTTACCTCATCATACGTGTAATCTCGTTCTGAGCCGGCCCAGGCGGGACCCATCTGATTGCTAAATGAGATGCCATCATCCTTTTTGTTGTCTTCATCCTCCAGAGCTGCAGGTAAGGAACAACCTTTAGGAGGGGGGGACCGACCCCATCGAAGACCACAGAGCGGTTCCCCGCAGGCGTCCGCCCTCCTTCCCTGCAAGCTACGTGGGGCGGTCCGAGCCGGGGGTAGAAGCCCCGGGGGGTCCGGTCTCCAGAACCGGGGTTGCCAGTTGCGGTGCCACTTCCCAATGTGGGAAAATGTCACCAGCAGACGGTGAAAGTGGGATTCTACAATAGACCCAGATCCCGAGGCGGGGCGCCTGGAGAGAGGCCTGCAGATTTGGGGGGTTGGGTCAGGAGGAGCTGACCATTCCAGGGCCAACGTGGCCGGGTGTGGTGCAACCACAAGGCCTCTCTTCCTGCCTCTGATGCCACTCTGGGAAACAACAGAATTGAGGGGGGCAAAGGCCCCAAACTCTCAGTCTAGCGGATGGATTTCCGGGACCTTCTCCCAAGCACAGCCCCGTGCACATAGCGTAGAAGGACCAAGTGGGCTTGGCTTCATTCACCGAACGTCACCGGAGTAGGCTAAGGACCACCAGATACCAGAGAAAGGCAGGCAGAGAGGGGAAGCTCAGGGATTCTGGCGTTTCCGGCTGCCGCTTCTCTCCGCCGCGCGTCCCACTCCCACCTCCACCCCCCGGGCACTTCTGAGGTTTTGGAGGAAAAGACGGCGGCGGGGCAGGTTCGGAAGGAGGTAGAGAGGCCCAGGTTACCTTCGTCCTTCTCAAGAATCTCATCCTCATCGGGGAATTTCACATTCTTCTTCTTCTTCTTCTTGTTGCCCAGCATGATATCAAGGTCGTCTTCGGGTTCCGCCGGCTCTGGCACATCGCTTTCGATTTTCAGCTCCTGAGGAACCGGAAACAGACGGGTGTAGGTCCGGACCGTAAAGGGGTCTGCTTCGGAGGGAACGGCTGTAAAGCTCCGGACGGAATCACACAGATCCAGATTCCCAGGTGGGCAGCCGTGGCCGACCCGACCCGGCTTCACCCCAAACTCTCTGGAAGACGGGGGTGAATGGACCACCTTTAACTTGAGTTACAAGCATCTTTCCATTTCCCTTTCCCCCCCAAATCACCCCGGTGGACTTCTGCGGGGCACACGGGAAAGACCAGGCCCGCTCCCGGCCGAGTTGATTCCAAGCCAGACCCGCCGGCTTTCCTGCCAGTGGTGACCGGAGCCCATCCACCGGAAAGCTGCACGAGTCTCACCGGCAGCCAAGCAGCTGGGCCTGGGGCTGCCAGAGACACAGTCTGAGAGGGCTCATCTGCCCCCTCTTCCCACGGCACCACACACACTTGGAGAGGACCAAGGGAAGAGCTTCAACACGGGACCTCTGTTCTTCCACGAAGTCGACCTAAGAAGCTTTTCCTCTTTTACCCAAGCCCCAGATCTGGCCCTAGTTGAGAAGCAAGGTGCCCCGGTGGATAGATCCGGAGCCAGGATTCTGCGGTCCGGCCCTTCGTATGCCTGCTCTGTGACCTGGGGCAAGCCGTCACATCCCCGCTCTGGGCTTCAGTTTCCTGCCGTGAGCCCCAGTGGGGCAGGGACCGTGTCCGCTCCGATTCTCCTGGCTCTGAACAGCAGCGGGTGGTCACGACTGGGACCAAGAGAACGCAGCTAAGCAAGAGCTAGTGCACTCAGAGCATGGGGGGACCTACAGAGGGTGATAGCCAATGCTTCTAGATGCTAAAGAATACTCCTGAAATCCAGTAAGCCACATCCCTCCTCCCCTGTGAAACACTCCGAAGCCACAAGAGCAGGAGAAATCTCTTGCAATGGGACCCTGGCCCGGGAAGAGCAGGGTGAGCTCCGGTATTTCAATGCCCGACTCTTCAAACACCTGGGATGCTGCGCCCGCCAGAGAGAACAACCCAACCGAGGACAGCGTCCCAGAACGCAGGTGGTCGAAACCAGGGGACAGCCCCCTCCAGCACACACACCCATCACAACCGGCACAAAACCAGCCCATCAGGAGAGAAGCAGGCCCCCGGAAAACCACCGCCACCACAACGCTAACCTTTATGCCTTCTTCCGCCTCGTCAATATCAAAGATCTTTTTTGTTTTTTTCTTCTTCTTCTTTTGATTGAAGAAGTTCAAGTCATCCAAATCGTCAGACGCATCTGAAAAGGCAGGACCAGTGATTAGCAGCCTCGCCGCTCCGCCGGCCAAAGCCCCCGGTTGACGCGCGGCTGGGACCGCAGGACGCCCCCGGAAAACACTGACTTCCTACCAAGTGGCCTTGCAAACATCTTAGCCGGGAAGAGCCTGGACATTCTGGACAGCAAATCCAGAGTCCAAAGGCAGGAATTCCAAGCCCCTCCCAGAAAAATGCGTACAAGGCTGTTGAGAGAAGCTCCGTGGACCGAAGTCAGCAGCCAGAGGAACGAGGAGGGAGAGAGACGCTGGGGAGGTCGGCGAACCACAAAACTCCAAGCCCCTTGAAGGGGAAGGTTCATGGCTACTAACTCCACTGTACTCCCCCTCAGGGCTTTGCACACATCAGGGGCCCAGGAGCAACTACCGACAGGCTCGTCAATCGACGAGTCGGAAGCTCCGCGTCTGGAACATTGGGAGAGGGCTGCCGGCCCCTTTGCGGATCAGCCTCGAGGCCACGCGGGGTGGAGAAAGACCTCAATCCCCATGGAGATTCCCAGCCCCGAGACCCAGTTGAGAGAGACCCCCCGGGCCCTCGGCTTGGCTGCCTGGTCACAAAGCGGGGGGCCGGGTCACCTTTCTTCCGACCGTCCTCGTCGTCGGCCTCCAACTCTCGGTCCTCCGCCGGCTCCGGCTCCACCTCCTTCGTCTCGGCCGGCTGGGTCTCCTCCGCCTGGACGTCGCCCCCTTCTTCGTCCAGCATAAAGGGCTTCTTCTTCTTCTTCTTCTTCTTGCTCATCATCGGGTCGAAAATCATCTGTTGGAACGGACAGCAAAGCAGAGGGTCTGGTTTTCGGGAAGAGCGTCGCAGACCTCTCAACACACGCTCCAAGTAAGCCCAATAGACTCCTCTCCCAGTCCCGGCCCGAAATACGCAACTACTCCCTGGGAAACCTCGGCCGGTAAAAGAAAGCACTCAGGGATGCAGCCTGGGGACCTGAGCTCGTCTCCTTGGACAGTGAGGCCCTAACCATTCCGCAGTGGGAATGGCTTGAGGGTAGCCTCCGGCCTTGGAATACTGGACTGGCTTCTTCTGCGTTTTCCTAGACTGTAAACTCGTCGTAACATATGCAAACGGTATGTTTTTTATATTGCTGTGCTGTCCAAGCACTTAGTACGGTGCCCGGCCCGCACTTAGCTTTCAATAATAATAATAATAATAATAATAATAATAGTGACGGTGTTTAGGTGCTTACTACGTGCCAAGCACTGTTCTAAGCGCTGGGGGAGATACAAGGTGATCAGGTTACCCCATGGGGGGCTCAGTCTTAATCCCCATTTTACAGATGAGGCAACCCAGAGAAGAAGTGACTTGCCTAAAGTCACACAGCTACGTGGCAGAGGCGGGATTATAATAATGATGGCATTTATTAGGCGCTTACTACGTGCAAAGCACTGTTCTAAGCACTGGGGAAGCTACAAGGCGATCAGGTTGTCCCATGGGGGGCTCAGTCTTTAATCCCCATTTTACAGATGAGGCAACCCAGAGAAGTGAAGTGTCTTGCCCAAAGTCACACAGCTGACAAGTGGCAGAGGCGGGATTATAATAATTATGGCATTTATTAAGCGCTTACTACGTGCAAAGCACTATTGTAAGCACTGAGGAAGCTACAAGGCGATCAGGTTGTCCCATGGGGGGCTCAGCCTTAATCCCCATTTTACAGATGAGGCAACCCAGAGAAGTGAAGTGACTTGCCCAAAGTCACACAGCTACGTGGCAGAGGCGGGATTATAATAATGATGGCATTTATTAAGCGCTTACTACGTGCAAAGCACTGTTCTAAGCACTGGGGAAGCTACAAGGCGATCAGGTTGTCCCATGGGGGGCTCAGCCTTAATCCCCATTTTCCAGATGAGGCAACCCAGAGAAGTGAAGTGACTTGCCTAAAGTCACACAGCTAAGTGGCAGAGGCGGGATTATAATAATGATGGCATTTATTAAGCGCTTACTACGTGCAAAGCACTGTTCTAAGCACTGGGGAAGCTACAAGGTGATCAGGTTGTCCCATGGGGGGCTCAGCCTTAATCCCCATTTTCCAGATGAGGCAACCCAGAGAAGTGAAGTGACTTGCCCAAAGTCACACAGCTACGTGGCATTATAATAATGATGGCATTTATTAAGCGCTTACTACGTGCAAAGCACTGTTCTAAGCACTGGGGAAGCTACAGGGTGATCAGGTTGTCCCATGGGGGGCTCACAGTCTTAATCCCCATTTTCCAGATGAGGGAACTGAGGCCCAGAGAAGTGAAGTGACTTGCCCAAAGTCACACAGCTGACAATTGGCGGAGCGGGGATTTGAACCCATGACTTCTGACTCCAAAGCCCGGGCTCTTTCCACTGAGCTACGCTGCTTCTCAATCAGTTCGACTGATCGACACCCCCCCCCCCCCGCATTGTGTAACACAGTGTGTTGCGCCCATCAGGCGCTCGGTCAGCCCCAGGAGGCCGTGTGTTGCTGCCGAGCAAAAAGCCGCGGGTCAAGGGATGGGGAAGCGGGAATTTGGGTCGGGGGGCCACGGCCGACGGGCCCTTTCCGGCCTTCCTTCCTTCCCCCGCCTCTTGGCCCGGTTCATTCATTCACTCACTCAATTGTACTTATTGAGCGCTTACTATGTGCAGAGCACCGGACCGAGCGCTTGAAAAGTACAAATCGGCAACATACAGAGAGGCAGCGTGGCTCAGTAATAATAATAACAATAATGGTGGCATTTATTAAGCGCTTACTATGTGCAAAGCACTGTTCTAAGCGCCGGGGAGGTTGCAAGGTGATCAGGTTGGCCCACGGTCTTCATCCCCGTTTGACAAATGAGGTAACTGAGGCCCGCAGAAGTGACTTGCCCAAAGTCACACAGCTGACAGTTGGCGGAGTCCGAATTTGAACCCATGACCTCTGGCTCCAAAGCCCGTGCTCTATCCGTTGAGCCACGCTGCTTCTCCGTGTTAAGAGCCCGGGCTTGGGAGTCAGAGGTCATGCATTCTAACCCCGGCTCCGCCACGAGTCTGCTGTGTTACCCTGGGCAAGTCACTTCCCTCCTCCAAGCCTCAGTTCCCTCGTCCGCAAAATGGGGGTGAAGACTGAGTCCCGCGTGGGGCAACCCGATCACCTCGTCTCCCCGCCAGGCGCTTAGAACAGTGCATGGCACGTAGTAAGCGCTTACCAAATACCATTATTAGTGTTAATATTAGAGACGGGCCCGTTCCCCCTTCTATCATCAATCATATTTATTGAGCACTTACTATGTGCAGAGCACTGTACTAAGCGCTTGGGAAGTACAAATTGGCAAAACTTCTAGACTGTGAGCCCGCTGTTGGGTCGGGACCGTCTCTATATGTTGCCAACTTGCCAAATGCCTTCATTATTATTATTATTAATAAACACGATTGAATGAATGAATCTGGAAAATGGGGATGAAGACTGTGAGCCCCTGGGGGGTCAACCTGATTACCTGGTATCTACCCCTGCGCTTACAACAGTGCTTTGCACACAGTAAGCGCTTAACAAATACCAACATTATTATTATTATTATTATTATTAATAAATATGATTGAGTGAATGAATCTATAAAATGGGGATGAAAACTGTGAGCCCCACTATTATTATTATTATTAATACGATTGAGTGAATGAATGAATCTGTAAAATGGGGATGAAAACTGTGAGCCCCACTATTATTATTATTATTAATACGATTGAGTGAATGAATGAATCTGTAAAATGGGGCTGAAAACTGTGAGCCCCACGTGGGACAACCTGATCACCTTGTATCCCCCGCCCCCCCAGCGCTTAGAACAGTGGCAGCGTGGCTCAGTGGAAAAGAGCCCGGGCTTTGGAGTCAGAGGTTGTGGGTTCAAATTCTGGCTCCGCCACTTGTCAGCTGGGTGACTCTGGGCAAATCCCTTAACTTCTATGGGCCTCAGCTCCCTCATCTGTAAAATGGGGATTTAGACCGTGAGCCCCACTTGGGACAACCTGCTCACCTTGTAATCAGGGTCACCCGCTCCTCCTACTGACCCTTCTGAGAGCTCACCTCCTCCAGGAGGCCTTCCCACACTCAGCCCCTTCCTTCCTCTCCCTCTCATCCCCCCCTCCATCCCCCCCATCTTACCTCCTTCCCTTCCCCACAGCACCTGTATATATGTATATATGCCTGTACATATTTATTACTCTATTTATTTATTTTACTTGTAGATATCTATTCTATTTATTTTATTTTGTTAATTTGTTTGGTTTTGTTCTCTGTCTCCCCCTTTTAGACTGTGAGCCCACTGTTGGGTAGGGACTGTCTCTAGATGTTGCCAACTTGGACTTCCCCAGCGCTTAGTACAAGTGCTCTGCACACAGTAAGCGCTCAATAAATACGATTGATTGTAACCTCCCCAGCGCTCAGAACAGTGCTTTGCACCTAGTAAGCACTTAATAAATGCTATCACTATTATTATTCTATTATTCACACCTAGGAAGCGCTAAACAAATATTATATCATTCCTAAATTCGATTGGAGCGCTTAGTACAGTGCTGTGCACACAGTAAGCGCTCAATCATCATCATCAATCGTATTTATTGAGCGCTTCCTGTGTGCAGAGCACTGTACTAAGCGCTTGGGAAGTCCAAGTTGGCAACATCTAGAGACAGTCCCTACCCAACAGCGGGCTCACAGTCTAAAAAGGGGAGACAGAGAACAAAACCAAACATACTAACAAAATAAAATGGAGTAGATATGTACAAGTAAGCTAGAGTAATAAACATGTACAAACATATATACAGGTGCTGTGGGGAAGGGAAGGAGGTAAGATGGGGGGTGGGGAGGGGGACGAGGGGGAGAGGAAGGAAGGGGCTCAGTTTGGGCTCAATAAATACGATTGATTGATTGTAACCTCCCCAGCGCTCAGAACAGTGCTTTGCACCTAGTAAGCGCTTAATAAGCGCTGCCACTATTATTATTCTATTATTCGCACCTAGGAAGCGCTAAACAAATAGTATATCATTCCCAAATTCGATTGGAGCGCGTGGTACAGCGCTTAATAAACGCTGCCACTATTATTATTCTATTATTCGCACCTAGGAAGCGCTAAACAAATAGGATATCATTCCTAAATTCGATTGGAGCGCTTAGTACGGCGCTTAATAAACGCTGCCACTATCATTATTCTATTATTCACACCTAGGAAGCGCTAAACAAATAGAATATCATTCCTAAATTCGATTGGAGCGCTTAGTACAGCGCTTAATAAATGCTGCCACTATTATTATTCTATTATTCGCACCTAGGAAGCGCTAGACAAATAGGATATCATTCCTAAATTCGATTGGAGCACTTAGTACAGCGCTTAATAAATGCCGCCACTACCATTATTCTATCATTCGCACCTAGGAAGCGCTAAACAAATAGTATATCATTCCTAAATTCGATTGGGGCGCTTAGTACAGCGCTTAATAAACGCTGCCACTATCATTATTCTATCATTCGCACCTAGGAAGCGCTAAACAAATAGTATATCATTCCTAAATTCGATTGGAGCGCTTAGTACAGCGCTTAATAAACGCTGCCACTATCATTATTATTCGCACCTAGGAAGCTCTAAGCAAATAGTATATCATTCCTAAAGTCGATTGGAGCGCTTAGTACAGCGCTAAGCAAATAGTATATCATTCCTAAAGTCGATTGGAGCGCTTAGTACAGCGCTTAATAAATGCTGCCACTATTATATTATTCGCACCTAGGAAGCGCTGAACAAATAGGATATCCTTCCTAAATTCGATTGGAGCGCTTAGTACAGCGCTTAATAAACGCTGCCACTATTATTATTCTATTATTCGCACCTAGGAAGCGCTAAACAAATAGTCTTTAAGACTGTGAGCCCACTGTTGGGTAGGGACTGTCTCTATGTGTTGCCAATTTGTACTTCCCAAGCGCTTAGTACAGTGCTCTGCACATAGTATGCGCTCAAATACGATTGATGATTGATAGGATATCATTCCTAAAGTCGATTGGAGCGCTTAGTACAGCGCTTAATAAACGCTGCCACTATCATTATTCTATTATTCGCACCTAGGAAGCGCTAAACAAATAGTATATCATTCCTAAATTCGATTGGAGCGCTTAGTACAGCGCTTAATAAACGCTGCCACTATCATTATTCTATTATTCGCACCTAGGAAGCGCTAAACAAATAGTATATCATTCCTAAATTCGATTGGAGCGCTTAGTACAGCGCTTAATAAACGCTGCCACTATTATCATTCTATTATTCGCACCTAGGAAGCGCTAAACAAATAGGATATCATTCCTAAATTCGATTGGAGCGCTTAATAAATGCTGCCACTATCATTATTCTATTATTCGCACCTAGGAAGCGCGAAACAAATAGGATATCATTCCTAAATCCGATTGGAGCGCTTAGTACAGCGCTTAATAAACGCTGCCACTATCATTATTCTAGTGTTCGCACCTAGGAAGTGCTAAACAAATAGTATATCATTCCTAAATTCGATTGGAGCGCTTAGTACAGCGCTTAATAAACGCTGCCACTATTATTATTCGCACCTAGGAAGTGCTAAACAAATAGGATATCATTCCTAAATTCGATTGGAGCGCTTAGTACAGCGCTTAATAAATGCTGCCACTCTTATTATTCTATTATTCGCACCTAGGAAGCGCTAAACAAGTAGTATATCATTCCTAAATTCGATTGGAGCGCTTAGTACAGCGCTTAATAAACGCTGTCACTATCATTATTCTATTATTCGCACCTAGGAAGCGCTAAGCAAATAGTATATCATTCCTAAAGTCGATCGGAGCGCTTAGTACGGTGCTGGGCCCGCGGTAGGCGCTCAATAAATGCGACGATCGGGCGAGGGAATGAGCGCAGGCCCCCTCATCGATTCATTCATTCATTCATTCGTTCATTCATTCATTCGGCCGGCCGCCCCTCCCCCCGCCGTGCGGGGCGCACGAGGCCAATCCCGTCGGCCCCCGGGGCAGATAAAAGGCGGCCCCCCTCAGCGGGGCCGCCTCAGTGGCGGGAGAGGAGGCGGCGGCAGCGGACGGGAGCGCTCGCCCTCCCTCCCTCCGGCGGGGCTGCGGCCGCTCCCGGGCCCAACCTCACACGGTTACCGGCCAGGCCGCCACCACGACCGCGGCCCCTCACCTCGTCCCCGGACATGGCGGCGTTGGTGGGTGGCGTGGGGCCCCCGCGGGCCGGCGATCGGTGCGGAAGGGCGGGACGGACTCAAGCCCCGGTGCCGGCGGCGGCGGCGCCGTCGTAGGATCCACCTGCTGCCCCGGTCGCCGCCCCAGCCTCTTGCATCAGCGAGCCCTCCTCCCTCGCCGCCGCCGCTCTCTCGCTCTCTCTCGGCCGCGCCTGCGCCCTGCCCCGCCTCCAAGCCTCGCGAGGTCGCCCGGCTCCTCCTCCAAGCCTCGCGAGATCGCCCGGCCCCGCCCCTCCAAGCCTCGCGAGACCGCCGCGCCCGGCGGGATTTGTAGTCCGAAGGAGCGGCCGGATCCAAGTGGGATGGGCGGCGGGGGGGGCGGTGGAAGGTTCCATTGGGAAATGGCGGCCCCCGCCTCAGCCCCTCAGGGCCTCACTCCCCGTAAGGTAATTTGTGACATCCCGTCATTTGTACAGATTTACGATTTCATTTATTTCATCTTGTTAATGTGTTTTGTCGTCCGTCTCCCCCTTCGCACATAGTAGCAAGTGCCTGCATTATTATTGGTTGCTAATATATATATGGATTATTCTATCTGTTTTATTTTGTTAGTGTGTTTTCTTGTCCGTCTCCCCCTTCGCACATAGTAGCAAGTGCCTGCATTATTGTTGGTTGCTAATATATATGTATTATTCTATCTGTTTTATTTTGTTAGTGTGTTTTCTTGTCCGTCTCCCCCTTCGCACATAGTAGCAAGGGCCTTCATTATTATTGGTTGCTAATATATAGGTATTATTCTATCTGTTTTATTTTGTTAGTGTGTTTTGTTGTCCGTCTGCCCCTTCGCACATAGTAGCAAGTGCCTGCATTATTATTGGTTGCTAATATATATGGATTATTCTGTTTTATTTTGTTAGTGTGTTTGGTTGTCCGTCTCCCCCTTCGCACATAGTAGCAAGTGCCTGCATTATTATTGGTTGCTAATATATATGGATTATTCTATCTGTTAGTATGTTTTGTTGTCCGTCTCCCCCCTTCGCACATAGTAGCAAGTGCCTGCATTATTATTGGTTGCTAATATATATGTATTATTCTATCTGTTTTATTTTGTTTGTGTGTTTTGTTGTCCGTCTCCCCCTTCGCACATAGTAGCAAGTGCCTTCATTATTATTGGTTGCTAATATATATGTATTATTCTATCTGTTTTATTTTGTTAATGTGTTTTCTTGTCCGTCTCCCCCCTCGCACATAGTACCAAGTGCCTTCATTATGATTGGTTGCTAATATATATGTATTATTCTATCATCTGTTTTATTTTGTTAGTGTGTTTTGCTGTCCGTCTCCCCCTTCGCACATAGTAGCAAGTGCCTGCATTATTATTGGTTGCTAACATATATGTATTATTCTATCTGTTTTATTTTGTTAGTGTGTTTGGTTGTCCGTCTCCCCCTTCGCACATAGTAGCAAGTGCCTGCATTATTATTGGTTGCTAATATATATGGATTATTCTATCTGTTTGTTAGTATGTTTTGTTGTCCGTCTCCCCCCTTCGCACATAGTAGCAAGTGCCTGCATTATTATTGGTTGCTAATATATATGGATTATTCTATCTGTTTTATTTTGTTTGTGTGTTTTGTTGTCCGTCTCCCCCTTCGCACATAGTAGCAAGTGCCTGCATTATGATTGGTTGCTAATATATATATGGATTATTCTATCTGTTTTATTTTGTTAGTTTGTTTTTGTTATTTATTTATTTTGCTTGTACATTTCTATCCTATTTATTTTATTCTGTTGGTATGTTGGGTTCTGTTCTCTGTCCCCCCCTTTTAGACTGTGAGCCCACTGTTGGGTAGGGACCGTCTCTATGTGTTGCCAATTTGGACTTCCCAAGCGCTTAGTACAGTGCTCTGCACATAGTAAGCGCTCAATAAATACGATTGATTGATTTTGTTAGTATGTTTGGTTGTCCGTCTCTCCCCTCGCACATAGTAGCAAGTGCCTTCATTATTATTGGTTGCTAATATATATGGATTATTCTATCTGTTTTATTTTGTTAGTATGTTTTGCTGTCCGTCTCCCCCTTCGCACATAGTAGCAAGTGCCTACATTATTATTGGTTGCTAATATATATGTATTATTCTGTCTGTTTTATTTTGTTAGTATGTTTTCTTGTCCGTCTCCCCCTTCGCACATAGTAGCAAGTGCCTGCATTATTATTGGTTGCTAATATAGATGGATTATTCTATCTGTTTTATTTTGTTAGTTTGTTTTTGTTATTTATTTATTTTGCTTGTACATTTCTATCCTATTTATTTTATTCTGTTGGTATGTTGGGTTCTGTTCTCTGTCTCCCCCTTTTAGACTGTGAGCCCACTGTTGGGTAGGGACCGTCTCTATGTGTTGCCAATTTGGACTTCCCAAGCGCTTAGTACAGTGCTCTGCACATAGTAAGCGCTCAATAAATACGATTGATTGATTGATTGATTTTGTTAGTATGTTTGGTTGTCCGTCTCTCCCCTCGCACATAGTAGCAAGTGCCTTCATTATTATTGGTTGCTAATATATATGGATTATTCTATCTGTTTTATTTTGTTAGTATGTTTTGCTGTCCGTCTCCCCCTTCGCACATAGTAGCAAGTGCCTTCATTATTATTGGTTGCTAATATATATGGATTATTCTATCTGTTTTATTTTGTTAGTGTGTTTTCTTGTCCGTCTCCCCCCTCGCACATAGTACCAAGTGCCTTCATTATGATTGGTTGCTAATATATATATGTATTATTCTATCTGTTTTATTTTGTTAGTTTGTTTTTGTTATTTATTTATTTTACTTGTACATTTCTATCCTATTTATTTTATTCTGTTGGTATGTTTGGTTCTGTTCTCTGTCCCCCACTTTTAGACTGTGAGCCCACTGTTGGGTAGGGACTGTCTCTATGTGTTGCCAATTTGGACTTCCCAAGCGCTTAGTACAGTGCTCTGCACATAGTAAGCGCTCAATAAATACGATTGATTGATTGATTTTGTTAGTATGTTTGGTTGTCCGTCTCTCCCCTCGCACATAGTAGCTAGTGCCTGCATTATGATTGGTTGCTAATATATATGGATTATTCTATCTGTTTTATTTTGTTAGTGTGTTTTCTTGTCCGTCTCCCCCCTCGCACATAGTAGCAAGTGCCTTCATTATGATTGGTTGCTAATATATATGGATTATTCTATCTGTTTTATTTTGTTAGTTTGTTTTTGTTATTTATTTATTTTACTTGTACATTTCTATCCTATTTATTTTATTCTGTTGGTATGTTGGGTTCTGTTCTCTGTCCCCCCCTTTTAGACTGTGAGCCCACTGTTGGGTAGGGACTGTCTCTATGTGTTGCCAATTTGGACTTCCCAAGCGCTTAGTACGGTGCTCTGCACATAGTAAGCGCTCAATAAATACGATTGATTGATTGATTTTGTTAGTATGTTTGGTTGTCCGTCTCTCCCCTCGCACATAGTAGCAAGTGCCTTCATTATTATTGGTTGCTAATATATATGGATTATTCTATCTGTTTTATTTTGTTAGTATGTTTTGCTGTCCGTCTCCCCCTTCGCACATAGTAGCAAGTGCCTACATTATTATTGGTTGCTAATATATATGTATTATTCTGTCTGTTTTATTAGTATGTTTTCTTGTCCGTCTCCCCCTTCGCACATAGTAGCAAGTGCCTGCATTATTATTGGTTGCTAATATAGATGGATTATTCTATCTGTTTTATTTTGTTAGTTTGTTTTTGTTATTTATTTATTTTGCTTGTACATTTCTATCCTATTTATTTTATTCTGTTGGTATGTTTGGTTGTGTTCTCTGTCTCCCCCTTTTAGACTGTGAGCCCACTGTTGGGTAGGCACTGTCTCTATGTGTTGCCAATTTGTGCTTCCCAAGCGCTTAGTACAGTGCTCTGCACATAGTAAGCGCTCAATAAATACGATTGATTGATTGATTTTGTTAGTATGTTTGGTTGTCCGTCTCTCCCCTCGCACATAGTAGCAAGTGCCTTCATTATTATTGGTTGCTAATATATATGGATTATTCTATCTGTTTTATTTTGTTAGTATGTTTTGCTGTCCGTCTCCCCCTTCGCACATAGTAGCAAGTGCCTGCATTGTTATTGGTTGCTAATATATATGTATTATTCTATCTGTTTTATTTTGTTAGTTTGTTTTCTTGTCCGTCTCCCCCTTCGCACATAGTAGCAAGTGCCTGCATTATTATTGGTTGCTAATATATATGTATTATTCTGTTTTATTTTGTTAGTATGTTTTGTTGTCCGTCTCCCCCTTCGCACATAGTAGCAAGTGCCTTCATTATTATTGGTTGCTAATATATATGGATTATTCTATCTGTTTTATTTTGTTAGTATGTTTGGTTGTCCGTCTCCCCCTTCGCACATAGTAGCAAGTGCCTGCATTGTTTTTGGTTGCTAATATATATGTATTATTCTATCTGTTTTATTTAGTTAGTGTTTTTGGTTGTCCGTCTCCCCCTTCGCACATAGTAGCAAGTGCCTTCATTGTTATTGGTTGCTAATATATATGTATTATTCTATCTCTTATTTTGTTAGTATGTTGGTTTTGTCTCCCCCTTTTAATAATAATAATAATAATGGTGGCATTTGTTAAGCGCTTACTACATGCAAAGCACTGTTCTAAGCGCTGGGGAGGATACAAGGTGATCAGGTTGGCCCACGGGGGGCTCACAGTGTTTATCCCCATTTTACAGATGAGGTAGGGACTGTATATGTTGCCAATTTGTGCTTCCCAAGCGCTTAGTACAGTGCTCTCCACACAGTAAGTGCTCAATAAATACGATTGATGATGATGATGATGTGTATATATATACATATATATTAGCCTGTACACCTGTATATATGTTTGTACATATATATGTTTGTACATATTTGTACATATATGTTTGTACATATTTGTTACTCTATTTTGCTTGTACATATCTATTCTATTTATTTTATTTTGTTAGTATGTTTGGTTTTGTTCTCCGTCTCCCCCTTTTAGACTGTGAGCCCACTGTTGGGTAGGGACTGTCTCTAGATGTTGCCAATTTGAACTTCCCAAGCGCTTAGTCCAGTGCTCTGCACACAGTAAGCGCTCAATAAATACGATTGATGATGATGATGATGATGACGATTAGCTTCTGTCTACCCGGTTAAGCACTTTAAATATCCCAGTTATCGTCATTATCATTATTATCGTTGTTAATGGTGCTCATTAGGGGGCTCTGCTGGGGCGTGCTTTACCGTGGGATCTGCGATTTAGTGGCTCCCGCACCTGTATAAGCACCTGTATATATGTTTATACGTATTTATTACTCTATTTATTTATTTATTTATTTTACTTGTTCCTATGTATTCTATTTATTTTATTTTGTTAGTGTGAACTGTTTCAATCTCTAGCTTGCCCCTGCCATTAAGGCTATTCGATTTATAATAATAATAATAATGATGGCATTTATTAAGCGCTTACTACGCGAGCTCGGAGGAGGGTGGGGGCCGGCTTCCCGCTGTGAACCTGCTTCTCCTCTCTGCCTAGGATGCCTCCTCCCTGCTCGTGAAAGGGGAGGCAGCCCTCGGGGAAACACAAACTCGCGTTTATGAGCTGATGCCGTGTGTTGGAATTCCTAGATGAAAGGTGCGGTAAAAACGCCAATAAGTGCGGGGCGGCTGTTATTAGCAGAGCCAGGAAGCCGGCGTCCCGGAAAAGCCGGAGATTTTTAACCCCTCTCTTGGCTTCACCTGGGAAATTGACTTCAACACCCAGCCATTACTCACCGGGTGGCAGCTCGCGGGCCCGTGGCCCCCGGTCATCATCATTCGTATTTATTGAGCGCTTACTGTGTGCAGAGCACTGTACTAAGCGCTTTGGAAGTCCAAGTTGGCAACATAGAGAGACAGTCCCTACCCAACAGTGGGCTCACAGTCTAAAAGGACTGGTCCCCCACCCTTCTAACCCAAAAAGGCGACAGTGCCCCTTCATCTGGCAGAAAGCCCAAGAGAAAGTGTCTATATGTTGCCAATTTGTACTTCCCAAGCGCTTAGTCCAGTGCTCTGCACAGAGTAAGCGCTCAATAAATACGATTGATGATGATGATGATGATGATGATGAGAAAGACGTCGCACGTCGGCTCCACTCAGATGCCAACCGCTCTGGCCATTTGAGCTTGCCCTACTTAGGTAAGAGGTGGGGAGAGGAAGGTATTGGTTTATGTTTCAAAGAGAAGAGTGGCGTGAATAGGAAACTTGGGTCCCCTCTGAGCTTACTGTGGCCAGGGAATGTGTCTACCGACTCTGTTCTGTTGGACTCTTCCAAGCACCGGGTACAGTGCTCTGCTCACAGTGTGAGCTCAATAAATGTGATTGATTTGATGGATTGTGCCGGGGGTGGGGAATGATGGCAGGAACCTGAACATCATTAAGAGGATGGCAAGGCTCATCAGTTGGTCATTAAGGTGGGTCTGTGAGGTGAGTGAGCATTGATGATGATGGGATTTATTAAGCGCTTACTATGTGCAAAGCACTGTTCTAAGCACTGAGGGGTGATCAGGTTGTCCCACGAGGGGCTCACAGTCAACCCCCATTTTACAGATGAGGGAACTGAGGCCCAGAGAAGTTAAGTGACTCGCCCAAGGTCACACAGCTGACAATCGGCAGAGCGGGGATTTGAACCCACGACCACTGACTCCAAAGCCCGGGCTCTCTCCACTGAGCCACGCTGCTTCTCTGCTTCTCTTCGCTGCATTGGCCAGGTGTTTGGGAGAAAGAAGCATCTTTCCTCGTTTTGGTGGGATTCAGTTGGCAAGATCAGCCCGAGGCGCGGTGATCTGGCGGGGAAGGCGGAGAGTCGTGGGCGCCCTAACTCCAGGCCTCCAAAAATAGAAAATTGACAGAAAATCAGTTTCTAGCCTGTGAGCCCACCTGTATATATGTATATATGTTTGTACATATTTTTTTTACTCTATTTATTTATTTATTTAATTTATTTGTACATATCTATTCTATTTATTTTATCTTGTTAGTATGTTTGGTTTTGTTCTCTGTCTCCCCCTTTTAGACTGTGAGCCCACTGTTGGGTAGGGACTGTCTCTATAGGTTGCCAATTTGTACTTCCCAAGTGCTTAGTACAGTGCTCTGCACATAGTAAGCGCTCAATAAATACGATTGATGATGATAATAAAGACGATCGATCGATTCTTGCCTCAGTTTTTCCGATTAGAACTGCTAAACCCATTTCCCAGGAGAAAAACTGAAACCCAAAGAGGGAGGGCAAAGGCTCTTTGAACAAGGCAGGGGCCAGACAGGAACACTGAGGTTGGGACCATTAGCCTGGTCCCCTGTCTGCCCCCCGCCTCACCCTCCTCCCACCTCGAACTCCGGTCCTCCTGACCTGTCCCCTGCGGAGATTGTTTCGGGAATCGCCGCTGTAGGACCCCATAGCCCCGCTCTTCCTTGGACTTTGCCAGGTTGAACCGCACAGCGCTCTCGGATTTGATTAGCAGTGATTCAGCATTCATTCACTCATTCAATCGTATTTATGGAGCGCTTACTGTGTGCAGAGCACCGTACTAAGCCCTTGGAAAGTACAAGTTGGCAACCTAACATTTCCTACCCAACAGCGGGCTCACAGTCTAGAAGGGGGAGACAGACGACAAAACAAAACAAGTGGACGGGTGTGAAGAGGTCAGAACAAACAGAATTAAAGCTAGATCATCATCATCATCAATCGTATTTATTGAGCGCTTACTGTGTGCAGAGCACCGGACTAAGCCCTCGGGGAGTACAAGTTGGCAACCTAACATTTCCTACCCAACAGCGGGCTCACAGTCTAGAAGGGGGAGACAGACGACAAAACAAAATAAGTGGACGG
Source organism: Tachyglossus aculeatus (assembly GCF_015852505.1). Taxonomy (NCBI): domain Eukaryota; kingdom Metazoa; phylum Chordata; class Mammalia; order Monotremata; family Tachyglossidae; genus Tachyglossus; species Tachyglossus aculeatus. The sequence goes on from NC_052080.1 coordinate 27,148,853, forward strand.
GTGTGAAGACGTCAGAACAAACAGAATTAAAGCCAGATGCACGTCGTTAACAAAATAAAGTGAATACTAAATACGTACAAGTCATCATCATCATCAATCGTATTTATTGAGCGCTTACTGTGTGCAGAGCACTGTACTAAGCGCTTGGGAAGTACAAATTGGCAACATATAGAGACAGTCCCTACCCAACAGTGGGCTCACAGTCTAAAAGGGGAAGACGGAGAACAAAACCAAACATACTAACAAAATAAAATAAATAGAATAGATATGGACAAGTAAAATAAATAAATAGAGTAATAAATATGTACAAACATATATACATATATACAAGATGGGGGGGGATGGAGAGGGGGATGAGGAAGGAAGGGCATAAAAAAGCAAATATAACTTACAAAAATAAATGAGAAAACTCACACACACCCTAGAAGTTTGGAGGAAGGCGGCAGATGAAAGTTAAAATGAAAAAAAATCACTTTTCCTAGGGGAAACAAACATTCTTATCTCCTTCCTCCCACAAAAGGGTAAAGGGAAGGGACTAGGTGGGGGATTCGAGTGTCCCACCAGGAGCAGGAAGACACCCAAGAGCATGTAGAGGAAGAGTTCCCAGTGCCTCCTGAATTCTTCAAGCCCCATTGTCCGTCGTCGTCCCCTCATTCCTTCCCCTATTTGTCCCCCCATCTTTACTGCGGCCTTCCCACCTAAGCCCCCAAGTAAAATAAATAGAGTAATAAATCTGTACAAATATACATACAGGTGCTGTGGGGCAGGGAAGGAGGTAAGGCGGGGGGAATGGGGAGGAGGAGAGGAAAAAGGGGGCTCAGTCTGGGCCCCCTTATCAGCCATTTTTCAAAAATCCATTTCTTGACAATCTTACAGCAGTGTCACGGGACTGCGTCAAAGACGACCATGAGCCGGCCCCAAGCATCCCACAGCAACCGGCCCGTTGAGTTCCATTCCAGGACGGCGGCGGAGTCGTCTTTACCGGAGCTGGTGGACGCCCACAGCCGCGGCACTAATCGACCGCGTGTGCCGCCTTGACGTGAGCGGCAGGCAGGCCCGAGCCAGCCCGACGGGGCCGGATCCCCATGAGCGATGCGGCAGAGGAGAGGGGCGCCGGCGCGGACGCTGGCCTCGGTTGCAGGGGTGGGTTAAGGCGGGGATCCGGTCTCGCCCGAGGCGGCGTTCTCCCCCACGGAAGGCACGGGGGGAATGGAAGGAGAAACCGGCAAACAGTGGGGCCATCCTGTTTCAGATATAACACTGGGCTTTGGAAAGGCCCAGCTGGCGCAGGCCGAAAGGTGAGTTTGTCCCCTGGGTCCCCGGGCCGCATTTTGACGGCCGAGTGGATTTGGAGCCTTTGCGGGTGGGGATCGGGATGGGATGGGGTGGGATGGGCCGCGGGAGGAGCCCCTTCCTTCCTCTCCCCCTCTCCATCCCCCCCATCTTACCTCCTTCCGGGCCCGGCCGTGGGGCTCCCCACCCCCTGGTCCCTCTCCCCTTACCCGGCCCCGTCTCCCCGGCAGGCACTTCGAGCAGATGAAGGACGACGCCATCGTGTGCAACGTCGGCCACTTCGACGTGGAGCTCAACGTCAAGTGGCTGAACGACAACGCGGCCGAGAAAGTCAACATTAAGCCTCAGGTGCGCGGGCCGCGACTGGGAAGAGCGCTTGGACGAGGGAGCATCATATTGATTCCTCCCTCTCCCCCTCATCCCCCTCTCCATCCCCCCCATCTTACCTCCTTCCCTTCCCCACAGCACCTGTATAGAGGTATATATGTTTGTACATATTTATTACTCTATTTATTTTTTACTTGTACATATCTATTCTATTTATTTTATTTTGTTAGTACGTTTGGTTTTGTTCTCTGTCTCCCCCTTTTAGACTGTGAGCCCACTGCTGGGTAGGGACTGTCTCTATATGTTGCCGATTTGTACTTCCCAAGCGCTTAGTACAGTGCTCTGCACATAGTAAGCGCTCAATAAATATGATTGATGATGATACAACTTTCTCCTCACACCATCAAGCGTCCCCATGCTGCTCCCAGACTGAGCCCCTTCCTTCCTCTCCCCCTTGTCCCCCTCTCCATCCCCCCATTTTACCTCCTTCCCTTCCCCACAGCACCTGTATATATGTTTGTACATATTTATTACTCTATTTATTTATCTATTTTACTTGTACCTATCTATTCTATTTATTTTATTTTGCTAGTATGTTTGGTTTTGTCCCCTGTCTCCCCCTTCTAGCCTGTGAGCCCACTGCTGGGTAGGTACCGTCTCTATATGTTGCCAGCTTGTACTTCCCAAGCGCTTAGTACAGTGCTCTGCACACAGTAAGCGCTCAATAAATATGATTGATTGATTGATTAATACCAGAGTAAATATAACCTATGAGAGTTCATTAATGACTACAAAACTTGGAAAATTCAAATGTTTTCTTGATAACAAAGAAGGGCAGAGAGGTAGTGATTGCCAGGCATAAACCCCCAAGTCTTGTGGATGATACCACCCCTTAATCTCTGACTGCCATCAGAGAAGCAGCGTGAATCAATCAATCAATCAATCGTATTTGTTGAGCGCTTACTGTGTGCAGAGCACTGGACTAAACGCTTGGGAAGTCCAAGTTGGCAACATATAGAGACGGTCCCTACCTAACAGTGGGCTCAATCAATCAATCAATCATATTTATTGAGCACTTACTGTGTGCAGAGCACTGGACTAAGCGCTTGGGAAGTCCAAGTTGGCAACATATAGAGACGGTCCCTACCCAACAGTGGGCTCAATCAATCATATTTATTAAGCATGGGATCAATCAACTGTATTTATTGAGCGCTTACTGTGTGCAGAGCACTGGACTAAGCGCTTGGGAAGTACAAGTTGGCAACATATCAATCAATCAATCATATTTATTGAGCACTTACTGCGTGCAGAGCACTGTACTAAGCGCTTAACATAGAGACAGTCCTTACCCAACAGTGCGCTCACAGTCTAGAGACAGTCCTTACCCAACAGTGGGCTCACAATCTAGAAGAGTGGGCTCACAGTCGAAGTGGCAAGAGGCCGGGCTTTGGAGTCAGAGGTCATGGGTTCAAATCCCGGCTCCGCCACCTGTCAGCTGCGTGACTTTGGGCGAGTCACTTCACTTCTCTGGGCCTCAGTTCCCTCAGCTGTAAAATGGGGATTAAGACCGCGAGCCCCCCGTGGGACAACCTTGTATCCTTCCCAGCGCTTAAAACAGTGCTTTGCACATAGTAAGCGCTTAACAAATGCCATCATAATCATTATTATTATGATTATTCCCGGCCCAAGGGGAGAACTGAGCTCAACCGCGGCAGGAGGACAGTGTCCAAACTTGTGCAGCCCTCACCTGCCCTGGCTCTTGATAAAAATAATAATGATGGTATTTGTTAAGCGCTTACTATGTGCAAAGCACTGTTCCAAATCTCCCTCCGCAGTGGGTACTGTTCCTCAGTTTTACCAGTAGGAAAAGGGGGGTGCGGGGAGGGTCAGAAGGGTAATTCATATCCTCTCCCTCTTCCTCCCCACAGATACACATACCCGGAATCTCCTGGGCCCACTCTCCGGCAGAGCTGTTCTAGTGTCTCCGATTAAGAAAGCAAATCCTCGGGGAAAATGAAGCTGGAGCCTTCTTTGCCACGTTCTTACCTTGTTTCTCTGGGAAAAGTCTCTCTCTTTCTCTGTCTCTGTGTCTCTCTCACAAACCACACACACACACACAGAGTTAAAGTCCGCAAAGAAATATTCAAGTAGCCCACTACATGGAAAGGTTCTTAAAAGGGCTCCAGGTGAGAGGTGGAAAGAGCACAGGGCTGGAATCAATCAGTGGTGTTTATTCATTCATTAATAATAATGTCCGTATTTGTTAAGCGCTTACTATGTGCAAAGCACTGCTGTAAGCGCTGGGGAGGTTACAAGGTGATCAGGTTGTCCCACGGGGGGCTCCCAATTTTAATCCCCATTTTACAGATGAGGCAACTGAGGCACAGAGAAGTGACTTGCCCAAAGTCACACAGCTGACAGTTGGCAGAGCTGGGATTTGAACCCATGACCTCTGACTCCAAAGCCCGGGCTCTTTCCACTGAGCCACAGCAGCTTCTCCATTCTCTTCTTCATTCATTCGTATTTATTGAGCGCTTACTGTGTGCAGAGCACTGTACTAAGTGCTTGGAAGAGTACAGTACAACAGAGTTGGGAGACATGTGCCCGGCCCACGGTGAGCTTTTAGTCAAGGGAGGGGGACAGGCATTAATAAATAAATTATAACAATTTACCTAAGTGTGGTGGGGCTGAGGGTGGGGTGAATGAAAGGTACAAGTCAATCAATCAATCGTATTTATTGAGCACTTATTAAGCATTTATTAAGCGCTTACTTTGTGCAAAGCACTGTTCTAAGCGCTGGGGAGGTTACAAGGTGATCAGGTTGACCCATGGAGGGCTCACAGTCTTCATCCCCATTTTAATAATAATAATAATAATAATGGCATTTGTTAAGGGGAGGTTACAAGGTGATCAGGTTGTCCCATGGAGGGCTCACAGTCTTCATCCCCATTTTAATAATAATAATAATAATAATATAATAATGGCATTTGGTAAACGCTTACTATGTGCAAAGCACTGTTCTAAGCGCTGGGGAGGTTACAAGGTGATCAGGTTGTCCCACGGAGGGCTCACAGTCTTCATCCCCATTTTAATAATAATAATAATAATGGCATTTATTAAGCGCTTGCTATGCGCAAAGCACTGTTCTAAGCACTGGGGAGGTTACAAGGTGATCAGGTTGTCCCATGGAGGGCTCACAGTCTTCATCCCCATTTTAATAATAATAATAATAATAATAGCATCTGTTAAGCGCTTACTATGTGCAAAGCACTGTTCTAAGCGCTGGGGAGGTTACAAGGTGATCAGGTTGTCCCATGGAGGGCTCACAGTCTTCATCCCCATTTTAATAATAATAACAATGGCATTTGTTAAGCACTCACTATGTGCAAAGCACTGTTCTAAGCGCTGGGGAGGTTACAAGGTGATTAGGTTGTCCCACGGAGGGCTCACAGTCTTCATCCCCATTTTACAGATGAGGTAACTGAGGCCCAGAGAAGTGAAGTGACTTGCCCAAAGTCACACAGCTGACAAGTGGCGGAGCTGGGATTTGAACCCATGACCTCTGACTCCCAAGCCCGGGCTCTTTCCACTGAGCCACGCTGCTTCTAGCCTGTGAGCCCGCTGTTGGTGAGGGACCGCCTCTATATGTTGCCAACTTGTACTTCCCAAGCGCTTAGTACAGTGTTCTGCACACAGCAAGCGCTCAACAAATACGATTGAATGAATTTGAAACCTCTGACTCCAAAGCCCGGGGTCTTTCCACTGGGCCACGCTGCTGCACTTGTCTGCTGTGTGACCTTGGGCAAGTCGCTTGACTTCTCTGGGCCTCAGTTCCCTCATCTGTCAAATGGGCTCGGCTAATGCTGGTCACCTGGGCGCGCACCTGGCCTCCATCCAGGCGCACCTGATTCCAGAGGTTTGAAATGAAGAAGAGGAGGAAGAAGAAGAAGTGGAAGTGCGGTCGGTTACAGGTAGAAGCTGCTTCATTCATTCAGTGGGATTTATAGGGCGCTTACTGTGTGCACAGCACTGTACTAAGCGCTTGGGAAGGACAATTTGGGCACAGATAAGAGACAACCACTGCCTAGGCCCTGCAGGTTGTGGGAGGAGGCCAGGGGAGCCTCTAGGATCCTGCCCTTTCCCAACTAACGCTTCCCGGACCTCTCCAGACCTGGTGAGTGGCCCATCCGCTCCTACACCCGGAATTATAATAATAATATATAATATATATAGTATATATGTAATAATATAGACTTTTAGACTGTGAGCCCACTGTTGGGTAGGGACTGTCTCTAGATGTTGCCAATTTGTACTTCCCAAGCGCTTAGTACAGTGCTCTGCACATAGTAAGCTCTCAATAAATACGACTGATGATGATGATATAATAATAATGGTATTTGTTAAACTCTTAATCTGTGTCAGGCACTGTTTTTAAGCCCTGGGGTAGAGGCAAGATATTTGGGTTGTCCTACCTAGGGCTCACAGTCTTAACCTCCGTTTTACAGGTGAGGGAACTGAGGCCTGGAGAATAATAATAATAATCTTCTCTCATTCAATCGTATTTATTGAGCGCTTAGTGGGTACAGAGCACTGGATTTAGCGGTTGGGAAGTACAAATTGGCAACAGAGACGGTCCCCTCCCAACAACGGGCTCACAGTCTAGAATAATCATAATAATGATGGCATTTATTAAGCGCTTACTATGTGCAAATCACTGTTCTAATCGCTGGGGAGGTTACAAGGCGATCAGGTTGTCCCACGGGGGGCTCACAGTCTCCATCCCCATTTTACAGATGAGGTAACCGAGGCACAGAGAAGTGAAGTGACCTGACCAAAGTCACACAGCTTAGAATTGGCGGAGGCGGGCTTTGAACCCACGACCTCTGACTTCAAAGCCCGGGCTCTTTTCCACTGAGCCACGCTGCTTCCCTAAGAGTGCCCAGGGCTTAGAACAGTGCTCTGCACATAGTAAGCGCTTAACAAATGCCATCATCATTATTATTATTAGAAGGGGAGGCAGACAACAAAACAAAACTAGTAAACAGGTAATAATGGCATTTAAGCGCTTACTCTGTGCCAAGCACTGTTCTAAACGCCAGGGTAGAGACAAGGTAATCAGGTTTTGCCACGTGGGGCTCAGTTTTAATCCCCATTTTACAGATGAGGGAACTGAGGCACAGAGAATAATAATAATGTGGTATTTGTTAAGCGCTTACTCTGTGCCAAGCACTGTTCTAAACGCTGGAGTAGATACAAGGTAATTAGGTTGTTCCACTTGGAGCTGTTTTAATCCCCATTTTACAGATGAGGGAACTGAGGCCCGGAGAACAATATGGTGTTAAGCGCTTACTCTGTGCCAAACACTGTTCTAAGCACCGGGGTAGAGACAAGGTAATCAGGTTGTCCCACGTGGGGCTCAGTTTTAATCCCCATTTTACAGATGAGGGAACTGAGGCACGGAGGATAATAATAATGTGGTATTCGTTAAGCGCTTAGTCTGTGCCAAGCACTGTTCTAAACGCTGGAGTAGATACAAGGTAATTAGGTTGTTCCACTTGGAGCTGTTTTAATCCCCATTTTACAGATGAGGGAACTGAGGCCCGGAGAACAATATGGTGTTAGGCGCTTACTCTGTGCCAAACACTGTTCTAAGCACCGGGGTAGAGACAAGGTAATCAGGTTGTCCCACGTGGGGCTCAGTTTTAATCCCCATTTTACAGATGAGGGAACTGAGGCACAGAGGATAATAATAATGTGGTATTCGTTAAGCGCTTAGTCTGTGCCAAGCACTGTTCTAAACGCTGGAGTAGATACAAGGTAATTAGGTTGTTCCACTTGGAGCTGTTTTAATCCCCATTTTACAGATGAGGGAACTGAGGCCCGGAGAACAATATGGTGTTAGGCGCTTACTCTGTGCCAAACACTGTTCTAAGCACCGGGGGTAGAGACAAGGTAATCAGGTTGTCCCACGTGGGGCTCAGTTTTAATCCCCATTTTACAGATGAGGGAACTGAGGCACAGAGGATAATAATAATGTGGTATTCGTTAAGCGCTTAGTCTGTGCCAAGCACTGTTCTAAACGCTGGAGTAGATACAAGGTAATTAGGTTGTTCCACTTGGAGCTGTTTTAATCCCCATTTTACAGATGAGGGAACTGAGGCCCGGAGAATAATATGGTGTTAAGCGCTTACTCTGTGCCAAACACTGTTCTAAGCGCCGGGGTAGAGACAAGGTAATCATGTTGTCCCACGTGGGGCTCAGTTTTAATCCCCATTTTACAGATGAGGGAACTGAGGCACGGAGAACAATATGGTGTTAAGCACTTACTCTGTGCCAAGCACTGTTCTAAGCGCTGGGGTAGAGACAAGGTAATCAGGTTGTCCCACGCTCAGTCTCAATCCCCATTTTTCAGATGAGGGAACTGAGGCACGGAGAACAATATGGTATTAGTTAAGCGCTTACTCTGCGCCAAGCACTGTTCTAAGTGCTGGAGTAAATACAAGGTAATCAGGTTCTTCGACGTGGGGCAGTTTTAATCCCCATTTTACAGATGAGGGAACTGAGGCACGGAGAACAATCTGGTATTAGTTAAACGCTTACTCTGTGCCAAGCACTGTTCTAAGCACTGGGGTAGAGACAAGGTAATCAGGTTGTTCCACGTGGGGCACAGTTTTAATCCCCATTTTACAGATGAGGGAACTGAGGCACGGAGAACAATATGGTATTAGTTAAGTGCTTACTCTGTGCCAAGCACTGTTCTAAGCGCTGGAGTAAATACAAGGTAATCAGGTTGTCCCACGCTCAGTCTCAATCCCCATTTTTCAGATGAGGGAATTGAGGCACAGAGAAGTTAAGCGGCTGGGATTAGTATCCACGTCCTCCAACTGGCAATCAATCGTATTTATTGAGCGCTTACTGTGTGCAGAGCACTGTACTAAGCGCTTGGGAAGTCCAAGTTGGCAACATATAAGAGACGGTCCCTACCCAACAGTGGGCTCCCAGTCTAGAAGGCCGGGGTCTTGCCACTGTGCCACACTGCTCCTCGTCTGGCCCTCCCTGAGGGAGCCGACGTCGGCGGCGTGACGGGCTTCCTCCTCCGGGCCGGCCCCCGGGGTTGCAATCCAGCTCGGCCTTCCCGGCGGCGCTGCTGGCCCTTATAATAATCACAATGATCACATTTATTAAGCGCTTATTATGTGCCGAGCACTGTTCTAAGCGCCGGGGAGGTTACAAGGTGATTAGAGAAGCAGCGTGGCTCAGTGGAAAGAGCTTTGGAGTCAGAGGTCACGGGTTCAAATCCCGGCTCCACCACTTGTCAGCTGGGTGATTTTGGGCAGGTCACTTCACTTCTCTGGGCCTCGGTTACCTCGTCTGGAAAATGGGGATTAAGACTGTGAGCCCCACGTGGGACAACCTGATCACCTTGTATTCACCCCCAGCGCCTAGAATAGTGCTTTGCACATAGTAAGCGCTTAATAAATGCCATTATTATTATTATTATCAGGTTGTCCCCCAGGGGGCTCACAGTCTTCATCCCCATTTTCCAGATGAGCGAACTGAGGCCCGGAGAAGTGAAGTGACTTGCCCAAAGTCACCCAGCTGACAATTGGCGGAGCAGAGATTTGAACCCATGACCCCCGACTCCGAAGCCCGGGCTCTTTCCATTGAGCCACGCTGCTTCTCTGTTCTCTCTTGAAGGCCCACCTCCTCCTGGAGGCCTCCCCAGACTAAGCCCCCCTTTTCCTCAGCTTCCCCTTCCCCACAGCACTTCTATGTATCAATCAATCAATCGTATTTATTGAGCGCTTACTGTGTGCAGAGCACTGGACTAAGTGCTTGGGAAGTCCAAGTTGGCACCATAGACAGTCCCTACCCAACAGTGGGGTCAGCTGTGTGACTTTGGGCAAGTCACTTCACTTCTCTGGGCCTCAGTTCCCTCATCTGTAAAATGGGGATTAAGACTGGGAGCCCCCCGTGGGGCAACCTGATCACCTTGTAACCTCCCCAGCGCTTAGAACAGTGCTTTGCACATAGTAAGTGCTTAATAAATGCCATTATAAAAGGGGGAGGCAGAGAACAAAACCAAACATACTAACAAAATAAAATAAATAGAATAGATATGTACAGGTAAAATAAATAGAGTAATAAATATGTACAAACATATATACATATACACATGTATATATATATGCATATATATGATATGTATATGTACATATCAGTAATTCTTTTTTACATTAATGCGTTTTGTTTTGATGTGTATGTAGATCTTTAATTCTATTCATATTGATGCCTTTTTACTTGATTTGATGCGTCTCCCCCAATCTAGACTGAGCCTGTTGTGGGCAGGGATTATCTTTATTGCTGAATCGGACTTTCCAAGTGTTTAGTAATAATAATAATAATAATAATGATGGCATTTATTAAGCGCTTCCTATGTGCAAAGCACTGTTCTAAGCGCTGGGGAGGTTCCAAGGTGATCAGGTTGTCCCCCGGGGGGGCTCAGTCTTAATCCCCAGTTTCCAGATGAGGGAACCGAGAAGTGAAGCGACTTGCCCAAAGTCACACAGCTTTGACTGAATTGAATTTTTTTTTTATAATGGCATTTATTAAGCGCTTACTACGTGCGAAGCAGAACTGGCGGAGTAGGGATTTGAACCCATGACTTCCGACGCTTTCCACTGTGCCCCGCCGCTTCTCATCAGTAGTACAGTGCTCCGCATGCGGTAAGCATTCAATGAACACCATTGAGTGAATGTATACCACGCACTGTACTGAGCGCCGGAGTGGATACAAGTTAATCAGGTTGGACAGAGTCCGCGTCCCCCATGGGGCTCCTGTCTTAATCCCCATTTTACAGATAATAATGTTGGCTGTGTCCCCCATGGGGCTCCTGTCTTAATCCCCATCTTACAGATAATAATGTCGGTATTTGTTAAGCGCTTACTATGTGCCAAGCACTGTTCTAAGCGCTGGGGTGGATACAAGGTAATCAGGCTGTCCCCCATGGGGCTCCTGTCTTAATCCCCATTTTACAGATAATAATAATGTTGGCCGTGTCCCACATGGGGCTCCTGTCTTAATCCCCATTTTACAGATAATAATGTTGGTATTTGTTAAGCGCTTACTATGTGCCAAGCACTGTTCTAAGCGCTGGGGTGGATACAAGGTAATCAGGCTGTCCCCCATGGGGCTCCTGTCTTAATCCCCATTTTACAGATAATAATAATAATGTTGGCTGTGTCCCCCATGGGGCTCCTGTTTTAATCCCCATTTTACAGATAATAATGTTGGTATTTGTTAAGCGCTTACTATGTGCCAAGCACTGTTCTAAGCGCTGGGGTGGATACAAGGTGATCAGGCTGTCCCACATGGGGCTCCTGTCTTAATCCCCATTTTACAGATAATAATGTTGGTATTTGTTAAGCGCTTACTATGTGCCAAGCACTGTTCTAAGCGCTGGGGTGGATACAAGGTAATCAGGCTGTCCCCCATGGGGCTCCTGTCTTAATCCCCATTTTACAGATAATAATAATAATGTTGGCTGTGTCCCCCATGGGGCTCCTGTTTTAATCCCCATTTTACAGATGATAATGTTGGTATTTGTTAAGCGCTTACTATGTGCCAAGCACTGTTCTAAGCGCTGGGGTGGATACAAGGTGATCAGGCTGTCCCACATGGGGCTCCTGTCTTAATCCCCATTTTACAGATAATAATGTTGGTATTTGTTAAGCGCTTACTATGTGCCAAGCACTGTTCTAAGCGCTGGGGTGGATACAGGGTGATCAGGCTGTCCCACATGGGCTCACAGTCTTAATCCCCATTTTCCAGATGAGGGAACTGAGGCACAGAGAGGTTGAGTGACTTCCCCAAGGTCACATGGCTGACGAGTGACAGAGGCAGGGGGAAGTGAAATGAGGAGAGAAGCAGCGTGGCTGAGTGGAAAGAGCGCGGGCTTGGCAGTCACAGGTCATGGGTTCGAATCCCTCCGCCCCCACCTGTCTGCTGTGTGACCTTGGGCAAGTCGCTTCACTGCTGTGTACCTCAGCTCCGTCATCTGTAAAATGGGGATTAAGACTGTGAGCCCCACGTGGGACCTCATCTCCTTGTATTCCCCCCAGTGCTTTGCACATAGGAAGCGCTTAACAAATACCAACATTATTATTATTATTAGCCCAAGACCCCACAGTAGACTAGCAGGGCAGGGATTTGAACCCAGGGCCTCCTGACTCAGGCCCAGGCCTCTAACCCCTAGGCTCCCCTCCAGCTCCTCCTGGCCCACGGGTGATGACCGTCTCAGTAAACGCCCGAGAGCGGCGGGCTTGGAGAAATCCCGGACTACTGCTTTATCGCCCGTCCACTTATTCTCCCCTCCCGAAATAAAAAAGGGGGACAACGGGGCAGAACGCCTTCCCTCCCGCCCAGAAGTCAGTCTTAGATGGGTCCCCGCTTTTCAGGAGCCGCTGCCGAGGGAGGAAAAGGAGGGAAACTGAGAGCTCCAAGGCAGGGTCAGGGTGGCCCCTGGACTGGAATGGCCGCAGCCCCCGATAGCTCCTGGGATGCGGACCAAGTGTTATATCCCGTGCCCTCCCTTGGCACCCAGCGGGACCGTGGTTTCCCGTCCCCTCCCGTGTTACTTTGTTTACCCCCCTGCCCTGTCGTTACTGCAGACAAGGGCGGTTAAGGAGCATCCCGGCCGGCCCTAGAGCGAACCCCGCTCCCTGAAGGATGGAGGATGGGGTGGGGAGAGCAACGCAGATTTAGATTTATTCTCTGAGGGGGCTTCGGGGAGGGAGAGCAAGGGGGCTGGGGCCGGGCTCCTCAGTAGCGGTAGTGGTCCGGTTTGAAGGGGCCTTCCCGGGGCAGGCCCAGGTACTTGGCCTGCTTGTCGGTCAGCTCCGTCAGCTTCACGCCCAGCTTGCTCAGGTGGGCCGCGGCCACGGCTTCGTCCAGCTGTGGGAGGGAGAGCGTGTCTGGGGGGGGGCCGGCCGAGACCCCCGCAACCCCCCGAGTCGGGGCCGGGAGGTGTGGAGCAGTCCCGCAGCGGGAGGGATTCGCCTTCCCGTCGGACACACCCCCGACCCAGACGGGCCCGGGTTCCCCCGGCTGAGGGGCGGCCCGGCCCTCCCCGTTCCTGAGCCCTCCGGGCTCCCCTGCCCTCAACAGTTTGTAGGGGAAAACGAGGAGCAGATGCGGGAGATGCCGCTTTTCCTTGATAGAGAATTCCCTGCCTGCGACAAGAGCCAGAACCACACAACAAACGGGGACGGGCGGCTTAGGAGAGCCAGGAGGGAGGAGAGCCGAGCCTGGGGGCGGCCAGGCGGTCGCTAGGTCTCATTCATTCATTCATTCAATCGCATTTATTGAGCGCTTACTGTGTGCTTACAGAAACGCTCTGGGCATGTTACTCCCCTCCTCAAAAATCTCCAGCGGCTACCAATCAATCTGTGCATCAGGCAGAAACTCCTCACCCTGGGCTTCAAGGCTGTCCATCACCTCGCCCCCTCCTACCTCACCTCCCTTCTCTCCTTCTCCAACCCAGCCCACACTCTCCGCTCCTCTGCTGCTAATCTCCTCACCATACCTCATTCTCGCCTGTCCCGCCGTCGACCCCCGGCCCACGTCATCCCCCGGGCCTGGAATGCCCCCAATCCCTGCTGAGAGCTCACCTCCTCCAGGAGGCCTTCCCAGACTGAGCCCCTTCCTTCCTCTCCCCCTCGTCCCCCTCTTCATCCCCCCATCTTACCTCCTTCCCTTCCCCACAGCACCTGTATATATGGATATATGTTTGTACATATTTTTTACTCTATTTATTTATTTATTTATTTTATTTGTACATATCTATTCTATTTACTTTATTTTGTTAGTATGTTTGGTTTTGTTCTCTGTCTCCCCCTTTTAGACTGTGAGCCCACTGTTGGGTAGGGACTGTCTCTGTATGTTGCCAATTTGTACTTCCCAAGCGCTTAGTACAGTGTTCTGCACATAGTAAGCGCTCAATAAATATGATTGATGATGATGATGATGATGCCCATCCGCCAAGCTAGCTCTCTTCCTCCCTTCAAAGCCCTACTGGGAGCTCACCTCCTCCAGGAGGCCTTCCCACACTCAGCCCCTTCCTTCCTCTCCCCCTCGTCCCCCTCTCCATCCCCCCCATCTTACCTCCTTCCCTTCCCCACAGCACCTGTATATATGTTTGTACATATTTATTACTCTATTTATTTTACTTGTAGATATCTATTCTATTTATTTTATTTCGTTAGTATGTTTGGTTTTGTTCTGTCTCCCCCTTTTAGACTGTGAGCCCACTGTCGGGTAGGGACTGTCTCTCTATGTTGCCAATTTGTCCTTCCCAAGCGCTTAGTCCAGTGCTCTGCACACAGCAAGCGCTCAATAAATACGATTGATGACGATGATGCAGAGCACTGTACTAAGTCTCCCCGTCTGGCTCTTCCCTTCCCGCGGTTTCGCCCGTCCCGGGCACCCGCACTTGGGAGCCGGGAAGTCCGGGGACATGGGGGAGCAAGGAGGGTCTTGGCCAGGATTCTGCTTCCGGGCCACACCGCGATGTCACGAGCCCAGGAGGAAGGACCGTCCCCAGAGCCACTAGCCAAAAGAAGCGGGCTCAGCCCGCAACCCCCAGCTCGGCACCCCGCGTCCGGCGAGGGTCCTGGCGGGCGGTGGAGGGTGGAAAGGCGATGTCCCCCCCCCCCCCCCCCCAATACGGGGAGGGCTGCTCACCTTCTTGGGCAGGAAGTGCACGCCCACGGGGTACTTGTCCGTGTGGGTCCACAGCTCGATCTGGGCCAGGACCTGGTTGGTGAAGGAGTTGCTCATGACGAAGCTGGGGTGGCCCATGGCGCAGCCGAGGTTGACCAGCCGGCCCTCGGCCAGCAGGATGATGTGGCGCCCGTTCTTCAGCTGGTAGCGGTCCACCTGCCGGGGGGGCCAGGGCCGGGACGCCGATTGACGGGGGGCAGGGCCGGGAGGCCGGAGCCAGGGCCCGCCAAGCTGACCCACGGGCCCACGGCTGGCCCCTCGTCCCTCCCTGCTGGCCTGGGGGTCAGGGGTGGGTCGGTGGGGGGTCTCGGGCTGATCTGTGTGTATACATATGTATATATGAATGTATGTATATGCGTATATATGAGTATATGTATGTGTGTGTGTGTGTGTGTGTATGTGTATGTATTTATGTGTATGTGTGTATATTTATATATGTGTATGTATATATAGTAATGATGGCATTTATTAAGGGCTTACTATGTGCAGAGCACTGTTCTAAGGGCTGGGGAGGTTACAAGGTGATCAGGTTGGCCCCCGTGGGGCTCAGAGGCTTCATCCCCATTTTACGGATGAGGTCACTGAGGCCCGGAGAAGTGAGGTGACTCGCCCAAAGTCACACGGCTGACAGTCGGCGGAGCCGGGATTTGAACCCATGACCTCTGACTCCAAAGCCCGGGCTCTTTCCCATTGAGCCACGCTGTGTATATGTGTGTGTGTGTGTAGATATATGTATATATATGTATGTGTGTGTGTGTATATGTATGTATTTATGTGTATGTGTGTATATGTATATATGTGTATGTATATATAGTAATGATGGCATTTATTAAGCGCTTACTATGTGCAGAGCACTGTTCTAAGGGCTGGGGAGGTTACAAGGTAATCAGGTTGGCCCCCGTGGGGCTCAGAGGCTTCATCCCCATTTTACGGATGAGGGAACTGAGGCCCGGAG
This sequence comes from Tachyglossus aculeatus, assembly GCF_015852505.1. Taxonomy (NCBI): domain Eukaryota; kingdom Metazoa; phylum Chordata; class Mammalia; order Monotremata; family Tachyglossidae; genus Tachyglossus; species Tachyglossus aculeatus. Next base: position 27,164,208 of record NC_052080.1, read on the forward strand.
AAGTGAGGTGACTTGGCCAAAGTCACACGGCTGACAGTTGGCGGAGCCGGGATTTGAACCCATGACCTCTGACTCCAAAGCCCGGGCTCTTTCCCATTGAGCCACGCTGTGTATATGTGTGTGTATATGTGTGTGTGTGTAGATATATGTATATATATGTATGTGTGTGTGTGTATATGTATGTATTTATGTGTATGTGTGTATATGTATATATGTGTATGTATATATAGTAATGATGGCATTTATTAAGCGCTTACTATGTGCAGAGCACTGTTCTAAGGGCTGGGGAGGTTACAAGGTAATCAGGTTGTCCCCCGTGGGGCTCAGAGTCTTCATCCCCATTTTACAGATGAGGGAACTGAGGCCCGGAGAAGTGAAGTGACTTGCCCAAAGTCACACGGCTGACAGTTGGCGGAGCCGGGATTTGAACCCATGATCTCTGACTCCAAAGCCCGGGCTTTCCCATTGAGCCATGCTGTGTATATGTGTGTGTATATGTGTGTGTATATGTGTGTGTGTGTGTAGATATATGTATATATATGTATGTGTGTGTGTGTATATATATGTATGTATTTATGTGTATGTGTGTATATGTATATATGTGTATGTATATATAGTAATGATGGCATTTATTAAGGGCTTACTATGTGCAGAGCACTGTTCTAAGGGCTGGGGAGGTTACAAGGTAATCAGGTTGGCCCCCGTGGGGCTCAGAGGCTTCATCCCCATTTTACGGATGAGGGAACTGAGGCCCGGAGAAGTGAAGTGACTTGCCCAAAGTCACACGGCTGACAGTCGGCGGAGCCGGGGTTTGAACCCATGACCTCTGACTCCAAAGCCCGGGCTCTTTCCCATTGAGCCACGCTGTGTATATGTGTGTGTGTGTGTAGATATATGTATATATATGTATGTGTGTGTGTGTATATGTATGTATTTATGTGTATGTGTGTATATGTATATATGTGTATGTATATATAGTAATGATGGCATTTATTAAGCGCTTACTATGTGCAGAGCACTGTTCTAAGGGCTGGGGAGGTTACAAGGTAATCAGGTTGGCCCCCGTGGGGCTCAGAGGCTTCATCCCCATTTTACGGATGAGGGAACTGAGGCCCGGAGAAGTGAGGTGACTTGGCCAAAGTCACACGGCTGACAGTTGGCGGAGCCGGGATTTGAACCCATGACCTCTGACTCCAAAGCCCGGGCTTTCCCATTGAGCCACGCTGTGTATATGTGTGTGTATATGTGTGTGTATATGTGTGTGTGTGTGTGTGTAGATATATGTATATATATGTATGTGTGTGTGTGTATATATATGTATGTATTTATGTGTATGTGTGTATATGTATATATGTGTATGTATATATAGTAATGATGGCATTTATTAAGCGCTTACTATGTGCAGAGCACTGTTCTAAGGGCTGGGGAGGTTACAAGGTAATCAGGTTGTCCCCCGTGGGGCTCAGAGTCTTCATCCCCATTTTACGGATGAGGGAACTGAGGCCCGGAGAAGTGAGGTGACTTGCCCAAAGTCACACAGCTGACAATTGGCGGAGCGGGGATTTGAACCCATGACCTCTGACTCCAAAGCCCGGGCTCTTTCCCATTGAGCCATGCTGTGTATATGTGTGTGTAGATATGTGTATATGTATGTATGTGTGTGTATATGTATGTATGTGTGTGTATATGTATGTATGTGTGTGTATATGTATGTATGTGTGTGTATATGTATGTATGTGTGTGTATATGTATATATGTGTGTGTATATGTGTGCAAATACGCATGTATATGTATATATCCATGTATATGTGCACATATGTATATATGCATGTATATGTGTATGTACATGTATATATATGCATGTATATGTATATATGTGTGTATGTATATGTTTGTACATATTTATTACTCTATTTTACTTGTACATACCTATTCATTTTATTTTGTTACTATGTTTGGTTTTGTTCTCTGTCTCCCCCTTCTAGACTGTGAGCCCACTGTTGGGTAGGGACCGTCTCTATATGCTGCCAACTTGTACTTCCCAAGCGCTTAGTACAGTGCTCTGCACACAGCAAGCGCTCAATAAATACAATTGATTGATTGATTTTACTTGTACATATCTGTTCTATTTTGTTAATATGTTTGGTTTTGTTCTCTGTCTCCCCCTTCTAGACTGTGAGCCCACTGTTGGGTAGGGACTGTCTCTATGTGTTGCCAACTTGGACTTCCCAAGCGCTTAGTACAGTGCTCTGCACACAGTAAGCACTCAATACGATTGATTGATCGATCTGTCCCCTTCACCTCTTGTGCTCCCGCGGTGAGGGAGGGAGCAGAAGAGGAGGGCCGGGCGCAGGCATATAATAATGATGACATTTATTAAGCGCTTACTATGTGCAGAGCACTGCTCTAAGCGCCGGGGAGGTTACAAGGCGATCAGGTTGTCCCACGGGGGGCTCACAGTCTTAATCCCCATTTTACAGATGAGGTAACTGAGGCCCAGAGAAGTGACGTGACTTGCCCAAAGTCACACAGCTGACAGTTGGCGGAGCTGGGATTTGAACCCATGACCCCTGACTCCAAAGCCCGGGCTCTTTCCACTGAGCCACGTTGCTTCTCTATCTATTTCCACTGTTGGTATCAGACCACCCCGCTGCCACCGTGTATTGCCCAAACTGCTGTTTGCCATCTTGGCCTAAGGTGAGAAAGCTGGAGTAAGCGCTTAGTACAGTGCTCTGCACACAGTAAGCGCTCAATCATCATCATCATCCATCGTATTTATTGAGCGCTTACTGTGTGCAGAGCACTGAACTAAGTGCTTGGGAAGTACAAATTGGCAAAATATAGAGATGGTCCCTACCCAGCAGTGGGCTCACAGTCTAAAAGGGGGAGACAGAGAACAAAACCAAACGTACTAACAAAATAAAATAAATAGATATGTACAAGTAAAAAATAGAGTAATAAATATGTACAAACATATATACCTCTATACAGGTGCTGTGGGGAAGGGAAGGAGGTAAGATGGGGGGGATGGAGAGGGGGACGAGGGGGAGAGGAAGGAATCAATATGATGCTCCCTCGTCCAAGCGCTCCTCCCGGTCACGGCCCGCGCACCTGAGGCTTAATGTTGACTTTCTCGGCCGCGTTGTCGTTCAGCCACTTGACGTCGAGCTCCACGTCGAAGTGGCCGATGTTGCACACGATGGCGTCGTCCTTCATCTGCTCGAAGTGCCTGCCGGGGAGACGGGGCCGGGTAAGGGGCGAGGGACCAGGGGGTGGGGAGCCCCACGGCCGGGCCCGGTCCGCACCTGCCCAGGATGATGTCGGTGCAGCCGGTGGTGGTGACAAAGATGCCCCCTTCTTTGCAGGCCTCGTCCATCGTGGTGACCTCGTAACCTAGGGCACAAAAGGACCGTCCCAGCCTCGGCGGGGTGGGCGGCCTCCCCGCCCCGGCCCGCCCCGGCCCCTCACCCTCCATGGTGGCCTGGAGGGCGTTGATGGGGTCGATCTCGGTGATGATGACCCGGGCCCCGAAGCCGCGCAGGGCCTGGGCGCAGCCCTTGCCCACGTCGCCGTAGCCGGCCACCACGGCCACCTTGCCGGCGATCATCACGTCGGTGGCGCGCTTGATGCCGTCGATGAGGCTCTCGCGGCAGCCGTAGAGGTTGTCGAATTTGCTCTGGGAGGGGAGAGGGCCCAGGGTGAGGCCCGAGCCCGGGGGTCTGACCACCTCCCCCCGGGCCCGCGGGGACGGGGGAGGCGGCTACCTTGGTCACGGAGTCGTTGACGTTGATGGCCGGCACCTTCAGGACGCCGTTGGCTTTCATCTTGTACAGGTTGTGGACGCCGGTGGTGGTCTCCTCGGAGATACCTCTGATGCCTGCGGGAGATGGGGCGGTCGCCGAGCACGCGGGAGCCAGGCCCGCCGTGGGGCTGAGGTTCAGCCGCCGCCATGCCCGCTGGCACCTGTTGCTTCCCCTGAGCAGGGACGGATGGTTCAGGGCCTTCCCCCAATGGGGTATAATAATAATTAGGTTGGTATTTGTCAAGTGCTTACTATGTGCAAAGCACTGCTTTAAGCGCTGGGGTAGATACAAGGTCATCAGGTTGTCCCACGAGGGGCTCACAGTCTTCCTCCCCATTTTCCAGACTGAGGCCCAGAGAAGTGAAGCGACTTGCCCCAAGTCACCCAGCTGACAAGTGGCGGAGCCGGGATTAGAACCCACGGCCCCTGGCTCCAAAGCCCGGGCTCTTTCCCCTGAGCCACGCCGCTTTCCGACATTCCTCAGACACCCTAACCCCCAGTCCTACTACCCCTTTCCCTTAGGGAGTAAATCCCAAGAAATCGGAGTGGAAATTGGCCGCATCTCCTTCTCGGTATTTAGTGGGGGGCAGTGGGCTGTGCTTGGGACCGGAGGGAGAGTATGGGAGCCTACAACAAAAGCTGACTACGTGACATCCTGCCCTCAAGGAGCTTAGAATCGACTGGGGAGACAGCCAGACGAATCACACATCTACAGCGGGGGCAAGTGCATATCCAGAGGGGGCTGATTGTTTGCAAAAAAAGGAGAAATGTGATGGGTGAAGAGGAATGTTGGCCAGATATGGGGGCAGGGGAGGCGGGGTCAATCGGGGCAGGGCCCCCATTGTCCAGATGAGGTAACTGAGGCCCAGAGAGGTCAAGTGACTTGCCCAAAGTCACCCAGCTGACAAGGGGCGGAAGGGGGATTTGAACCCACGACCTCTGACTCGAAAGCCCGGGCTCTTTCCGCCGGGCCACGCTGCCTCTCCAAAGCGGCCCCGTGGGCGCGCCCCGGCCCTCCCCTCTGCGGTGGGCCTGCCGGCCCCTCACCCTTGAGGAGCTGGGGGTACTTGGTGTGGACGAGGTTAGTGAGGTCTCCGCCGTCGTCCAGGATCATGTTGAGGGGGCGACCGTCCTGGAAGTACAGGGTCTGTTCGATGCACCACAGGTACTCCTCGTCCGTCTCCCCCTTCCAGGCGTACACTGCAGCGGCCGGCCGGGAAGATCCCGTCAGTCCCCGGCCAAGGGGCGAGTGGGAAGATCCCCCCGACCCCCAAGGACAAGATGCCATTCAGGCCGGACAGACCCCTGGCTGGGATCTTCCCGTCGAGAAGACGGGGCGGAGGTAGGTTTGTGTGTGTGTGTGTTGGGGGGGGGGGGGTCCCCTCAAACGGCCGCCCCCTCCGAGGGCGTATTCCTCCGGCCCCACCACACCCACCGGGAATGCCGGCCTTGGCCATGGCGGCTGCGGCGTGGTCCTGCGTGGAGAAGATATTGCAGCTGGACCACTGCACCTGCAACAGCCGGAACACGCGGGTCAGCCCCGAGCCGGGGTCGTGACGCACGCACGCACGCGCGGGTGCGTTCGCGTAGATGGGCGCGGGGGTAGGGGCGGCCTGACCTCGGCGCCCAGGGCCACCAGGGTCTCCATGAGGACGGCCGTCTGCACGGTCATGTGGAGGCAGCCGGCGATGCGGGCCCCCTTGAGCGGTCTGGAGGCCCCGTACATCTCGCGCATCTTCATCAGGCCCGGCATCTCGTTCTCGGCCACGTCCAGCGCCTTGCGGCCCCATTCGGCCAACCCGATGTCAGCTGCGGGGAGACGGGGGCCGTTGGGAGCTGACCCCGCCTGCCCCCCGGCCCTCGGGAGAGGGCTCAGGCTCATCCCTGCCGCCCCCGCGGCGCCGGGACTCGGCTCGCCGACCTCACCGGCTCTGGGCCGAGCCGGCGCCCGGCTCGTCGGCCCACGGCCGACTCCCCATTTCCTCCACGGGGTCCCCGCTGGGCTCGGGGCACCCCGTGGCGGCAAAGGCCGGACCCCTGCGTCGTGTCCGTCCGGCTGGGCTTCTTCAAAGCTGGCGGAACGGCCCTCCGGTGCTCTGCCCGGGCCCCATCTCTGCTTGTTGGGTGGGTTATCTCAATGCACCTCCGCCTCCCCAGACCCCCCTAATGGCTCCCCTCCCTCGCCAACCCCTAACAGGTGCCTTCCAGTGGCCAAAGGCCGAGTCCCGAGGAGCCCAGAACCTGGCGCCTCACCCCCGCGCCCCAGGAAGACCCTCCCCGTTGCCCCATTTGCCGGAGGAGCAGGGCCGAAGAGCGGGGGCTTGACGGTCCGAGTGGCTCGGGTTAGCCCAGAAAACGCGGGCCAAGCTCTCGGCCAACTGGATGCTCTGATGCTTACTGAGAACCTACCCCTTTGCTGAGCACTTAGCCCATACTGAGCGCCGGGGAGCACTTACTCCTGCTCAGTGCCATGAGTGTTTACTTGTTCCGGGTGCCCTGAGCACCTTTACTCATCCCGGGCACTGGGGAGGGTCCCACCCAGGTGGGCAGATCCGACCGGGCCCTCCATCTCGGCACAGTGGGCACGGAGGGAACGCAGAGCAGATGATCCAAGGAGAACCCAATGAGGTCGGGGCGAGTACTCCGACTTCGGCTCCCGAAGCCCCCGCCGTTCCCCGGTGCTGCGGACCGGCTACCTGCCCGGCGCTTCCTCACCCTTCGGGGGTCTTTACGGTGCCGCTCTCTGCGAGCGACCCGTCCTCCTGTCTGCCCTCTCTGTGCCGCTTCCGGATGGCCACGCTCCCGAACCACGCCTGACTAACCTTTCATGAAGGTGCCGCCGCGCGGGGGAATCCCGCAAACGGTGAGTACCCCCCTCCCGCCTCGGAGGGCCCGGCAGGAGAAGAGGGGTTGGAATCGCGGCAGAACACTGGGAATTGGGAGTGGGGGCTGGAATCTGTTGGGATGTGAGGGGCGGGGGAATCACCTGTCACAACCATTAAAGGCTGGGAATTGGAGAAACCCCTGAGCCCAGAGGAGAGAGCACAAGCTTGGAAGGCAGGAGGACTTGGGTTCTAATCCCTCCTCTGCCGCTTGGCTGCTAGGTGACCTTGGCCAAACTTACTGCCATATTGTACTTTCCAAATATGCGCCCGATAAATACGACTGAATGAACTTGACCCCTCCGGGCCTCAGTTTCCTCAAATACCTCACCTCCCCCCTTCTTAGACTCTATAGAGCACGGGCACCGCATCTGCCCTGATTACCTTGTATCGATCCCAGTGCTTATTACAGAGTGTTGACTTAAATGCTACGATCATTAATGGGGGGAGAAATCCCCTGGTGACGGCCGTTACACCCTGGGGGGTGTTTGAAATCCGTTTCGAGGGATTTCAAGGGAAGATTGGGCAGTTATGACCCTCAAGGCGCCTGGCACGGCTCCCATAATTGCAGGTTAGCGCCGCTTCATTATTAACGTGTTCTAATGCCCGGATGGGGATCGGGATCCTTGACGGTTTCCACAGTGCGTAGCACACGGTGAGTCCGGCCCTGGGTGGCCCCTCGGATGTGTCCCCGCCAAATTGGGCCCCGTGCCGCCGGTTCCCTCATCTGTAAAATGGGGATTAATATCCCACATAGGACAACCTAATTCCCTTATATCTCCCCCAGCGCTTAGAACAGTGCTTGGCACACAGGAGGCCCTTAATAACCATTATTATCATTATTATTATTAAGTTCCCAGGCTCTGCCCCTCGCCCTCCCACCAACACATACATGCATTCATGCACACATACAAATTCACACGTATACACACACAAACACGCCCCCGGGTCCCGCAGCACCGCTTCACAGGACAGACGCCCGCGCTCTGTACGAGAAGCAGCGTGGCTCAGGGGGAAGAGCACGGGTTTAGGAGGTCATGGGTTCTAATCCCGTCCCCCGCCACTTCAGCTGTGTGACCTTTCATTCATTCATTCATTCATTCGTATTTATTGAGCGCTTACTGTGTGCAGAACACTGTACTAAGCGCTTGGGAAGTACAAGTTGGGAATGTATAGAGACGGTCCCTACCCAACAGTGGGCTCACAGTCTAGAAGGGGGGAGAGACCTTGGGCAAGTCACTTAACTTCTCTGGGCCTCAGTTACCTCACCTGTAAAATGGGCATTAACACCAAGGAGCCCCACGTGGGACAACCTTATCACCTTGTGCAATAATGATGGCATTTGTTAAGCGCTTACTATGTGCGAAGCACCGTTCTAAGCGCTGAGGGGGGGATACAAGGTGATCAGGCTGTCGCACGAGGGGCTCACAGTCTTCATCCCCATTTTACAGATGAGGTCACTGAGGCCCAGCCGACAAGTGGCGGTGCAGGGATTAGAACCCATGATCTCTGCCTCCCAAGCCCGTGATCTTTCCACTGAGCCACGCTGCTTGTATTGCCCCCGGGCTCCAGCGCTTAAAACAGTGCTTGGTACATAGTAAGCGCTTAGAAGCAGCGTGGCTCAGTGGAAAGAGAATGGGCTTTGGAGTCCGAGGTCATGGGTTCTAATCCCTGCTCCGCCAATTGTCAGCTGGGTGACTTTGGGCAAGTCACTTCACTTCTCTGGGCCTCAGTGACCTCATCTGGAAAATGGGGATTAAGAGTGTGAGCCCCCCATGGGACAACCTGATCACCTTGTATCCCCCCAGCGCTTATATATTATATATATATATAATGTATATTACACATAACATTATATATGCATACATATATACATCATATACATACATTACACATGCATTATATACACATCACATATACATAATAAATAGGTACAAACATATATATACGTTTGTACGTATTTATTATGTATATATACATTACATATACATATACATACAAACATATATGTTTGTACGTATTTATTATGTATATATAATGATGATGGCATTTGTTAATAAGCGCTTACTATGTGCACAGCACTGTTCTAAGCGCTGGGGGGGGGGATACAAGGTGATCAAGTTGTCCCACGTGGGGCTCACAGTCTTAATCCCCATTTTCCAGATGAGGTAACTGAGGCTCAGAGAAGCTAAGTGGCTTGCCCAAGGTCACACAGCAGACAAGTGGTGGGGCAGGGATTCGAACCCATGACCTCTGACTTCCGACTCCAAAGCCCGTGCTCTTTCCACCGAGCCACGCTGCTCAGTGCACGTATATATAATGCATATATATATATATATATGTTTGTACATATTTATTACTCTATTTTACTTGTCCATATTTATTCTATTTATTTTATTTTGTTAATATGTTTTGTCCCCTGTCTCCCCCTTCTAGCCTGTGAGCCCGCCGTTGGGGAGGGGCCGTCTCTAGATGTTGCCAACTTGGACTTCCCAAGCGCTTAGTACAGCGCTACGGTAGGCGCTCAATCAATACGATTGAACGAATGGAAAGGGTAGGCCGCGCGGTGCCTGCTGGGGCTTGTAGTCCCCGCCGAGCGCGCCCTCGCGGCCAGAGAACTACAGCTTCCGGCTGCCCCGCGCGGTGCCCGCTGGGGCTTGTAGTCCCCGCCGAGCGGGGCCCGAACGCGCCCCCTTAGCCGGAGAACTACAGCTTCCGGCTGCCCCGCGCGGTGCCCACTGGGGCTTGTAGTCCTCGCGAAGAGCTCGCGGGCGCCCCCGCGCAGGCGCACAGCGGATCCGCTCGGGGCAGCACATTTTTTAGGCGCCCAGTGCCAAGCGGTGGAAGCAGCTGCTTCCACCGCTTGGCACTGGGCGCCTAAAAAGTTGCACCTGCCCGATCCGCCGGAAAGCCCGTGCATTGCAGATGGCAGCGCGGTGCCCAGCTCCCCCCCACGTTGCAACCGCCCTCCATTGCACCTCCCCAACGTCCAGTCCTCACCGACTTTGTAGGGCAGCTTGTCCGACATGCTTGGGCGTCCGCAAACAGCAAGGGGAGGCCCCAACTGACCGGTCCGGGGGGGGGAAGGGAGGAGCTGCAGCGGCCCAAAGAACGGGTGGCGCCGGCTGGGGAACGGCGCGGGGCTGCGGCGCCTTTAAATAGCCTCCCCTCATTTGCATATTCATGAGCCGCCCGGCCCGCCCGCGCGGAACCGCTAGGGGGCGTGGGCGGGCTGACACTCTCCGCCTCCATTCATTCATTCAATCGTATTCATTCATCCATCCATCAATCAATCAATCAATCGTATTGATTGAGCGCTTCCTGTGTGCAGAGCACTGGACTAAGCGCTTGGGAAGTCCAAGTTGGCAACATAGAGAGACAGTCCCTACCCAACGGTGGGCTCACAGGCTAGAAGGGGGAGACAGAGAACAAAACAAAACATATTAAAATAAAATCAATCAATCAATCAATCAAACGTATTTATTGAGCGCTTACTATGTGCAGAGCACTGTACGAAGCGCTTGGGAAGTACAAATTGGCATCACATAGAGACAGTCCCTACCCAACAGTGGGCTCACAGTCTAAAAGGGGGAGACAGAGAACAGAACCAAACATACCAACAAAATAAAATAAGTAGGATAGAAATGTACAAGTAAAATAAATAAATAAATAGAGTAATAAATATGTACAAAATAAATAGAATAAATGTGTACAAATAAAATAGAGCAATAACTACGTGCAAACATATATACATTTATACAGGCTCAGCGGAAGGAGCGCTGTCATGGGTTCAAATCCGGCCTCCGCCAATTGCCAGCTGGGTGACTTTGGGCAACTCACTTCACTTCTCCACTTCGCTACTCTATTTATTTATTTACTCTATTGATTTATTTTTTATTATCTTTTATTTATTTATTTATTTTACTTGTGTTATCGACAAGTAGGGTGCAAAATAGGTTAACTAACTTGGTGTAAATCGGCCGCTATGCACGAGATGGAGTCAGTCATGCCAAGTTTGCTGGTAGACAACAACTTGTACATATAATGCACGTATATATAATGCGTATATCTATGTTTGTACATATTTATTACTCTATTTTACTTGTACATATTTATTCTATTTATTTTATTTTATTTTGTGAATATGGTTTTGTTCTCTGTCTCCCCCTTCTAGCCTGTGAGCCCACTGTTGGGTAGGGATCGTCTCTATATGGTGCCAACTTCCCAAGCGCTCAGTACAGTGTTCTGCACACAGTAAGCGCTCAATAAATATGATTGATTCTCTGGGCCTCAGTGACCTCATCTGGAAAATGGGGATGAAGACTGTGAGCCCCCTTGGGACCACTTGATCACCTTGTAACCTCCCCAGCGCTTAGTGCCTTGCACATAGTAAGCGCTTAATAAATGCCATTATTATTATTATTATTATTATAGGTATTGAATCCCTATTTCGTAGATGAGGGACCTGAGGCATAGAGAGGTTAAGTGACTTACCCAAGATCACACAGCAGGTGATTGGCAGAGATGGGATTAGAACCCAGGTCCTCTGCCTCTCAGGCCCATTCTCCTTCCACTAGGCCACACTGCTTCATTCATTCATTCATTCAATCGTATTTATTGAGGGCTTACTGTGTGCCGAGCACTGTACTAAGCGCTTGGGAAGTACATGTTGGCAACGCATAGAGACGGTCCCTGCCCAACAACGGACTCACAGGCTAGAAGGTCCCAACGGGAGAGACAAACTCCGCACTGTCTGAAGAAGATGTGTGTTTTAGGCTCCAGTCCTGCATAATAATCATAATAATAATCATAATCATGGCATTTATGAAGCGCATACTATGTGCCAAGCACTGTTCCAAGCATTGGGGAGGTTAAATATCTGCTTCTCTAAACACGTTGCGTCTTCAACACGTCTTCAACACGTTGCGTTACCTCCTTCCCTTCCCCACAGCACCTGTATATATGTATATATTTTTGTACATATTTATTACTCTATTTTACTTGTACATATCTATTCTATTTATTTTATTTTGTTAGTATGTTTGGTTTTGTTCTTTGTCTCCCCCTTTTAGACTGTGAGCCCGCTGTTGGGTAGGAACTGTCTCTAGATGTTGCCAATTTGTACTTCCCAAGCGCTTAGTACAGTGCTGTGCACATAGTAAGCGCTCAATAAATATGATTGATTGATTGATTCAAATATGACTGCTGGTTAGGCCCGTGCTCCCTCAACGGCGACCCGGAGGGGGCCATTCCCAGGAATCCCGCCACCCCCGGGATCACCTGCACCGACGAGGACCGCACCCCCGGACACTCCGAATCCTCCGGACTTCCAGGATCTCCCGGTCCCCCCGGGCCCGGACTCCTCCGCCACCCGCACTCGGTCCCCTGTCCATCCGCTCCCACTCCGTGGCCGACAGCTGCTCGCACCGGGACGCTGAGCTGGGTAAAATAATAATAATAATAATAATAATCATGGTATTTATTAAGCGCTTACTATGTGCAAGGCACTGTTCTAAGCGCTGGGGAAGATACAAGGTGATCAGGTTGTCCCACGGGGGGCTCACAGTCTTCATCCCCATTTTACAGATGAGGGAACTGAGGCCCAGAGTAGTGAAGTGACTCGCCCAAAGTCACACAGCTGACAAGTGGCGGAGCCGGGATTTGAACCCATGACCTCTGACTCCAAAGCCCGGGCTCTTTCCACTGAGCCACCCTGCTTCACGGGTTGTGTCTATTCACGTCTCCTCGATAGTAACAGGAATAATCAATCAATCAATCAATCGTATTTATTGAGCGCTTACTGTGTGCAGAGCACTGTACTAAGCGCTTAGGAAGTCCAAGTTGGCAACGTATAGAGATGGTCCCTACCCAACAGTGGGCTCACAGTCTAGACGAAATAAGGAATAAGAGTCACGAGAAGCGTCGGGGCCGGGAGTTAAAAGGTCACGGGTTCTCATCTCGGCTCTGCCTCTTGTCTGCTGTGTGACCTTAGACAAGTCACATCCCTTCCATGGGCCTCAGTTGCTCTGCACACAGTAAGCGCTCAATAAATATGATTGATTGATTGATCTATAAAGTGAGGGTTGAGACTGTGAGCCCCCACATGGGACGGGGACTATGCCCAACCCAATTTGCTTGTATCCTCGGCCATAGCGCTTAGTATGGTGTCTGGCCCGTAGTTAAGCTCTTAACAAATACCATTATTATTATTATTATTATTATGTCAGAGTGATTGCAATAATAGTAATAGTAGAATAATCGCCGTAACAGTAATAATGGCTCTGGTATGAACTCACCCCTCCTGGTCCCCTGTTAGCGAGACCCGAGACTGTGAGCCCGCTGTTGGATAGGGACCGTCTCTATATGTCGCCAACTTGGACTTCCCAAGCGCTTAGTACAGTGCTCTGCACACAGTAAGCGCTCAATCAATCAATCAATCGTATTTATTGAGCGCTCAATAAAGTGATTGATTGATTTCAATCAATTGAAATTTGATTGATTTCTCGGGGGCCAAGCTCCGTTCTCCGTGGTGTGCTCAGCCCCCAGACTTCGGGGACTATGTAAGCAGCGCAGCCTAATAATAATAATGATGATGGCATTTATTAAGCGCTTACTATGGGCAAAGCACTGTTCTAAGCGCTGGGGAGAATACAAGGTGAGCAGGTTGTCCCACGTGGGGCTCACAGTCTCAATCCCCATTTTCCAGATGAGGGAACTGGGGCCCAGAGAAGTGAAGTGACTTGCCCAAAGTCACCCAGCTGACAAGTGGCGGAGCCGGGATTTGAACCCATGACCTCTGACTCCAAAGCCCGGGCCCTTTCCGCTGAGCCACGAATGGAAAGAGTCCAGGCCTGGGATTAGAATCTAATCCCAGCCCCACCCCTCGTCTCCTGCGGGACCTTAGGCAAATCAGTTCCCTTCCCCGAGCCTCAGTTTTCCCATCTGCAAAATGGGGATTCAGTGCCTGCCTTCTCGCTGTGGGCCAGGAAAGGGTCCGTTTAGTGTTGCGTGCCAGTCGCTTAGTCCGGTGCTCTCCACAGTAAGTGCTCAGTAAGTACAGCGTGGCTCAGTGGTAAGAGCAGGGGCTTTGGAGTCAGAGGTCATGGGTTCAAATCCCGGCTCTGCCAATTGTCAGCTGGGTGACTTTGGGCAAGTCGCTTCACTTCTCTGGGCCTCAGTTCCCTCATCTGTAAAATGGGATGAAGACTGTGAGCCCCCCCATGGGACAATCTGATCACCTTGTAACCTCCCCAGCGCTTAGAACAGTGCTTTGCACATAGTAAGCGCTTAATAAATGCCATTAAAAAAAAACAAAAACAAAACTGCCTGAATAGTGAATTAATCAATCAATCAATCAATCAATCGTATTTATTGAGCGCTTACTATGTGCAGAGCACTGTACTAAGCGCTTGGGAAGTACAAATTGGCAACACATAGAGACAGTCCCTAGAGACGGTCCCCGCTTGTCCCAATCGGGAATTTTAGAGTGCAGTTTGGGAATGTGTGAAAAGAGGGAGAAAGCCATTCAATCAATCAATCAATCGTATTTATTGAGCGCTTACTGTGTGCAAAGCACTGTACTGAGCGCTTGGGAAGTCCAAGCTGGCAACATATAGAGACAGTCCCTACCCAACAGTGGGCTCACAGTCTAAAAGGGGGGTGCAACCCCTCAGGCGGGGATGGGTTGGAGGATCGGAGAGGCCGGAGTCAGAAAGGCTGAGCCGTGCAAAATTTATTCCTTGTGGAAACTGCACTTCCCTTTCGGGGGGGACTGTACTTACTTTTAATTTTTCATTCACAGCAAATTGAACTTCCCCCTCGGGAGGCATACGCTTATTTGGGTTTGGCACCCTGAGTCCCACGACTGCTTCACTCGAATCCTGACTCCACCACCTGTATATATGTATATATGTTTGTACATATTTTTTACTCTATTTTATTTGTACATATCTATTCTATTTATTTTATTTTGTTACTATGTTTGGTTTTGTTCTCTGTCTCCCCCTTTTAGACTGTGAGCCCACTGTTGGGTAGGGACTGTCTCTATAGGTTGCCAATTTGTACTTCCCAAGCGCTTAGTCCAGTGCTCTGCACATAGTAAGCGCTCAATGAATACGATTGATGATGATGATGATGATGATGTCAGCTGTGTGATCTTGGGCAAGTCACTTAACTTCTCTGGGCCTCGGCTGCCACATCTGTAAAATGAGGATTAAGACTGTGAGCCCCACATGGGACAACCTGACCACCCTGTATCCTCCCCAGCGCTTAGAACAGTGCTTTGCACATAGTAAGCGCTTAACGAAAGCCAATTATTATTATTATTCACTCACTAGAGAAACACGCCAAGGCGTTCCTCGCCCTCGGCTCCTGCTCACGAACGCTTCCCGCCATTCAGTGGGTCACTCAGCCATCCCACGGCTCCTCATTCATTCATTCAGTTGCATTGATTGATTGATTCATTCATTCATTCATTCAGCCGTATTTATTGATTGGTACGATTGATTGATTAAATGTGATTGATTGAGCGCTTTCTGTGTGCAGAGCACTGGACTAAGCGCTTGGGAAGTACAAGTTGGCAACATAGAGAGACGGTTGCTACCCTCCTCGCTTGGTGCGGACGGAGTGGGCGGCCCAACCGCTGGGCCGGGGCGACCTTGCAGCGGACTTCTACAAGTCTCGATCCGCTGCCCGGGATGTCGGAGGCGGCAGGAATTTATTACGTATCCTTCCGGACTGATTGGGCTTCCAGATTCCGCTTGTCTAATCCCCCACGTGCCCTCCACTCCTCCGTAAATTATTCGGTGGGCCCGGGGGGTGAGGGGCATCTCCTTCCTCTTTCTTGGCTCAGGGTGACCGGGGGTTTGGGGATGAATGAATGAAAGCACCGAGGTGAATATAACAATAATAGTAATAATAATAATGGCATTTATTAAGCGCTTACTATGTGCAAAGCACTGTTCTAAGTTTTATAATCGACTATTTCTTCTAGACTGTGAGCCAACTGTTGGGTAGGGACCGTCTCTCTAGGTGGCCAACTTGTCCTTCCCAAGTGCTTAGTAATAATAATAATAATAACAATGGCATTTATTAAGCGCTCACTATGTGCAAAGCACTGTTCTAAGTTTTATAATCGACTATTTCTTCTAGACTGTGAGCCCACTGTTGGGTAGGGACCGTCTCTCTAGGTTGCCAACTTGTCCTTCCCAAGAGCTTAGTAATAATAATAATAACAATGGCATTTATTAAGCACTTACTATGTGCAAAGCACTGTTCTAAGTTTTATAATCGACTATTTCTCCTAGACTGTGAGCCCACTGTTGGGTAGGGACCGTCTCTATAGGTTGCCAACTTGTCCTTCCCAAGTGCTTAGTAATAATAATAATAATAACAATGGCATTTATTAAGCGCTTACTATGTGCAAAGCAGCCCACTGTTGGGTAGGGACCGTCTCTCTAGGTGGCCAACTTGTCCTTCCCAAGTGCTTAGTAATAATAATAATAATAATAACAATGGCATTTATTAAGCGCTTACTATGTGCAAAGCACTGTTCTAAGTTTTATAATCGACTATTTCTCCTAGACTGTGAGCCCACTATTGGGTAGGGACCGTCTCTCTAGGTTGCCAACTTGTCCTTCCCAAGTGCTTAGTAATAATAATAATAATAACAATGGCATTTATTAAGCGCTTACTATGTGCAAAGCAGCCCACTGTTGGGTAGGGACCGTCTCTCTAGGTTGCCAACTTGTCCTTCCCAAGTGCTTAGTAATAATAATAATAATAACAATGGCATTTATTAAGCGCTTACTATGTGCAAAGCACTGTTCTAAGTTTTATAATCGACTATTTCTCCTAGACTGTGAGCCCACTATTGGGTAGGGACCGTCTCTCTAGGTGGCCAACTTGTCCTTCCCAAGTGCTTAGTAATAATGATAATAATAATAACAATGACATTTATTAAGCGCTTACTATGTGCAAAGCACTGTTCTAAGTTTTATAATCGACTATTTCTTCTAGTCTGTGAGCCCACTGTTGGGTAGGGACCGTCTCTCTAGGTTGCCAACTTGTCCTTCCCAAGTGCTTAGTAATAATAATAATAATAACAATGGCATTTATTAAGCGCTTACTATGTGCAAAACGCTGTTCTAAGCGCTGGGGAGGTTACAAGGTGATCGGGTTGTCCCCCGGGGGGCTCCCAGTCTTCATCCCCCTTTTCCAGATGAGGGAACTGAGGCCCAGAGAAGTGAAGTGACTCGCACCAAAGTCACCCAGCTGACAATCGGCAGAGCCGGGATTTGAACCCATGACCTCTGACTCCAAAACCCGGGCTCTTTCCGCTGCTTCTCCTAGTACAGTGTTCTGCACACAGTAAGTGCTCATTAAATACGATTGATTGATTGATTGATTGGGGGGGGGGCGGCCTAGGCCGCACTTCCGAATTCCCCTTACGCTTATTTGGGTTTGGCACCCCGAGTCCCACGACCGCTTCACTCGAATCCTGACTCCACCACGTGTCCGCTGTGTGGTCTTGGGCAAGTCACTTAACTTCTCTGGGCCTCGGTTACCGCATCTGTAAAATGGGGATTAAGTCTGTAAAGTGGGCAAGCCTGAGCAGTCACGAGGTAACGTTTGGACTTCGAGGTGGCGGGTGCCACCTTTCCCCTCGGAAGAGGGTGCCATGAAGAAGCTCGCCTGGTCCCCGGTGGGTCATCCCTTCGGGGGCCACCGTCGCCCACCGCCAAGGGAGGAGACGGGCTTTTCTCGGTCAGCTTGGACTGGACCGCGGGGCCCGGCCTCCGCTCAGAAGGTGCTCTTGGAGCCCCGTGGCTTTTCCGCTGAGAATTCCCGGCCTAAATTGGGATTCCACATCCAATCTTCTGGGCTGTTAAACAGTGAAGGGCTTAGTCCAGTGCTCTGCACATAGTAAGCGCTCAATAAATCCGATTGATGATGAAGGGCGGTGCCAATGCCACCATTGCCACCCTTGCCGTGAGTGACCCGCGAGGCTGGTCCCGGGGCTAGGGCCGGGAGCTGAGTTCCTCGGGGGTGAGAAACGTTGTCTTGAGAGAAAGAATAATCATAATGATGGCATTTGTTAAGCGCTTACTATGTGCCAAGCACTGTTCTAAGCGCTGGGGAGGTTACAAGGTGATCAGGTTGTCCCACAGGGGGCTCCCAGTCTTCATCCCCCTTTTACAGATGAGGGAACTGAGGCCCAGAGAAGTGAAGTGACTCGCCCAAAGTCACCCGGCTGACAATCGGCAGAGCCGGGATTTGAACCCGTTACCTCCGACTCCAAAACCCGGGCTCTTTCCGCCGAGCCACGCTGCTTCTCC
This sequence comes from Tachyglossus aculeatus, assembly GCF_015852505.1. NCBI lineage: Eukaryota > Metazoa > Chordata > Mammalia > Monotremata > Tachyglossidae > Tachyglossus > Tachyglossus aculeatus. The sequence continues at coordinate 27,182,228 of NC_052080.1, forward strand.
TAGTACGGTGTTCTGCACACAGTAAGCGCTCAATAAATACAATTGATTGATTGGGATGTTAAACAGTGAAGGGCTTAGTACAGTGCTCTGCACGTAGTAAGCGCTCAATAAATCCGATTGATGATGAAGGGCGGTGCCAATGCCACCATTGCCACCCTTACCGTGAGAGACCCGCGAGGCTGGTCCGGGGTTAGGGCCGGGAGCTGAGTTCCTCGGGGGTGAGAAACGTTGTCTTTAGAGAAATAAGAATAATAATAATGGCATTTGTTAAGCGCTTACTATGTGCAAAGCACTGTTCTAAGCGCTGGGGAGGATACAAGGTGATCAGGTTGTCCCACGTGGGGCTCCAAGTCTTAATCCCCATTTTACAGATGAGGTAACTGAGGCTCGGAGAAGTTGATCACACAGCAGACATGGTGGAGCCGGGATTAGAACCCACGACCTCTGGCTCCCAAGCCCGGGCTCTTTCCACTGAGCCGTGCCGATTCTAGAGAAATGTAGTGATTGCGGTGGGGTAGACTGAGGCAACATGTGTGTGCTTTGGGGTGGGGGGGAGCAAGGCAACATTCATTCATTCAATTAATCGTATTGAGCGCTTACTGTGTGCAGAGCACTGTACTAAGCGCTTGGGAAGGACAAGTTGGCAACGTATGGAGACGGTCCCTACCCAACAACGGGCTCACAGTCTAGCGTTCAGCCGTTCCTAAGCGCTAAGCCCTGTGCTAAAATCATAAATGTGTGTGTTTGTATGGACACGTGGGCCTAGGCAACGTGTGTGGGGGGGGGGGGAGGGGGCAGACGAGGCATTGTGTGTGGGGGTGGGCGCAAGGGAATGTGTTAATGTGTTAATGTGTGTATGTGGGCCAAGGAATGTGTTTGTGTGTGCCCCAAGGCAACATGTGTGTGTGTGTGTGTGTGTGTGTGTGTGTTGGGTGGCCAAGGCAACGTGTGTGTGTGTGTGTGTGTGTGTGTTGGGTAGCCAAGGCAGAGAGAGAGAGAGAGAGAGAGAGAGAGTGTGTGTGTGTGTGTGTGTGTGTGTGTGTGTGTGTTGGGTAGCCAAGGCAGAGAGAGAGAGAGAGAGAGAGAGAGAGAGAGTGTGTGTGTGTGTGTGTTGGGTAGCCAAGGCAATGTGTGTGTGTGTGTTGGGTGGCCAAGGCAACGTGTGTGTGTGTGTGTGTGTGTGTGTGTTGGGTAGCCAAGGCAGAGAGAGAGAGAGAGAGAGAGAGAGAGAGAGAGAGAGAGTGTGTGTGTGTGTGTGTGTGTGTGTGTTGGGTAGCCAAGGCGCAGAGAGAGAGAGAGAGAGAGAGAGAGAGAGAGAGAGTGTGTGTGTGTGTGTGTGTGTGTGTGTGTGTGTGTGTGTTGGGTAGCCAAAGCAGAGAGAGAGAGAGTGTGTGTGTGTGTGGTGTGTGTGTGTGTGTGTGTGTGTGTGTGTGTGTGTGTGTGTGTTGGGTAGCCAAGGCAGAGAGAGAGAGAGAGAGAGAGAGAGAGAGAGAGAGTGTGTGTGTGTGTGTGTGTGTGTGTGTGTGTGTGTGTGTGTGAAAGAGAGAGAGGGAGAGGGAAGACAGGGTCACACAGTAATGATGATGATGATGATGATGGCGTTTATTAAGCGCTTGCTATGTGCAAAGCACCGTTCTAAGCGCTGGGGCGGTTCCAAGGGGATCAGGTTGTCCCACGGGGGGGGGCTCCCAGTCTTCATCCCCATTTTCCAGATGAGGGAACTGAGGCCCAGAGAAGTGAAGCGACTTGCCCCAAGTCACCCAGCTGACAACTGGCAGAGCCGGGATTTGAACCCATGACCGCCGACTCCAAAGCCCGGGCTCTTTCCCCCCGAGCCACGCGGCAGGGATTTGACTAGATGATTAGAAGCCCCAAAGGGAAGAAGACTTGTGGTTGGGCTTGGCAGGGGCCCGGAGCCGTTGGTGCCAGCGCGCTGCCTCGGTGGAATTCATTCCTTTAATCGTATTTATTGAGCACTTACTGGGTGCAGAGCACTGTGCTAAGCGCTTGGGAAGTCCAAGTTGGCAACAGGTGGAATCAATCAATCATCATCATCATCATCAATCGTATTTATTGAGCGCTTACTATGTGCAGAGCACTGGACTAAGTGCTTGGGAAGTACAAATTGGCAACATCTAGAGACGGTCCCTACCCAACAGCGGGCTCACAGTCTAGAAGGGGGAGACAGAGAACAAAACCAAACAGACTAACAAAATAAAATAAATAGAATAGATATGTACAAATAAAATAAATAAATAGAGTAATAAATATGTACAAACATATATACATATATACATAATCGTATTGATTGAGCGCGTGCGGAGCACTGTACTGAGCGCCTGGGAAGTCCAAGTTGGCAACACGTGGAATCAATCGATCAATCGTATTGATTGAGCGCGTGTGGAGTACTGTACTGAGCGCTTGGGAAGTCCAAGTTGGCAACATGTGGAATCAGTCGATCAATCGTATTGATTGAGCGCGTGCGGAGCACTGTACTGAGCGCTTGGGAAGTCCAAGTTGGCAACATCTAGAGCCGGTCCCTACCCAACAGCGGGCTCACAGGCTAGAAGGGGGAGATGGAGAACAAAACCAAACATATTCACAAAATAAAATAAACAGAGTAGATATGGACAAGTAAAATAAATAAATAAATAAATAGAGTAATAAATATGTACAAGCATATATACATATATACAGGTGAATGCCCAGAGGGGCAGCTCAGACCAGCTTTTTCGGGCAGCCCTGGAGCGCAGACTCAAAATCAATCAATCAATCAATCGTATTTATTGAGCGCTTACTGTGTGCACAGCACTGTACTAAGCGCTTGGGAAGTCCAAGTTGGCGACATCTAGAGACGGTCCCTACCCAACAGTGGGCTCACGGTCTAAAAGGGGGAGACGGAGAACAAAACCAAACATACTAACAAAATAAAATAAATAGAATAGATATGGACAAGTAAAATAAATAGAGTGATAAATATGTAGAAACATATACACATATATACAGGTGCTGTGGGGAAGGGAAGGAGGGAAGATGAGGGGGATGAGGGGGAGAGGAAGGAAGGGGCTCAGTCTGGGAAGGCCTCCTGGAGACCGTCTCTATATGTTGCCAACTCGTACTTCCCAAGCGCTTAGTACAGTGCTCTGCACACAGTAAGCGCTCAATAAATACGATTGATTGATTGATTGAGGTGAGTAGGGATGAAGACTGTGAGCCCCCCATGGGCCAACCTGATCACCTTGTAACCTCCCCAGCGCTTAGAACGGTGCTTTGCACATAGTAAGCGCTTAATAAGTACCATTATTATTATTATTATAAGGGGGGGGGGGGAACGCCAGGGAGGTCAACGTGGGAGGTTGGTCCACGTGGGAGGTCCTGCCTCTGGGCTTGGCGGCTGAAATTGGAGAAATTCCCGGAGATCGATTGTGCAATGGGGAGTCTGCGACTGAGGCCCCCCGCCTCGCTGGGAACCAGGTGGATTTCTTCCTTCCCAAGCGCTTAGTCCAGTGCTCTGCACACTGTAAGCACTCAAATACAATTGATTGATTGATTCCCTAGATGCCCTGCGGCAGGGGCCCGGGGAGGCGAGAGCCGGACCAATCAATCAATCAATCGTATTTATTGAGCGCTTACTGTGTGAAGAGCACTGTACTAAGCGCTTCGGAGAGTACACTACAACAATAAACAGATCTATTCCCTGCCCACAACAAGCTTAAAGGGGAAGCTTAGAGTCTATGAAGTGCTCACTAGGTGCACAGCACCGGAAGAAAATATTCACTCATTCATTCAATCGTATTTATTGAGCGCTTACTGTGTGAAGAGCACTGGACTAAGCGCTTCGGAGAGTACACTACAACAATAAACAGATCTATTCCCCGCCCACAACAAGCTTAGAGGGGGAAGCTTAGGGTCTATGAAGTGCTTACTGGGTGCACAGCACTGTATGGAGCACCGGAAGAGAATATTCACTCATTCATTCAATAGTACTTATTGAGCGCTTACTGTGTGCAGAGCACTGTACTAAGCACTTCAGAGAGTACACTACAACAATAAACAGATATATTCCCCGCCCACAACAAGCTAAGAAGGGGAAGCTTAGAGTCTATGAAGTGCTTACTAGGTGCATAGCACCGGACGGAGCACCAGAAGAGAATATTCATTCATTCATTCAATCGTACTTATTGAGCGCTTACTGTGTGCAGAGCACTGTACTAAGCGCTTCGGAGAGTACACTACAACAATAAACAGATATATTCCCTGCCCACAACAGGCCAGTGGTTCTGCCCGTTGGCTCAGTTGCTGATGGCTAAGGATCCATCACAGCATTTATGTCAGTCGGTCAGTCGTGCTGATTGGGCGCTTACTGTGTGCCAAGCACTGTAGTAAGCACTTCGGAGAGTACACTACAACAATAAACAGATATATTCCCGGCCCACAACAAGCTAAGAGAGGGAAGCTTAGAGTCTATGAAGTGCTCACTAGGTGCACAGCACCGTACGGAGCACCAGAAGAGAATATTCACTCATTCATTCTATCGTATTTATTGAGCGCTTACTGTGTGCAGAGCACTGTACTAAACGCTTCGGAGAGTACACTATGACAATAAGCAGACATATTCCCCGCCCACAACAAGCTTAGAGGGGGAAGCTTAGAGTCTATGAAGTGCTTACTAGGTGCACAGCACCGGACGGAGCACCAGAAGAGAATATTCATTCATTCATTCAATCGTATTTATTGAGCGCTTACTGTGTGCAGAGCACTGTACTAAGCGCTTCGGAGAGTACACTACGACAATAAACAGGTATATTCCCTGCCCACAACGGGCCAGTGGTTCTGCCCATTGGCTCAGTTGCTGACTGTTTAGGAGCAGTCACAGCATTTACATCAGTCAGTCGGTCAGTCGTGCTTATTGGGCACTTACTGTGTGCAGAGCACTGTACTAAGCGCTTCGGAGAGTGCACTACGACAATAAACAGATGTATTCCCTCCCCACAACAAGCTAAGAAGGGGAAGCTTAGCGTCTATGAAGTGCTTACTAGGTGCACAGCACTGTACGGAGCACTGGAAGATAATATTCACTCATTCATTCAGTCGTATTTATTGAGCGCTTACTGTGTGCAGAGCACTGTACTAAGCGCTTCGGAGAGTACACTACAACAATAAACAGATATATTCCCTGCCCACAACAAGCTAAGAGGGGGAAGCTTAGAGTCCATGAAGTGCTTACTAATGATGATGGTATTTATTAAGCGCTTACTATGCGCAAAGCACTGTTCTAAGCGCTGGGGCGGATACAAGGTGATCAGGTTGTCCCACGTGGGGCTCACAGTCTTCATCCCCCTTTGACAGATGAGGGAACTGAGGCCCAGAGAAGTGAAGTGACTTGCCCAAAGTCACCCAGCTGACAATTGGCGGAGCCGGGATTTGAACCCATGACCTCTGACTCCAAAGCCCGGGCTCTTTACCACTGAGCCACGCTGCTTCTCTTGTTAATATGTTTGGTTTTGTTGTCTGTCTCCCCCTTCTAGACCGTGAGCCCACTGTTGGGTAGGGACTGTCTCTATACGTTGCCAACTTGGACTTCCCAAGCGCTTAGTACAGTGCTCTGCACACAGTAAGCGCTCAATAAATATGACTGATTGATTGATTGTGAGCCCACTGTTGGGTAGGGACTGTCTCTATGTGTTGCCAATTTGTACTTCCCAAGCGCTTAGTACAGTGCTCTGCACATAGTAAGCGCTCAATAAATGCGATTGATGATGATGATGATGATGATTGATTGATTTACTAGGTGCACAGCCCCATACAGAGCACCGGAAGAGAATATTCATTCATTCATTCATTCAATCCTATTTATTGAGCGCTTGCTGTGTGCAGAGCACTGTACTAAGCGCTTCGGAGAGTACACTACAACAATAAACAGATATATTCCCTGCCCATAACAAGCTTAGAGGGGGAAGCTTAGAGTCTATGAAGTGCTCACTAGGTGCACAGCACCGTACAGAGCACTGGAAGAGAATAGTCATTCATTCATTCATTCAATCCTATTTATTGAGCGCTTACTGTGTGCAGAGCACTGTACTAAGCGCTTGGGAAGTACAAGTTGGCAACTTATAGAGACGGTCCCTACCCGACAGCGGGCTCACAGTCTAGAAGGGGGAGACAGACGACAAAACAAAGCATATGCTGAAGGGGGCCGGTAATCACCACCGGTCTCTGTCCCTCGTGGGGCTCAGAGTGTCAGGGAACTTCTTAGAGAAGAAGCTTGGCCTAGTCAATAGAGCACAGGCCTGGGAATCAGAAGGACCTGAGTTCTAATCCTGCCTCTGCCGCGTGTCTGCTGCGTGATCTTGGGTAAGTCATTCAACTTCTCTGGACCTCAGTTCGCCCTTCTGTGAAATGGGGATTAAGAAGACGGGCCCCGTGGGGGATAGGGATTGTGTCCAACCCGGGGGCTGTCGTGGGATCTGAGAAGCAGCGTGGCTCAGTGGAAAGAGCCCGGGCTTTGGAGTCAGAGGTCACGGGTTCAAATCCCGGCTCCGCCAACTGTCAGCTGTGTGGCTTTGGGCAAGTCACTTCACTTCTCTGGGCCTCAATGGCCTCATCTGTAAAATGGGGATGAAGACTGTGAGCCCCACGTGGGACAACCTGGTCACCTCGTATCCTCCCCAGCGCTTAGAACAGTGCTTTGCACATAGTAAGCGCTTAACAAATGCCAAAATTATTATTATTATTATTATTTGAGCCCGCTGTTGGGTAGGGACCGTCTCTAGATGTTGCCAACGTGGACTTCCCAAGCGCTTAGCCCAGTGCTCTGCACACGGTAAGCGCTCAATAAATACGATTGAATGACTGAATGAATGAATGAATTTACTTGTATCTACCCCAGCGCTCAGAACAGCGTTTGGCACAGAGTAAGTGTTCAGCACATACCATAATTATTATTATAACGGTCTGAATGAATTAAGGGTCCCATCAGCGCTTAGAACAGTGCTTTGCACATAGTAAGCGCTTAACAAGACTGTGAGCCCACTGTTGGGTAGGGACTGTCTCTATATGTTGCCAACTTGTACTTCCCAAGCACTTAGTACAGTGCTCTGCACACGGTAAGCGCTCAATAAATACGATTGATGATGATTACCAAATGCCATTATTGTTATTATTGTTAGAGACTTAGTAGAGAAGCAGCGTGGCTCAGTGGAAAGAGCCCAGCTTCGGAGTCAGAGGTCGTGGGTTCAAATTCCGGCTCCGCCAACTGTCAGCTGGGTGACTTTGGGCAAGTCACATAACTTCTCTGGTCCTCAGTTCCCTCATCTGGAAAATGGGGATTAAGACTGTGAGTCCCGCGTGGGACAACCTGATCACCTTGTAACCTCCCCAAGTGCTTAGAACAGTGCTTTGCACATAGTAAGCGCTTAATAAATGCCATTATTATTATTATTATCATTATTATTATTGTTGTTGTTATTATCTCTCCTTTCGAGCTGTACCTCCTCCTCCTGGCTAGGAACACCCCTTGATTTGGGCTACTTGCTCAGAGGAGTTACTCTCCCACGTCCACTCATTCATTCAATAGTATTTATTACTCTATTTATTTATTTATTTTACTGGTACCTATCTATTCTATTTATTTGATTTTGTTAATTTGGTTTTGTTCTCTGTCTCCCCTTTCTAGCCTGTGAGCCCACTGTTGGGTAGGGACCGTCTTACCTCCTTCCCTTCCCCACAGCACCTGTATATATGTATATATGTTTGTACATATATATATTACTCTATGTATTTATTTATTTTACTTGTGCATATCTATTCTATTTATTTGATTTTGTTAATTTGTTTGGTTTTGTTCTCTGTCTCCCCCTTCTAGCCTGTGAGCCCACTGTTGGGTAGGGACCGTCTTACCTCCTTCCCTGCCCCACAGCACCTGTATATATGTATATATGTTTGTACATATTTATTACTCTATTTATTTATTTATTTATTTTACTTGTACATATCTATTCTATTTATTTTATTTTGTTAATTTGTTTGGTTTTGTTCTCTGTCTCCCCCTTCTAGCCTGTGAGCCCACTGTTGGGTAGGGACTGTCTTACCTCCTTCCCTTCCCCACAGCACCTGTATATATGTATATATGTTTGTACATATTTATTACTCTAGTTATTTATTTATTTATTTTACTTGTACATATCTATTCTATTTATTTTATTTTGTTAATTTGTTTGGTTTTGTTCTCTGTCTCCCCCTTCTAGCCTGTGAGCCCACTGTTGGGTAGGGACCGTCTTACCTCCTTCCCTTCCCCACAGCACCTGTATATATGTATATATGTTTGTACAGATATATTACTCTATTTATTTATTTATTTATTTTACTTGTACCTATCTATTTTATTTTATTTTGCTAATTAGTTTGGTTTTGTTCTCTGTCTCCCCCTTATAGCCTGTGAGCCCGCTGCTGGGTAGGGACCGTCTCTATATGTTGCCAACTTGGACTTCCCAAGCGCTTAGTCCAGTGCTCTGCACACAGTAAGCGCTCAATAAATACGACTGATTGATTGATTGATAGTACAGTGCTCTGCACACAGTAAGCGCTCAATAAATATGATTGATAGTACAGTGCTCTGCACACAGTAAGTGCTCAATAAATACGACTGATTGATGGATTGATGCATGGCTCAGTGGGAAGAGCCCGGGCTTTGGAGTCAGAGGTCATGGGTTCGAATCCCGGCTCTGCCAACTGTCAGCCGTGTGCTTTGGGCAAATCACTTCACTTCTCTGGGCCTCAGTTCCCTCATCTGGAAAATGGGGATTAAGACTGTAAGCCTGATCCCCTTGTATCCCCCCAGCGCTTAGAACAGTGCTTTGCACATAGTAAGCGCCCAATAAATACGATTGAATGAATTGATTGAGCGCTTACTGTGCGCAGAGCACTCCTTCGAGTGCTTTGCCGTTTCTCACTTGGTTTTTAACAGCATCGGTGTGGTCAGAGCCCCTTTGTCCGCCCCAATAATCCCCACTTTCGGGACCCCCTTCGCCCACCCCCGCTGACCCTCCCCTGGCTGCAGCCTGAGCAGTTGAGGGACATTGACTGAGCTGAGCGTCCCCATCGCGTAGCCTAGAAGCTTCCCCTCGTCCCGTGTTTCCCAGTTTGGCCGATGGGACCTTTGCTCGTTGACATGGTTCATTTGAGGCCAAATTCCAAGAGGGCAAAGGGCGGCCTGCCCACCACGCTTTGCTCCGGACCCAGACCAGATTGCCCGTTGGCGGGGACCCTGTTTGCCTTTCGATGATTTAATTTTTAAACTCCGCGGCCCTGTTTGCCTTTCGATGATTTAATTTTTAAACTCCGCGGCCCTGTTTGCCTTTCGATGATTTAATTTTTAAACTCCGCGGCCTCTACCGAGCTGGAATTGATTGGAGCACCCGTCTCCCCTGCTAGCCGGCGAGCTCGTTGAGGGCAGGGGATGTGTGTTGTAAATCCATCAATCAATCAATCGTATTTATTGAGCGCTTACTGTGTGCAGAGCACTGGACTAAGCGCTTGGGAAGTCCAAGTTGGCAACATAGAGAGACGGTCCCTACCCAACAGTGGGCTCACAGTCTAAAAGACTAGTAAAGCCCAGAGCCTGGTCTGCCCCTGGGCACCAACTTAGCGCTCAGGCAATGAAAGAGCCCGGGCTTTGTTGTCAGAGGTTGTGGGTTCAAATCCCAGCTCCGCCAGTTGTCAACTGTGTGACTTTGGGCAAGTCACTTCACTTCTCTGAGCCTCAGTTACCTCATCTGGAAAATGGGGATGAAGACTGTGAGCCCCCTGTGGGACAACCTGATCACCTTGTAACCTCCCCAGCGCTTAGAATGGTGCTTTGCACATAGTAAGCGCTTAATAAATGCCATTATTATTATTATTATTACTACCGATAGATTGAGGATGGCAGTCGTCTAGACCGTGAGCCCACTGTTGGGTAGGGACTGTCTCTCTATGTTGCCAACTTGTACTTCCCAAGCGCTTAGTACAGTGCAGTGCGCACAGTAAGTCCTCAATGAATACGATTGATTGATTGATTGATTGAACAGTGCTTGGCACAGAGTAATTGCTTAATAAGTGCCGTCGTTATTATATGGGGTGAAGACTGTGAGCCCCCCGTGGGACAACCTGATCACCTTGTAGCCTCCCCAGCGCTTAGAACAGTGCTTTACAAGTTCAGGTCTTCCTCCCTTCAAAGCCCTACTGAGAGCTCACCTCTTCCAGGAGGCCTTCCCAGACTATATGTAACAACTTGTACTTCCCAAGCGCTTAGTATAGTGCTCTGCACACAGTAAGCGCTCAATAAATACTATTGAACGAATGAATGAATGCTTTGCACATAGTAAGCGCTTAATAAATGACATCATTATTATTATGATGATGATGTATAAGTGTGTGGGCGTGGGGCCCAGGTCGCCTGGAGGGCGGCTGCCCGCCCACTTCAGGTCACGTGACGCACCAACTGGCGCGCGCGGGGCCTGCTGGGACTTGTAGTCGGGCAGCGAGGGCCCCGTCACGTCGGGTCACGTGGCGCGCGGGGCCTGCTGGGAGTTGTAGTCGGGGAGCGAGGGGCCCCTTCCCCTCGGGTCACGTGACCCTCTCACCGGCGCGCGGTGCCTGTTGGGACTTGTAGTCGGGAGCGAACCCCCCCCCACGTCACCTCGGGTAACGTGGCCCTGCCACCGGCGCGCGGGGCCTGCTGGGACTCGTAATAATAATAATGATGGCATTTGTTAAGCGCTCACTATGTGCACAGCACTGTTCTAAGCGCTGGGGGGGGGGATACAAGGTGATCAAGTTGTCCCACTTGGGGCTCATAGTCTCAATCCCCATTTTACAGATGAGGGAACTGAGGCTCAGAGAAGTTAAATCATCAACATCAATCGTATTTATTGAGCGCTTACTATGTGCAGAGCACTGTACTAAGCGCTTAAATGACTCGCCCAAGTTCACACAGCAGACATGGGGTGGAGTCGGGATTCGAACCCATGACCTGTACATATTTATTACTCTATTTATTTATTTATTTATTTATTTTACTTGTACATTTCTATCCTACTTATTTTATTTTGTTGGTATGTTTGGTTCTGTTCTCTGTCTCCCCCTTTTAGACTGTGAGCCCACTGTTGGGTAGGGACTGTCTCTATGTGATGCCAATTTGTACTTCCCAAGCGCTTAGTACAGTGCTCTGCACATAGTAAGCGCTCAATAAATACGATTGATTGATTGATTGATTGATTGACCTCTGACTCCAAAGCCTTGGCTCCTTCCACTAAGCCACGCTGCTTCGACTTGTAGTCGGCGCCGCATCTGTAAAATGGGGATTAAGGCTGTGAGCCCACTGTTGGGTAGGGACTGTCTCTATATGTTGCCGGCTTGTATTTCCCAAACGCCTAGTCCAGTACTCTGCCCACAGTAAGTGCTCAATAAATACGATTGATTGATTCACTCAATTCCTCAAAAATCTCCAGTGGCTACCAATCAATCTGCGCATCAATCAATCAATCGTATTTATTGAGCACTTACTATGTGCAGAGCACTGTACTAAGCGCTTGGGAAGTACAAATTGGCAACATCTAGAGACAGTCCCTACCCAACAGAGGGCTCACAGATGCAGAGTTTCTGCATCAGGCAGAAACTCCTCACCCTGGGCTTCCAGGCTGTCCATCACCTCACCCCCTCCTACCTCACCTCCCTTCTCTCCTTCTACAGTCCAGCCCGCACCCTCCGCTCCTCCGCCGCTAACCTCCTCACTGTCTCATTCTCGCCTGTCCCGCCATCGACCCCTGGCCCACATCCTCCCCCGGGCCTGGAATGGCCTCCCTCTGCCCATCCACCAAGCTGGCTCTCTTCCTCCCTTCAAGGCCCTGCTGAGAGCTCACCTCCTCCAGGAGGCCTTCCCAGACTGAGCCCCTTCCTTCCTCTCCCCCTCTCCATCCCCCCATCTTCCCTCCTTCCCTTCCCCACAGCACCTGTATATATGTCTATATGTTTGTACATATTTATCACTCCATTTATTTTACTTGTCCATATCTATTCTATTTATTTTATTTTGTTAGTGTGTTTGGTTTTGTTCTCTGTCTCCCCCTTTTAGACTGTGAGCCCACTGTTGGGTAGGGACTGTCTCTCTATATTGCCAACTTGTACTTCCCAAGCGCTTAGTCCAGTGCTCTGCACACAGTAAGCGCTCAATAAATACGATTGATGATGATGATGATTCACTTTGGGTACACGTGGCCCTCCCACCGGCGCGCGGGGCCTCCTGGGACTTGTAGTGGGCGCTGCCCACTTTGGAGCAAAAGGGCCTTCCCCTCACCTCGGGTCACATGTCCCCTGCGCGCGGGGCCTGCTGGGACTTGTAGTCGGCGGCGCCCAATGGGGATCTAGAGCCCCCGCTTCAGTCGGGTCACGTGGCCCTCTCACAGGCGCGCGGGGCCTGCTGGGACTTGTAGTCGGCGGCTCCCGGAGGGGTGCGGGCCCCCCCCCCTTCATTTCGGGTACACGTGGCCCCCCCACCGGCGCGCTGGGCCTGCCGGGACTTGTAGTCGGCGGCGCCCGCCGGGGAGCTAGGGCCCCTCCCGCTTCACTTAGGGCACACGTAGCCCTCCCTCCGGCGCGCAGGGCCTGCTGGGACTTGTAGTGGGCGCGAGCGCGGGCTCCCACTTCAGCCGGGTCACGCGACCCTGCCCCCGGCGCGCGCGGCCTGCCGGGACTCGTAGTCGGCGGCGCCTGCCAGGGAGCGAGGGCCTCCCCCACTTCAGTCGGGTCACGCGACCCTGCCCCCTGCGCGCGGGGCCTGCCGGGACTTGTAGTGGGCGCTGCCCACCTTGCAGCAGAAGGGACTTCCCCTCCCCTCGGGTCACATGTCCCCTGCGCGCGGGGCCTGCTGGGACTTGTAGTCGGCGGCGCCCGCCGGGGAGCGAGAGCCCCCCCACTTCAGCCGGGTCACGTGACCCTCTCACAGGCGCGCGGGGCCTGCCGGGACTTGTAGTCGGCACCGGCCGCCCGCCCGCCCCGCCCCTTCCGGGAGGCTGCGCCTGCGCAGTGTGCGCCGCCCGGGGCCGATCGCGCTGGGCGGATCGGGTCGGGCTGCCATCTTAACCGTGAGGAGCCGAGGGCCGTCGACGGGAGCCGCCGCCGCCGCCGCCGTCCCACAGCCCGGTAAAGCCCCCTGAGGGCCGCCCGAGGGGGCACCGCGAGGGCAGAGGGCAGGGGGCACCGGGAGGGCAAAGGTCACGGGGCGCGCGCGCCCGCTGCCGTGAGGGGAAGGTGGGGGGGGCCTCCAGCAGGCCCCACCGGACCGGACCGGACCGGACCGGACCGGACCGTCCCGTCCGTGAGGTGCCGGGGACCCCCACACCCACCTTTCTTATCTGTCAATCAATCAATCAGTCGTATTGATTGAGCGCTTACTGTGTGCAGAGCACTGGACTAAGCGCTTGGGAAACATCTAGAGCCGGTCCCTACCCAACAGGGGGCTCACAGGCTGGAAGGGGGAGACAGGCAACAAAACAAAATATATTAGTAAAATGAATGGAATCAATCAGTCGTATTTATTGAGCTCTTACTGTGTGCAGAGCACCGGACTAAGCGCTTGGGAAGGACAAGCTGGCAACATAGAGAGACGGTCCCTACCCAACAGCGGGCTCACAGGCCAGGACGGGGAGACAGAGAACAAAACCAAACATACTCACAAAGTAAAATAAATAGAATCAATGAATCGTATTTACTGAGCGCTTACTGTGTGCAGAGCACTGGACTAAGCGCTTGGGAAGGACAAGTTGGCAACATAGAGAGGCGGTCCCTACCCAACAGTGGGCTGGGCTTGGCCTAGTCAAGTCCGAGGTCGTCATCATCATCATCATCAATCGTATTTAGTGAGCGCTTATTATGTGCAGAGCACTGTACTAAGCGCTTGGGAAGTACAAATTGGCAACATAGAGAGACAGTCCCTACCCAACAGTGGGCTCACAGTCTAAAAGGGGGAGACAGAGAACAAAACCAAACATACTAACAAAATAAAATAAATAGAATAGATATGTACAAGTAAAATAAATAAATAAATAGAGTAATAAATATGTACAAACATATATACAGGTGCTGTGGGGAAGGGAAGGAGGTAAGATGGGGGGATGGAGAGGGGGACGAGGGGGAGAGGAAGGAAGGGGCCCAGTGTGGGAAGGCCTCCTGGAGGAGGTGAGCTCTCAGCAGGGCCTTGAAGGGAGGAAGAGAGTTAGCTTGGCGGATGGGCAGAGGGATTGGGGGCATGCCAGGCCCGGGGGAGGACGTGGGCCGGGGGTCGATGGCGGGACAGGCGAGAGCGAGGTACGGCGAGGAGAACGAGGTACGGTGAGGTCATGGGTTCGACTCCCGGCCCCGCCACTTGGCAGCTGGGTGACTTCGGGCAAGTCACTTCACTTCTCTGGGCCTCTGTTACCTCATCTGGGAAAACGGGGGTTAAGATTGTGGGCCCCCCGTGGGACAACCTGATCACCTTGGAACCCCCCCCCCCCCAGCGCTTATAGCAGTGCTTGGCACATACTAATTGCTTAATAAATGCCGTCGTTATTATATGGGATGAAGACTGTGAGCCCCCCGTGGGACCACCTGATCACCTTGTAACCTCCCCAGCGCTTAGAACAGTGCTTGGCACAGAGTAATTGCTTAATAAATGCCGTCGTTATTATACGGGATGAAGACTGTGAGCCCCCCCGTGGGCCAACCTGATCACCTTTTAAACTCCCCAGCGCTTAGAACAGTGCTTTGCACATAATAAGCGCTTAATAAATGCCATTATTATTGTTATGAAGACTGTGAGCCCCCCCCCCCGCCGTGGGACAACCTGATCACCTTGTAACCTCCCCAGCACTTAGAACGGTGCTTTGCACATAGTAAGCGCTTAATACATTCATTCATTCATTTATTCAGTCGTATTTATTGAGCACTTACTGTGTGCTGATTTTTGTACTAAGCACTTGGGAAGTCCAAGTTGGCAACATATAGAGACGGTCCCTGCCCAACAGTGGGCTATCCTCTGGGCCTCAGTGACCTCATCTGGAAAATGGGGATTAAGACTGTAGAGCCCCATGTGGGACAACCTGATCACCTTGTAACCTCCCCAGCGCTTAGAACAGTGCTTTGCCCATAGTAAGCGCTTAATAAATGCCATTATTATTATTATTCCGTCCCCCTCCCTCGATCCCCTCTAATCCTTCACCTCCCCTGGGCCTCCTTCTTCCCCCCTCCCCCCCATGACTACTGCTGGGGGTCGGGGGGCACTGCCCACCCCTCGTTCTTCTAGACTGTGAGCCCGCTGTTGGGGAGGGACCGTCTCTATATGTTGCCAACTTGGACTTCCCAAGCGCTTAGTACAGTGCTCTGCACACAGTAAACGCTCAATAAATACGATTGAATGAATCCGGTGCCCAGGGGTCTGACCCTTCAGCTGGGAGAGGGGCCGTCATTTCCTCTCCCGGTGCCCCCTGCCCCCTCGGGTGGGCAGGGCCTTCCCGTGGCATGGATCAGTCGCGACCTCGCCCCGGGAACACGGGAAAAGTCCAGCCGACCGGACCGGGAACCGGATGATGTGGCACTTTTTTCCCCCCGCCCCCGTGGGTGAACCTTCTCCTTCGGAGGCCCAGCCGGGGAGAGAACAGCATCGCTTGGCCGAGGGGGCAGGGGGCAGTGGAAAGAACCCGGGCTTCGGAGTCAGAGGTCGTGGGTTCAAATCCTGGCTCCGCCACTTGTCAGCTGGGTGACTTGGGGCAAGTCGCTTCGCTTCTCTGGGCCTCAGTTACCTTATCTGTCAAATGGGGATTAAGACTGTGAGCCCCACCGTGGGACAACCTGAACACCTTGTAACCTCCCCAAGTGCTTAAAACAGGGCTTTGCACATAGTAAGCACTTATTAAATGCTGTCATTATTGTTATTATTATTATCTGTCAAATGGGGATTAAGACTGTGAGCCCCCCGTGGGACAACCTGATCACCTTGTAACCTCCCCAAGTGCTTAGAACAGTGCTTTGCACATAGCACTTATTAAATGCCATTATTATTATTATTATCTGTTAAATGGGGATTAAGACTATGAGGCCCCCATGGGACAACCTGTTCACCTTGTAACCTCCCCAAGTGCTTAGAACAGTGCACATAGTAAGCGCTTATTAAATGCCATCATTATTATTATTATTATCTGTCAAATGGGGATTAAGACTGTGAGCCCCCGTGGGACAACCTGATCTCCTGGTAACCCCCCCAAGTGCTTAGAACAGTGCTTTGCACATAGTAAGCGCTTATTAAACACCCTCATTATTATTATTATTACCTGTCAAATGGGGATTAAGACTATGAGGCCCCCATGGGACAACCTGAACACCTTGTAACCTCCCCAGTGCTTAGAACAGTGCTTTGCACATAGTAAGCACTTAGTAAATGCCAATGTTGTTATTATTATTATTTATTATTATTATTATTATAATGTTTGGCAACGCAAATTTGTCTGGGTCAGGCGGTGCAGCCGGCCCGCAGGGCAGGAGACCCTACCTCCCAACCCCCGTGACTTGGAAAACGTTGGCAGAAATGCCCATAGCCCACGAGACGCAATGACCCGGAAAGGGCCTCCTTTGCTTTTCTTCATTTGGGCTTAATTTCCCCATTCGAGTTCCTGCCACGCCGTAGTTGTCTCCCTTATTTTTTAAAAGCGCAAGTGGCAGACTGAGTCGATTGCTGCGGTTTGTTTTTTCGGCTCCTCGCGATCCCCTCCCCGTTTGTGATCCGGAAGAGATGGGGTGGCTCTGTCCACAGAACTGTCGCCGTAAAAACGTCTCGCCCCCAGAGTCCCATCACCCCAGACGGGCGAGCTTCATTTTCCAGTCCCTCTCTTCCCCCAAAAATGACAGTGCCCAGTGTGGGCCCCGGAGAGATAATGCTCAGGTTGCTCACTTGCTCCCCGGACTTGATTTTTTCTCCAAATTGTGAGCCGGAGCCTTATCGTAATAGCTTCACACCGAATGAGGATTTTGAGATGAAGTTAATGCTTGAGCCTGCCCGATGGCCGGTGCTTCTTCTCTGGGAATGAACGGAACATGAAAAGCTGCCGGGATTACCAGAAATGCGCGGCATGTTGGAAGGGTCCCAGACTGAGCCCCTTCCTTCCTCTCCCCCTCATCCCCCTCCCCATCCCCCCCATCTTACCTCCTTCCCTTCCCCACAGCACCTGTATATATGTATATATGTTTGTACGTATTTATTACTCTATTTATTTTACTTGTACTTATCTATTGTACTTATTTTATTTTGTTAGTATGTTTGGTTTTGTTCTCTGTCTCCCCCTTTTAGACGGTGAGCCCACTGTTGGGTAGGGACTGTCTCTAGATGTTGCCAATTTGTACTTCCCAAGCGCTTAGTCCAGTGCTCTGCACGTAGTGAGCGCTCAATAAATACGATTGCTGATGATGATGATGAAGGGTGGGGTCTCGAGCGAGTCTCGCTGGATCGTCCCAGCCGGGCCCCGACTCCGGAGGGGATCATTCTGGCAGACGGAAGCTCGCCTAGGGGAGAGCACCAGAGTGACCGGTCCCTTGGCCAGTCCTTGGCATCTGTTGAGGGCTTACTGTGTGCCGCACTCGGCCCTTGGGTGGTAAAAGCGCAACCGAGGCGGTAGCTCAAGGAGCCCACAGCGTAGTCGGGGGGCCAGACCTGAAAATAAATCTGGGGGGGTGGGAGCGACGGAGCGTCAGGCTCCGGACATATCGGCGCATCCGTGACCCGGAAGGGGTCCTGGAGCCCTGCTTCATTTTCCCAGTTGGTCGCGTCAGAACCCATGTGCCGCCGTCTTCCCCCGAGCCGGCTCCGGGTGGGCGGCCGGGCGTCTAGTGTGGGAGGGGGGCGGCGGCGGCACGGACTCTGAGTGGGACGGTGGCTTGCAGAAGCAATTACTCTCGAAATTCTCGCTCCGCCGCTGCCCAGGCGTCCAGGGCACCTCGCCCGAGAGGACTGAGGACTTATGCTGACGGCGGGGCTGGGGGGGCCTAGACAAAGGCGTCTTGTAGCGCGCCTCACTGATACGTAGCGTGCATTCATTCGTTCAGT
The DNA here is from genome assembly GCF_015852505.1 of Tachyglossus aculeatus. Classification (NCBI taxonomy): domain Eukaryota; kingdom Metazoa; phylum Chordata; class Mammalia; order Monotremata; family Tachyglossidae; genus Tachyglossus; species Tachyglossus aculeatus. The sequence continues at coordinate 27,200,337 of NC_052080.1, forward strand.
CGTATTTACTGAGCGCTTCTTGTGTGCAGAGCACTGTACTAAGCGCTTGGGAAGTCCAAGTTGGCAACATGTAGAGACGGTCCCTACCCAACAACGGGCTCCCAGCGGGCGCCAAGCGAGGTGAACCGACGTTGTCGTTTAACTCTGTTCCTTGTTTGTCGCAGTCCTTGAGAGAGCATCCTCAGACATCATCATCATCATCATCAGTTGTATTTATTGAGCGCTTACTATGTGCAGAGCACTAGACTAAGCGCTTGGGAAGTACAAATTGGCAACATATAGAGACAGGCCCTACCCAGCAGTGGGCTCACAGTCGAAAAGGGGGAGACAGAGAACAAAACCAAACATACTAACAAAATAAAATAAATAGATACGTACAAATAAAATAAATAAATAGAGTAAAAAATATGTACATACATATATACAGGTGCTGTGGGGAAGGGAAGGAGGTAAGATGGGGTGGGTAGCAGGGTGCTTCCCGGCCCCCCGCCTGCTAACTCCTCCCGTTCCCGTACGACAACCTTGGTCATCACACGGATGGACCCCCTTCTCCGCTTTGCCGGATAATTGTGTGCTTTTCCCCTTCAGCAGCCGGGACTGGGCAGTGCGGGACCTAGGAGAGACGCCGTGGGGGTGGGACTGACGCCCTCAGCCTGGCTGCGGGAGGGTGTCGGTGTCCCGGGTGGCAGCCAGTGCCACCCCGGCGCGCCCGCCGGCTACCTGCAGCCCGTGCCCCGCCGAGCACCCGCTGGGGACGCGGTCGGCCGGCCTGGTGGGAGAACAGGAGCGGCTCCGTGCCAGCCCCCGGGACGGGCGTCCGCTCCCCGCGTGGGGCCGGGCCTCGTCCACCCAGCTGGCGTGGTGGCGGCGGCGGAGGGGTTTTCGGGGCTCCCCCGGGACCAGCGCCCCGGACCCCGATCCTCCCTCCCTCTGCCTGGCCCAGATGGCATTAGAGCCGCGTGGCTGGGATCGCGTTTCCTGCCCCTTGGCTGCCGCTCCCCGAGCACCTGGGGCTCCGCGGGTACCAGGGGAGGCCGGTGGTGACGGGGCAGGCTGTGGCAGAGTCCCTACCGGCCGCTGGCCCCAGATGGGCGGTGAGGGCTCCATTCTTTGCCCCCCGCGGAGGCCCGGCCGAAGCCGTCCTCCATTCCGCGGTCCCCCTTTAGGAGACCGGAGTCACCCCCGGTGCCTCTCGCCCTCTCATCCCTCGGCGCTCAAGTCGTGCTCGGCGCTTGGCCGCGGAGCTCAGGAAGCAGTGGAGACGGTGAGGCCCGGACGGGTTGCCCGCGGGCGCAGTCTGGCCCCCTTCCAGGGCGGGGGGGACGCGACGACACACGGGGAGGACCGAGCGAGGTCGGAAAACCAACAGGGTCCGGGGGGCTTCGGGCAGGTCGGGTGACAATCGGGGGGGACGTCCCGGTAGCAGCAGTAGAGAAGCTAGAACCCAGGGCTGGGAGGCAGAAGGATTTGGCTTCTGACCCCGGCTCTGCCACTTGTCAGCCGTGGGACGTCAGGCAAGTCACTTCCCTTCTCGGGGCCTCAGTTGCCTCATCTGGAAATAGGAATGGAGACTCTGAGCCCTGTGTAGGTCAGGGACTGTGTCCAGCCTTGTATCCTCCCCAGTGCTCAGCACAGAGTAAGCTCTTAAGCACCACAATTAATCGGTCTTACTCGGGAAGTTCCCTCCGCTCCAGCTTTGGCTTTGCGTTTCTCCGCTCGGGTAAGGAGCAGCGTGGCCGAGGTTGGGGGTCGAGCGGGCGTCGTTACTTATGGGGACGGGACCCCCGTCCGCTCCCTTCCTCAGTCCGCGTTTCAGGAGACGGAAGGGGGTCGTTGTGAGGGAGGATTGGCGTTTCTACAGTGACGCTTTTAGGATTTCCTTGCCACCCCCTTTCTGGCTCTGCTTTCTCTGGAAAACTTTTGTCTTCGCTGAGCAGTTCAGGAACGCTCCCAAAGAGGTGCTCTCTCTTTCCTGCGCCATATGGACTCTCCCTGCTTGGAAAACAATAATAATAGTAATAATAATTGGTATTTCTTACACACTATGTGCCAGGCACTGTACTAAGCGCAGTCCCTGTCCCACATGGGGCTCACTATGTCAGTCCCCGTTTTGCAGATGAGATAACTCAGGCACAGAGAAGTGAAGTGATCTTCCCAAGGTCACACAGCGGACAAGTGGCAGAGCCGGGATGACCCTTCTGATTCCTGGGCCCGTCTGCTCACCGCTACGCCATGCTGCTTCTGGGGATCTGCGCTCAGGCCTTCTTCATCATCATCAATCGTATTTATTGAGCGCTTACTATGTGCAGAGCACTGTACCAAGCGCTTGGGAAGTACAAATTGGCAACATCTAGAGACGGTCCCTACCCAACAGTGGGCTCACCGTCTAAAAGGGGGAGACAGAGAACAAAACCAAACATACTAACAAAATAAAATAAATAGAATAGATATGTAATATCTATTACCCTTCCTGCCCAAGATATCGAGCCAGTGAGGTTGGTGCCCAGATGCCGTGCTTTGCCAGGAGGTCTCTGGAATCATCTCCCGGGGGGAATCCCTGAGCGGGGTCCCGGGATCCCGAGTTAGCGGCCAGCCCCCTCGACGGGGCCGGCAGCCCTAAAGTAGCAGAGGACAAGGAGTGGGAGCCGAGGAGGGACTTGGCCTCTGCCACCCGTCTTGATCTTCCCTTCCCTCTTCCCTCTTCCCTCTTCCCTCTTCCCCTTCACGCTCCTGCTTCCTCCTTGGCTCCAGATCCTCTCCGGGCCAGCGTCTGTTCGGGCCGTACAGCCCCTTCCGAACCTAGAAATGGGGCAGCTGGAAAAGGGAGACTCTTTAAAGCCATCGTGAAGTCTGCAGAAAAAAGGGGACTCACCGTGCAAATTTTGCCTGGGAATTTTTTGAAGACTCCCTGCTTCCCGGCGAGTCCGGTGTCCAGCGTGGGAGCAGGCCGGAACGGAGCCTGGCTACCCTCTTACCCGCTGCAGCTCCGTTAGTTTTATCTGGCTTCCCTTCAGGCCCTCCTTCCCAGATTTTCCCTCCAGGGCCGGGTGGCGAGGGGAGCGCGTCCATTCCGATATTCGACCCCGCGGTTTTGGAAGACGTTTTCCCCAGTGACCTGGAGAGGACTTGGTAGATATCCAAGAGAAGCAGCGTGGCTCAGTGGAAAGAGCCCGGGCTTTGGAGTCAGAGGTCATGGGTTCAAATCCCGGCTCCGCCACTTGTCAGCTGTGTGACTTTGGGCGAGTCACTTCACTTCTCTGCGCCTCGGATACCTCATCTGTAAAATGGGGAGTAAGACTGTGAGCCCCCAGTGGGACAACCTGATCACCTTGTAACCTCTCCAGCGCTTAGAACAGTGCTTTGCACATAGTAAGCGCTTAATAAATTCCATTATTATTATTATTATTATTATTATATCAAATGGGATATCAATTCTGCCAAGACCCCCATGGGGTCAGCCCACGCTGGCCCAGCATAGAGGGGGCGGTCGGGCCAAGACACAAGTCCTCTAGACCGTAAGCTTGTTGTGGGCAGGAAATGTATCCCTCTGTTGTTATAGCGTACTTCCTAAGCGCTTCGTACAGTGTTCCGCACACAATAAGTGCTCAATAAATTGGGGACGGAATGACACAAGTCCATTCACGTGGTGGTAGTTCCCGGGACCCAGGGTGGAGTCGGGTCTCGTCCCCGAGTGAAAGGGGATTTTTGTTCTCCTTTTCCTCGCGGAAGGGGGAAGGAAGGGAAAGCGTCGCAAGCCCACCTTGAGATTGACCCGCTCTGAAGATGAGAATCATCATCATCATCATCATCATCAATCGTATTTATTGAGCGCTTACTATGTGCAGAGCACTGTACTAAGCGCTTGGGAAGTACAAATTGGCAACATATAGAGACAGTCCCTACCCAACAGTGGGCTCACAGTCTAAAAGAATGATTTCAGGGCGCGAAGGCATGGGCACAGAAGGGGTAAAAGCCACATCCCCTTTTGAGGAAAGCTGAGTTAAGGCAGGGAAGAAATGTCCCAGTCCGGGCTCCGCTCTTGGGCTCAATCAATCGATCAGTCGTATTTATTGAGCGCTTACTGTGTGCAGAGCACTGTACTAAGCGCTTGGGAAGTCCAAGTTCGATGGGAACTTTGATGGGAGACGCTAGTCTGGGAGATTTGTTGCCGATCTGTGCTTCCCAAGTGCTTAGTGCGGTGCCGTGCGCACAGTAAGCACTCAATAAATACGTTTGAATCAACTCTGGGGAACAATTCCCAATTATCAATCAGTCCGGTAGTCGATCAGTGGAGAAGCAGCGTGGCTTATTGGGAAGAGCCCCCGTCCGGGAGTCCCAGGACCTGGTTTCGAATCCCGGCCCCGCCACTCGTCTGCCGTGTGACCTTGGGCAGGTCACCCCACTTCCCTCTGCCTCAGTTCCCTCGTCTGTGAGGTGGGGATTAAGACTGTGAGCTCCGTGTCGGACAGGGACCCAGTTTGCGTGTATGCACCCCGGCCTTTAGATCAGTGTTTGGCGTATAGTAAATGCTTAACAACTGCCGCAGTTATTATCAATTATTCTTTAACTCACTGCAAGTTTGGGGGCAGGGTTTGGGCTGAGTGGTTGTTTGAAAACAATAATAGCTGCCGAAGGAATTGTCTTTACCTGCCCTCGTGCTGGGGAAAGCGTGGTAAGCAAGTGATGCGTTTAAGGCGCTTTCCCTCTATCTGAGGGGAGACACGCGTGAAAGTCTTTGCCAGCGGAGTCATGAAAACCAGCAAGGGACCGAACAGTCGACCAGCCAGGTGCCGAGGACCTTTTATTTTATTTTGTTAGTATGTTTGGTTTTGTTCTCTGTCTCCCCCTTTTAGACTGTGAGCCCACTGTTGGTGCTGGAGAAAGCGTGGTAAGCAAGTGATGCATTTAAGGCGCTTTCCCTCTATCTGAGGTGCGACACGCGTGAAAGTCTTTGCCAGCAGAGTAATGAAAACCAGTAAGGGACCGAACAGTCGACCAGCCAGGTGCCGAGGACCTTTTATCTTATTTTGTTAGTATGTTTGGTTTTGTTCTCTGTCTCCCCCTTTTAGACTGTGAGCCCACTGTTGGGTAGGGACTGTCTCTCTATGTTGCCAACTTGTACTTCCCAAGCGCTTAGTCCAGTGCTCTGCACATAGTAAGCGCTCAATAAATACGATTGATGAGGATGAGGACCTACGTTCGGTCTGTAGGTGCCGGAGACGGACAGTCCAGGGCAAAGGCCCTTTCGTTGGCTCGACCAGGTGTGGGTTTCCTAGACTCCCCTTCCGTCATCCGCCTTCCACGCCCTTTCCCGGTTCCTGACAGAAGGCTGCCCGGCCGTCTCCCGGTGCCAGAGGAAGCTGGCGGTGGATGGCCGAGACCCCGGCGGGGGTCGAGTTCACGGTAGCCCCCGCGCCAAACGCCAGGACTCGGCCCGAGGGGTCTTGCCCATCTCCGTTGCTCTGAAGGCTGGGCCCGGCATGGGCTTCCCTCTCCCTCCCGTCTCTTCCAGCTCGCGGATCTCTCTCTCTCTTCCCCCCCAACCCTACATTGATGGGAAGGGGCTGGTGGCTCGAACATAAGCAGCGTGGCTCAGTGGAAGGCGCCCGGGCTTGGGAGTCAGAGGCCGTGGGTTCCAATCCCGGCTCCGCCACTTGTCAGCCGTGTGACTCGGGGCAAGTCGCTTCACTTCCCCGGGCCTCAGTTCCCTCATCTGTCAAACGGGGATGAACGCAGTGAGCCCCACGGGGGACAACCTTGTTGCTACCTCAGCGCTTAGAACAGCGCTTGGCACATACTTGTACATATTTGCTATTCTGTTTATTTTATTTTGCTAATCATCATCATCAATCGTATTTATTGAGCTCTTACTGTGTGCAGAACACCGCACTAAGCGCTTGGGAAGTACAAACTGGCAACATATAGAGACAGTCCCTACCCAACAGTGGGGCTAATCATGTGCATCTAGCTTTACTTCCATTTATTCCGATGACCTGACACCTGTTACTAGTCTATTTATTTTATTTTGTGAATTTTGTTGCCTGCCTCCCCCTTCTAGACTGTGTGAGCCCGTTGCTGGGTAGGGGCCGACGCTATGTGTTGCCAATTTGTACTTCCCAAGCGCTTAGTCCAATGCTCTGCACACTGTAAGCGTTCAATAAATTTTTATTTATTATTTATTTATTTTTTAATAGAATAAATAATAAATAAATAACATTTATTTATATTAATATTATTTATTTATTTATTATAATAAATGAATAATATATTTATTTATTTATGCATATTCATTACTCTATTTATTTATTTATTTTGCTTGTACATATCTATCCTATTTATTTTATTTTGTTGGTATGTTTGGTTTTGTTCTCTGTCTCCCCCTTTTAGACTGTGAGCCCACTGTTGGGTAGGGACTGTCTCTATGTGTTGCCCATTTGTACTTCCCAAGCGCTTAGTCCAGTGCTCTGCACATAGTAAGCGCTCAATAAATACGATTGATGATGATGATGATGATAATAAATACGACTGAATGAATGAATGAATGAATGAATCCTGGCTTTGGCCCCCTGGGAGCTGTTGCATTCCTGCTGCTTTCTCCTCCGCTCTGTCCCTCCCGGCCTCCCTCCTGCCCCCGTTTTCCTCCCTCTGGCCCTGCCACGGGGCCCGACTGGGCACAGGGTCCTGAAAAGCCCCTCCAACCCAGGCAGTGGAGGGGATGCGCCGGGGTTCTGCACGACCCGTCTGGTTTTAGGGCCCGAAGGCTCGCCTGGCCGTCCAACTTTTCCGGCGGCCTCCGCTCTGCCCCTTCCTTACGACGTCGCGTCGGCACAGCTGCGGCGGGAGGGATTTTCAGCACGTGCGATGTCACCGTGGGAGTGGAACAACAAAAGCACCTGATTATTTTCGGGTTGGGCGTCGGCATACGTGAAAATTGCTCAAATCCGTTTCATCACCTAGTCTCTTGTTTGGAGCGGAGCCGTGACTCGTAGAGGGTGGAACGGTTGGGGAAAAAAAAAATAAAAACCCAAAGGCCATAAATCAAGTGGGTTCTGGCTGGATCGAAAGGTGGGGCCCAAAAGCGTACTGTGTGGGACATGTGCTCCCCTGACGGCATTTTCGTTTTCTGACGGCTCGTCGTCCCCGTCCTTGATGGGGCTTTTAAGGGTGGCGTTTTCTCCTTGCTGCAGCTCCACGTTGCCCGTGGTGCCCAGTGCCACCCGTAGCTGCTTACCCAGCCCAGACTTTCCTCGAGTAAATAGGCAGAGGGCAGATTGGCATCCCCAGCGATGGCACCCGGGGGTAGACGGGCGTTAGAAGAAGTAGTATTTATTGAACGCTCGCTCTACATGGTGCACTGTATTTAGCTGTGAATCGGGTAACCAAGCGATACCTTCCCGGCCCTCAAGAAGTTTTATCTGTAATGGGGGAGGCAGGCATGCAGATATTTACCTCTCTAGGGATCAGGATAAGAAATGGAATAAGCACGTGTACTTGAGGGTCAGAAAGGGTGTAAATAAATCGGTAAGCGTAAAAGTAGGCCGAGGGGGTAGCGCGGCTCAGGGCGCCGGGAAATGAATCGGGGAAGGCCAGTTGGAGGATTTCAAGTGGGCTCTGAATGTCGGGAGAGGGGAGTCCGTTGGTTTTGGGGCAGGAGGGAGGGAGCGAGTTCCAAGTCGGGGCAGTGTGAGCAAGGGGATGGAGGGCAGAGACGAGGGCAAGACAGAGCACGTCGGGGGGGCCGCAGAGGGAGGGCGGGACTCCCGGCCTGAGCCGTGCCCCTCGGGGAAGAGTCAGGGCGGCCGTGGACACCCGTGTCCTCAGTCTCCCAGATTGCCGAGGGTTAGAGTGAGCCGGGCGAGGGGCCGAGGTGGGGCCGGACCTCGGACCAGTGGGTCTTGTGCTGTCCTGGCTGAACTGTTAGGTCTCCGGGGAGCGAACGATGCGGGAGTGTTGGCGGCGGCGGTGGTACTCAAGGTGTCTCTGCTTCTTTCAGGGTTCCCGGCTGGCCGGCCGGCCAGCGGCATGACTAGCGGTGCGGCACGATCGGGGCCCGCGCCTGGACTGACCATGAAATCCCAACTGCAGATCACAGGTGCGTTTCTGATAAAGGGCTTCCGGACGATTCCGTACTTTCCCCGCCGAGCGAGGCCGAGGGACGGGTCGGCCAGTGGACGGATGGCGTTGGCTGAGTGTTTCCAGGGGGACGGAGCGCTGCCCTGGGCACCTGCCGCGTGTGCAGAGCTCTGCACTGAGTGCTTGGGGGAGTCCAATAGAGGGAACAGACCCACTGTTTGCCATCAAGGAGCTGCCGGCCTGCCGTGGGGGCAGAGAGCTGTACTGAGTGCCGGGGAGAGGATGACAGAGCGAGTGGGCATGATCCCTGCCTTGAAGGAGCTGCTAGTCTACCGTGGGTGCGTAGCACTCTACTGAGTGCTTGCTTTGGGAGGTCAGTAAAGAGCGGACACGATCCCAGCCCTTGAGGAGCAGTCAGGCCGCCCGGGAAGCAACAGGACAAACCGCGTGTCGCGTGTGGGAGTTCTTGCACCCTCTGGGGCCTGGATTTGAAGTTTCAGAGATGCTTGTAGGGTGAGGACCACGGGGCCGCGCGAACCGAACCGGGACTGAGGGCGAGCGCGTCAGCCGGCCCATCCCTGGCCCGTGGGCGGTGCGACTCAGGCCTTCCCCCACCCCCGCCACGGTTCCGGGTTCCTAGGGAACGATCGTTGGAACGACAAGAATCCGTCTCTGTCGTGAGGTGAAAACTCGCCGGGACTGAGGGAGCCTGGGCCTCCAGGCCGGCGTGGCCGGGGCGTCCACGGGCTTCTCTTTCTTCCCATTGGGCTGAGGAGCCACAGGGATCGCCTCTCCTTCCCGGCGACTTTTAGTTCCGGCCGCCGACCGGGCAGGGCTTCCGCTTGGCCGAATGTTCACTGGGAACCCGGGGAGGGAGGAGCCGAGGAGCGTAGAAAACTAAAAACCAAACGGTCCGGGGAGAGGACTAGGACACGGGGTTGAAGCAACAGGCGTGGAAGTTGTACCTTTATGGGGTGCCCACTGAGGACAGAGCATTGTGTTAAGCACTTGGGAAGTACAAAACAAAGAACTGACACATCTCCTGCCGTCGAGGAGCTTCCCGTCTAACGGGGAGGACAGGGACAGAAGAGCTTACCGATAGCGTGAGTAAAATGAACAGCTGAATGTACACTTGATGGAGAGTATATACGTCATCGTCATCAATCGTATTTATTGAGCGCTTACTGTGTGCAGAGCACTGTACTAAGCGCTTGGGAAGTACAAGTTGGCAACATATAGAGACGGTCCCTACCCAGCAGTGGGCTCACAGTCCAAATATATACACACGCTCGCCCCAAGCACTTGGCAGAGATAGGTAGGGATGCGAAGGGTTGGCGTTCCTTTCCCACCCCGCTACCGTCTCGTCCTTCCTCCCTCGTGTGAGCGGAAGCCACCGCCCTACCACCCTCCACTGGCCCGCAGCTTTCCTTCCCTCTGGGACCACTCGTTCCCGGTGATGCTTCCGTTGCTCACTTTCAAGCTCTCCGCTTGGATCTTGTGAGAATTTTGGGGGAGAGGGTACCTCGGATAAGCGGGAGCCTCGGCCGAGGGGCTGGGCTAGGGGCCGGCCTCCGGCGGGCCGTTGGTCCTTCGGCTTGGACCGGCCAAGCTTGGGGGATATCACCGACCCAGTTCTCGAGGGGGCCGGCCGGCCGGCTCGCCTCTTTATTGAGCAGAGTGCGCGTTGACCGGGCCGGCCTTTCCCAGCCGTGAAACCTGGGTCTCTCCGAGTGAAAACGTGAGACTTCCCTCCTTGTTTCTCCACAGTCATCTCGGCGAAACTCAAAGAGAACAAGAAGAACTGGTTTGGACCGAGCCCCTACGTGGAAGTGTCAGTGGACGGGCAGTCCAAGAAGACGGAAAAGTGCAGCAATACAAGTAGCCCCAGGTGGAAGCAGGCGCTCACCGTGTAGGTTGGAAAGTTCCCGTCCCCGGGGAGAAGGCCGCGTGGCCGACGGCCACTGACGCGGGCGGGCCTCCCTCTCTACTCCTCGCGTACCTTGCCTCGCTTTCCCCTTCCTCTCTTACCTTTCCTTGCCCCTCCGTTTGATTCTTGTCTCCTTCCCTCTCTGGCAAAGCCCGAGTCCACCCCCGCAACCCCCGACTGCCCACTCTCCCGCCATCCCCTCTTCCGATTTGGCCTGCCTCCGACGGGAACGGAGCCGGTGGGGACGTTGGCTCCGTCCTCCCCCCGGCCCTCTCCTGCGTCCCTCCCCGCATTGGCTCTCTGGTAATAATAATAAGAGTAGTAGTAATAATAAATTGAGGTAATTATGGCACTTAAGTGCTTACTGAAGCACTGTTCTGAGCGCTGGGGTAGATAGAAATTAATCAGGTTGGACCCGGTCCCTGGCCTACATGGGGCTTCCGCTCATATCCCCATTTTGCAGAGGAGGTAACTGAGGCCCAGAGAAGCGAAATGGCTGGCCCAGGGTCACACAGCAGATGTGGTGGAGCCGGATTTAGGTCCTTCCGAGTCCCTGGCGAAGTCTTTAGCCACTAAGCCACGCTATGTCTCTCTCCTCCCGCATCTAAGCCCCAGTGTCCCCCGTTCCCCAACCCTCCCCTCTCAGCCCATTTGCTTCCTTCTACTTGTAATTTATCTTATTGGCCGTCTCTCCCACTTGATCGTAAGCTCTTGAAACGATAATAATTATGGAACTGGGTCCGCGCTTACCGTGTGCCGGGGACTGTGCTAAACACCGGGGTAACAGGCATTCATCAGGTTGGATACACAGCCTCTGCGCCTCTCATGGGGCTCGCAGTCATATTCGGGAGAACAGGATTGAATCCCCATTTGAGCGACGCGGGGGAACCGTCGCTCCACCCGTCAAGGAGGCGAAAGGGTGGGAGATGGTGCGGGTGTGTTTCCGTCCTGTCGTTGCCTTCTTGGGCCCTGCCGCGTAAACGGCCGTGGAAGAGCCTCACGCTGCAGGTTTCAACGCCCGTGCCCTCCGGGCTCAGGCCGGGCATCGGTTTTCCTGCTAGAAAATGAAACTGAACCGGTGCACGCATCCCTCCCGGGGATCTTAAGCGCTTAGTACAGTGCTCTGCACATAGTAAGCGCTCAATAAATACGATTGATGATCTGAAGGAGGAACTGGGCCAGTGGCCAACGGGCCTCGGGGACGGTAGGCTTCTGGCTGCAAGTCAGCGCGGGTTCTCGGTAAAGACTGGGTTGGTGGCCGTGGGCACCCGATCCACGGTTTCCCGCGGGATTCGCTCCTTCCGACCCCGGGATCGGCAGCCGGAAAGAACCCCGGCAACTGCTCGGGCGATGGACTCCTGCGAAGCGGCGAACTTGCGTTAATATCTTTGGTTCCCGCTAGTGGAAAAACGGTTTTTCAACCCGGGGATGAAGCGCTCTCTACCCCGTCACAGAGGCGTGGACTGCTTGCAGGCCCTGGGAAACAGACTGCTCACCGCACCGTCCAGGTGAAGTGTACCACATAAGGGCAGCAGAGACTCCGTGTTTTTCACTCCGGCACGGCGACGGCATCTGAGCCCCAAGGAATCCGGGGGTTTTCCCACTCCCCGGCACAGTGGATCTGCACGTGAGATGCAGCACTTTTCACCCCAATGCAGTGGAGCGGACCACATACGTACCAGAGACACAATGCTGCCTATACCGGTAGAGTGGAACGTGCCGTATACACAGAGGAATGAATCGCTTTCACCCCGCTGAGGTGGTGCGTGCCATGTGTTTACCAGAGATACAGTGCTTTCCTCAATGTCCTGGTGGAGAGCACCGCGTACCGACCTTGGGGATAGAGTGCTTTCCACACTGGGCCTGCGCAGGATACCACGTAGATAGCAGTGACACAGCGCCAAGCAAACTGGAACAGTAGAACATATCACCTATGGAGACGGGAACTTCAGTGTTCGCCACACCGAAGCAGTGAAACGTACTGTGTAGACGCCAGAGGTGCAGCGCTGTCCGCCGTTGGCCCAGCGCGGAGGACTGCGTAGACACTGGAGATCGGGTGCTTTCCACCCTGACCCGTTGGAGGTGTCACCTGTAATAATAATAATAATTATGTTGGCATTTGTTAAGCGCTTACTATATGCGAAGCCCTGTTCTAAGCGCTGGGGAGGATACAAGGTGATCAGGCTGTCCCACGTGGGGCTCACAGTCGTAATCTCCATTTTACGGAAGAGGCGACTGAGGCACAGAGAGGGTAAGCGACTTGCCCGAAGTCGCCGACAGTCGGCAGAGCCGGGATTTGAACCCATGACCTCTGACTCCAAAGCCCGGGCTCTTTCCACTGAGCCGCGCTGACCCTGAGGATGTGTAGCGCCTTCCGCACTGGAGCGGCAGTGAAGCACATCTCCTGCGGACGTCCTGTGCCTCCACGCTGGGGCAATCGGTTAAAAACTCTGCTAGTGTCTTTTGCAAACAATAATTGAACTTTGTGGCCAACCCTCCGACGTATCTTATCGGGGTTCAGACCTAAATTGATAAGCTTTATTAGTCACTGGCAGCGCAAGATGCTTAGCGAGAAGCCCCGCGAGCTATCATGTTTACCTTTTTTTTTTTTTCAATTGATATTGATTTTTCCCCTCCCTAGGATCGTCACTCCTGTCAGCAAACTAAGTTTCCGCGTCTGGAGTCACCAGACGTTGAAATCTGACATTTCGCTGGGAAGTGCGGTTCTGGACATCCAGGAGACGTTGAAGTCCAACAACATGAAGCGTATGTTGGCCCGAAGTGGACTGAGTGGTTCTCCGCTGTGGGGGTGGGTGGGTGATCTGCACACAGTAAGCGCTCAATAAATACCATTGATTGATTGGGTGGGTGTTCCGGTCTGCTGGCACAAAGCTCTCGGGCCGCGTTCGGAGACGGCGCACGGGGACGGCCTGCCCGCCAGTTTTTTCCAGTCTCATGGAAAGGGTTAAAGGCAGCGAGCTTGTGGCGGGTTATGTTTTCTGAGCTGGGGTCCATTCAGTCGTATTTATTGAGCGCTCGCTTTTCTCCCCGGGACCGTTCTGGACGTTCAGTCAGTTGTATTTATCGAGCGCTTACTGTGCGCAATAATAATAATGGCATTTTATTAAGCGCTTACTATGTGCAGAGCACTGTTCTAAGCGCTGGGGAGGTTACAAGGTGATCAGGTTGTCCCCCGGGGGGCTCACAGTCTTCATCCCCATTTTACAGATGAGGGAACTGAGGCGCAGAGAAGTGAAATGACTTGCCCAGAGTCACACAGCTGACAAGTGGCGGAGCCGGAATTTGAACCCATGACCTCTGACTCCAAAGCCCGGGCTCTTGCCACCGAGCCACGCCACTTCTAAGCGCTGGAGAGAGTGCAATGTAACAGTAAACAGGCGCACTCCCTGCCCTCAGTGAGCTTACAGTCTAGAAGACAAGGATGATGAACGCAGGCCCCTTTCTCACCCCTCTCTTTCCCGGGGAAGAGTCCCCACGGCCCGGCCCCCGCCGCCGGCCTGCTTCCCTAGCCTGGGGCCTGAAGCCTCTCACGCGCTGAGCCTCGTTCCGGCCGATCTTGCTTTGCGGCCCCTGCCCCCCGGCAGTGGGGATGGCCCCCCAAATCCTCAGACCCCGGGAGATCCCGAGTCAGGAAGACAGGGATCTGAAATGGGATGGATGGCTTGAAGGACGAGTGCTTCTGAAAATGATGGGAAGCTGGCTGGCTCCCTCTGCCCATCCGCCAATCTAGCTCTCTTCCTCCCTTCAAGGCCCTGCTGAGAGCTCACCTCCTCCAGGAGGCCTTCCCACACCGAGCCCCTTCCTTCCTCTCCCCCTCGTCCCCCTCTCCATCCCCCCATCTTACCTCCTTCCCTTCCCCACAGCACCTGTATATATGTATATATGTTTGTACATATTTATTACTCTATTTTATTTGTACATATCTGTTCTATTTATTTTATTTTGTTAGTATGTTCGGTTTTGTTCTCTGTCTCCCCCTTTTAGACTGTGAGCCCACTGTTGGGTAGGGACTGTCTCTAGATGTTGCCAATTTGTACTTCCCAAGCGCTTAGCACAGTGCTCTGCACACAGTAAGCGCTCAATAAATACGATTGATGATGATGATGATGATGATGGACAGCCCTGGCTCCAGCTCTCGGTTTCCCTCGTTCCCAGCGGAGCCGGGTGTGTCCAGCGTTTGGGGGCCTGGCACCGTCGGGGGGCTCTGGGAAGGGGCTGGTCATGAGTAGCACATATTTATTCTATTTAATTAATATGCTTTGTTCTCCGTCTCCCCCTTCTAGACTGTGAGCCCGCTGTTGCGTAGGGACCGTCTCTCTATGTTGCCAACTTGGGCTTCCCAAGCGCTCAGTACAGTGCTCTGCACGCAGTAAGCGCTCAATAAATACGATTGAGTGATTGAATGAGTGAGTAATCTCAGCAGAAGGCCCCCTTTTGAGCGTGAGCGCAACGGGGCAGAAAGGGGCCGGGGTTTTAGTGTGGATAAGGCCTGGAAAGCAGAGTGGCCTAGAAGATAAAACGTGGGCCCGGGAATCAGAAGGACTTGGGTTCTAATCCTGGCTCTGCCACTTGTCTGTTGTCTGACCTTGGACAAGTCACTTTTCTGTGCCTCAGTTCCTTGATCTGAAAAATGAGGATTGAGACTGAGCCTTCTGTGGGACAGGGACTGTGTCCAACCTACTTATGTTGTATTTATCTCAGCGCTTAGTAGAGTGCCTGGGACATAGTAAATTGCTTAAGTAATACCATTTAGAGAAGCAGCGTGGCTCAGTGGAAAGAGCCCGGGCTTTGGAGTCCGAGGTCATGGGTTCAAATCCCAGCTCCGCCAATTGTCAGCTGTGTGACTTCGGGCAAGTCACTTCACTTCTCTGGGCCTCAGGCACCTCATCTGTAAAATGGGGATTAAGATTGTGAGCCCCCCGTGGGCCAACCTGATCACCTTGTAACCTCCCCAGCGCTTAGAACAGGGCTTTGCACACAGTAAGCGCTTAACAAATGCCAATATTATTATTTAAAAAAAAATGAGTGGGCCAGAACGCCGCCATGGTGGGTGGGTGTTTTCCGTCCAGATGAGAAGCTGCCAGGTTTTGTCGGAGGGCTGGGGTGCCATTGTGGGGGTCACTTTCCACCCCCGTTAAGTGGGGACCCGTGCATCTCGGGGTCTGCTCTTTTGTGATACGGCGACGTGTATCTCAGTTGCCGTCGGTTCAGAAAGGCTCTACTCCATCATCATCATCATCATCATCAATCGTATTTATTGAGCGCTTACTATGTGCAGAGCACTGTACTAAGCGCTTGGGAAGTACAAATTGGCAACATCTAGAGACAGTCCCTACCCAACAGTGGGCTCACAGTCTAAAAGGGGGAGACAGAGAACAAAACCAAACATACTAACAAAGTAAAATAAATAGAATAGATATGTACAAGTAAAATAAATGGAGTAATACTCCTCATCATCATCAATCGTATTTATTGAGCGCTTACTGTGTGCAGAGCACTGGACCAAGCGCTTGGGAAGTACAAATTGGCAACATATAGAGACAGTCCCTACCCAACAGTGGGCTCACAGTCTAAAAGGGGGAGACAGAGAACAAAACCAAACATACTAACAAAATAAAATAAATAGAATAGATATGTACAAGTAAAATAAATAGAGTAATCATCATCATCAATCATATTTATTGAGCACTTACTATGCGCAGAGCACTGTACTAAGCGCTTGGGAAGTACAAATTGGCAACATCTAGGGACAGTCCCTACCCAACAGTGGGCTCACAGTCTAAAAGGGGGAGACAGAGAACAAAACCCAACATACTAACAAAATAAAATAAAGAGAATAGATATGTACAAGTAAAATAGAGTAATCATCATCATCAATTGTATTTATTGAGCGCTTCCTATGTGCAGAGCACTGTACTAAGCGCTTGGGAAGTACAAATTGGCAACATATAGAGACTCCCTGGTTCTGCTCCTTGGCCCCTCTCAGAGTCCTATCCTGGGAAGGGCTAGACTCCTGCTTTTCTGTTGGCATCCAGCCGTGTGGTAATGAGAAGAGGAAACTGACCGCTTATTTTCTCTGACCCAGTGGACGAGGTGGTGGTGACCCTGCAGCTTGCCGGTGACAAGGAGCCAGCCGAAATTGTGGGAGACTTGTCGGTGTGTCTAGATGGGATGCACGTCGATCCGGAGATCCTCATCAACGGCAGCGGGATCCGACCTGACAGTACGTAGCTTTTCAGCGAGGAGGGTGAGACCTTCATCCCCCCCGGAGAGGCAGCGTGGCTCAGTGGAAAGAGCCCGGGCTTTGGAGTCGGAGGTCGTGGGTTTGAATCCCGGCTCCGCCACGTGTCTGCTGTGTGACGTGGGGCAAGTCACTTCTCGGAGCCTCAGTTACCTCGTCTGTAAAATGGGGAGGATGACTGTGAGCCCCACGCGGGACAACCTGATCAACTTGTATCCCCCCCAGTGCTTAGAACAGTGCTTTGTAAATAGTAAGCGCTTAACAAATGCCATTATTATTATTACTTGTGGTTGCCTAGCAACGGAGGTGACGCTTGCAGGATGAAGACTAGTCATTTTCACTTCATGCCCATTCAGACGATTGAAATGTTGGGTCTAGTTCCCTTAGCTGGTTAACTGACTGGGAGGTGTTCGTGAATGGATTTGCAACTTATCCTCTGGAGTTTTTGTTCTTCAGAGTAGAGTTTTGGTTTCCTGACCCTTGGTAGCCGGTTTTACAATAAGGGTGCTTAAAGTGGACACCGCATTGACCATTCTGGTGCCTCAACAAGTAGGCAAAGAAACAGAAAGTGACTCTCATCTATCCTTTATCTTGGAAAAGCTAATGCCCAGGGTGGAAAAGCTATCTTGGAAAAGCGAATTCCGGGGGGCCTGGGGTGGAAAAGTCTGGTGGGATCTGGGAGAAAGGGTGGGGGGGGACCCGAGGGGCCTGTATTCCGGCGGGACCTGGGAGTGGGAGGAGGGATATCCCTATGGACCTGGGCCAGGAAGGGCGGATGTGAAGGTGTGAAGGCACTGGATTGGCCTTGCTCCCGTCAGCTGGCCGTCCGCAGGGATCCCACTGGGAGCCGCAGGGCGCCGACGAGGGGGCGGGCCAGCCCCCGGCAAAGAGCCGGGATGACTCCCGACCGAGACGTAGAGATCCGTTCGAATAATAGTTGTGGTATTTGCTAAGCATCTACTCTGTGCCATGCGTTGTAGTCAGCCCTGGGGTGGGTACGAGATGAACGGGTTGGACCCAGTCGCTGCTCCGCATGGGGGCTGAAAGTCTCACGGGGAGGGAGAACGGGTATTTAACCGGGTTCTTACAGATGAAGAAACGGAGGCACAGAGGCATTAAATGACAAATGGAAGAGCTCGGTTTAGAACTGAGTCTCCCGACTCATAGGCCCGTGCTCTTTCCTCTGGGCCGCACCGGAGGCTTAAGTATAAGCGCTGCCTGTAGAGTTAGTCTCAGAAAGGGACGGCCTAGAGGAAATCCTACAAATGAATTATGTCTCTGTTTCACCGCCCCTCCAGGTCCCACCGAGAACGATGAAACCAGAGCCAAGACGGAAGGCAGGTAAGGCCCGGCCCCGAGCGGCGGCCGGCGGGCCGCCCAGACCGCCCCGCCTGAAGATCCGCTACCGGAGAGGCTGGCCTTTTAGGCCAAAGCCGGGACGGGGTCAGCGAGGATAAATGGGACAGAATGTAGGGGAGGGGAGCTGTTGGAGCTGGACTACGGGGGACCGACCCACCCTGCCCACCCTGGCTTCACTTGTCGTTAGGGTGTGAGCTCTCTGGGAGCAGGAATGGCGTGTTCTCCTATCGTACTCTCTCAAGCCTCTCGTACAGCCCCCCTGCACCCAGAAGGCGCCGCTTCCTCCTCCTCCCTGTCCCTCCTGCCCTGGGCCAGCCCGCCCTGAACCCCGCCGGTGGCATCTGGCCCGGCTGAGCTTTCCTATCCACAAGCTCTGTGCCCTTGGGGGCTTTGGCCCTGCCGATAGGCCCTCAGGGTGCCATAGTGGAAAGAGCACAGTCCTTGGGAGTCAAAGGATCTGGGTTCCGATCATGGCTCTGCCAGTCGCTCGCTGTGTGATCTTGGGCAAGTCACTTAACCTCTCCGTGCCTTAGTTTCCTCAGCGGAAAAAAGGGGGGTTCAATTCAACTCCCTCCTGCTTAGACTGTGAGTCCCATTTGGGACCGGGATTGTGTCCAACCCGATTAACTTTTGTGTATCCCAGCGCTTAAAACAATGCTTGTCATGGAGAATGCACTTAACAAATGCAACAATAATAATAATAATAACTTCCCAGCCCAGTCGTAGTGACGGCTGGCACCCCCGGCCAGCCTCCGACGGGCTCCGGTGCGGGGTGATATCCGAATTTCTTGGCCCCGCTCTCCCTCGTTAATTCCAGTGCATCCAGGCAGGCGGCCAGCAGGATCCGTTGGGTCGTTTGCGGTCCGGCGGCCTAAGGGGACCGAGTTTACATTGGATTTGGGGAACCCAGTCCGTAAGATCCGAGCCCGGGTTCTGGTTTCTCCTGCGAGACTCCAAGAGAATGCTTTGTCTCCCCACAGACAGAGCAACGACGTTCCCGAGAGCCGTGAGGAAGCGGGGTCCGGTGAAAGCAGGAGGGTCAATGGCAACGATTCTCCCTCCCTCCCGAATGGCGCTTGCAAACCCTCCAGGCCTCCGAGGCCCTCCCGCCCACCCCCGCCCACCCCGCGGAGACCGGGTGCGTAGGAGCCTGTGGAACCCCGGCCAGACCACGGGTTTGGGAAGCGGCGGTTGGAGGGAAGGCGGAAAGTGTCAGAGCCTTCCCAGTTTTCCTGAGGGGTCGTTCCCTGGGAGCCGTGTCCGCCTCCGCGGCGATGGGCGAGGCTCTCCCACCGAGCCTGGAACGTTTCCCCACCGGGATTGCCACCCTCAGACGGCTCCGTGGACTCTGGGGGCTTTTGGGATGTCCCTGGGAGTGACGGGAGAGGGGCTTCTTAGCTGACCGCCAGACCAGAAAGGGACAGCCTCGGTCCCGGCCCCCCGACTGGGCTGGGAGAGCAGGCAAACCAGTTACGGGGCATGTTTGAGTGAGGCCGGCTAGCCTCGGGTGTTGCCGGAGGTGAAATCCTGGCCTTGGAACTGGAAAGAGCACGGGCTTGGGGGTCAGAGGTCATGGGTTCAAATCCCGGCTCCGCCGTTGTCAGCTGTGTGGCTTTGGGCAAGTCGCTTCTCTGGGCCTCAGTTACCTCATCTGTAAAAAGGGGATGAAGACTGTGAGCCCCACGCGGGACAATCTGATCACCGTGTATCCTCCCCAGCGCTTAGAACAGTGCTTTGCATATAGTAAGCGCTTAACAAATGCCATCATTATTACTATTACTCTTTGTCCTCGGGGGACCTGGCCCGACCGGAGTCGACCTCCATCGGCCAGTGAGGTCCATGGCGGCAGAGTGAGCCACTGGGAAGCGGGCAGGACTCTCTGACTGTGGCCTTTCAGACCCGATGGCAGACGCTTCCTGTTCCTCCTGCTTCTAGGGCTGCTCCTCGGGGGCAAGAGAGGGCACTCACTGACACGCTTCCGTCCCTCTTCTACTCCCTCCCTCCACCTCTGCTTCACAGTCCCGTCGCGGTCCACACCACCCTCCCCATCTCCCCGACTCAGGGCGCAAACGGAAGATGACAGAGAAGAGGCGACTCTCGGCCCCTGTGGTTCTCCCTCTGCATCGTGCCTCAGATGCTCCGCATCCTCTCTGTCCCCGCGGCCGCCCCCATCCTGGGCTTCCCCCCTTCGGTGGCCTCCTTCTGGGCTTCCGGGCCCCCCGCCTCCAGGCTGGGCTGCCAAAGTGGTCTCCCTCCAGGGCTCTGGGACTCCCGGGCCGCGCCCCTCTTGGGTCCCCATCGCTCCATGACCATTCTGAAACCCCAGATGGGGCCCATCCTTCCCCTCCCTTCCCAAAGATTCCCGGCACCACCCATTGCTTCTCAGCAAAACAGAGATTCCAGGTGGGCACCCAAACCGTCAGCCTGTTGGTTCCCGCTGACCTGTCCGCTCCGGTCTCCCGCCACCCCTCTGCTCACACCTCCGTTCCTCCCATCGGTTCCCACATCTTCGGCCCCCCGTCACCATGCACCTGCTGTTCCTGCCATGAAACTTCCTCCCTCTCCTCCCCGCCAGCTCCCATCTTCTCCCCGCTTCCCGGTCGCGTTTGCTTGCTCCTGGTGTTCATTCTCTGGTGACTTACGTATCCATTCTCTCCCTTGGAACTGTGTCTGTGTAATCGTCTGCGAAGGTCTCTGACTTCTCCCCCCACTTCTTGCCCTCTGAGGGCAGGAGCCGGTTCTTTCCCAGCTTCGATGAGTTCCTCTAGACCCAGTGCTGTGCCAGCCCGGGATGGATCGCTCGTTCATTTTTACCGAGCACCTACTGCAGGCAGGGCACAGGAAGCATGTGGGAGCGTCTGATGGTTAGTCTGTACGGCCCCCGAGGGCTCAGAGTCGAACCGCCGGAGGCGAGGACCCACAAGGTCGAGATGCTCAGTGATTAGCCTGAGGACCCACGAATGGGTGGACCCCGGTGAGCCGGGGTGGCCGAGCCCCTCGAGCTCTAGCAGGGAACCGAAAGCGGGACCCGAAGGGGACTGTGTGTAAGATCACAGACAAAAACTAGTTGTCCGAGCTGATGGAGCCGCGGAGTCTGTTGGTGAGGAGGGCCAGGTGGCTTGGGGCAGGAGATACCCGCTGGGTTTCCGGGCCAAAGCTTGCCTCCCGGGCAGGGACCCCGCAGCTTCTGCTTCGTGGGTCCGGGCTCTCCTGAGGGGCGATGGTTTTTGGTAGGGACCGCCCCTTCCCCAGCAGCTCGGACGGACCAGGGTGGGGGGGACATCGGGCTCTCCCGTTAGCACCCGGCTGCTTGGCGCTGCTTGTTTCGGAAGAGTTCCATTTGGGCAGATGCCTCGATCCACCCGTTCGGGTGGCACAGACAAATCTTGCCCCCCACAGCCTCCGTCACCAGCTCGCCGACCGCCGTCCCGGAAGCCGAGATGTCCAGCGCGGGCTCGTCGCCGGTCGGGAGCGCGAGCATATCGTCGGAGAGGGGTCCGGAGGGAGCCGCCGCCCCTGCCGCCGGCACCCCCTTGCCCGGCCCCGGGGCCGTGACCACACCTCCAGCCGCCCGGCCGGGGCAGCCCGGAAACCCTGGCTCCCAGCAGCTCAGCGCCGCCAACCAGGGGCCTCTGCCCCCAGGGTGGGTGTCAAGCCCCCTTTCTCGGGGATTTTCACGGCGGTCAAACCTCTCACAACCGAGTGGCCGTCGTCGCGTTTATCGATTGCCCGTTGGCTTTGGCCTGGTTGCCGAGCAACAAGCAGCGACTGACGCTTCAGGCGGCGTGACCCGCAGCGATGTGGGGGTTTCTCGCGGTGCTGTCCCTGCAGCTTCTGAGCGCCCGGGGCAGATCCCAAAGCCCTTGGAATTTCAGGACCACCCTGCTAGAAGTGATCCATGGGGGCTCCATGTGGGACTCGGGCCCGGAGCTCTGGAGAGGAACCAGTTTCTGTTGAGTTGGAGGGTGGACTTTTTACCATTTTACCATCTTTTTACCAGTCATTCATTCAGTCGTATTTATTGAGCTCTTACTGTGCGCAGAGAAGCAGCGTGGCTCAGTGGAAAAAGCCCGGGCTTTGGAGTCAGAGGTCATGGGTTCAGATCCCGGCTCCACCACTTGTCAACCGTGTGTCTTTGGGCAAGTCACTTAACTTCTCTGGGCCGCAGTTCCCTCATCTGTAAAATGGGGATGAAGACTGTGAGCCCGTGGGACAACCTGATCACCTTGTAAATTCCCCAGCGCTTAGAACGGTGCTTTGCACATAGTAAGCGCTTAATAAATGCCATTATTATTATTATTATTATTACTAAGCGTTTGGGAAGTACAAGTTTGCAACCTATAGAGACGGTCCCTACCCAACAACAGGCTCACAGGGGCCCCCAGCCCTGAGAGCGACAAATTCCCATTGTGCCCCTGGGAAGGGAAGAATCGGCACCTCCCTGACACCCTGCTTTTACTGGGGGAGGAAGGGGCCCTTTCGTATCGTGTTCTGATTGTCCAGCAGAGCTCACATATGCGTAATTCAAGGTCTCAAATGACCGTGGCTTGGTCGGTGTCGGGGCTCGTCAAACGGTCTGACCTGTAGATGCGGGAGCTCGCTTCCCGGGAGCGACCTCCCCCAGTTTGAGAGGGGCCTACTCCCAGCCTCGCTCGTCCCAGCGCTCTGCCGCAGCCCGAGCGCTTCTAGTCAGGGAGGAAAAGATCGGGAATGGGCTGTCTGAAGCCGGGTCCCGCTCCCTCTGTCCGTCGAGCCTTCCGACCTGAGCGGGGCGAGTCTTTCTGCTTGGTCGCCTCAGGTGGGAGCAGAGAGTGGACCAGCACGGGCGAGTGTACTACGTGGACCACGTGGAGAAGAGGACCACGTGGGACAGGCCGGAGCCCCTTCCTCCGGGGTGAGTCTGGAATGCGGTAGAACCCGGGCGGGGGGCCAGGAAATTGGGAAAGCCCCCACGCCCCAGGCGCCCGCTGGCCTGGTCTCGGGCCTTCAGCGTTGCCGTGTGCGTCCCGCAGTTGGGAGCGGCGAGTGGACAATATGGGGCGCATCTACTACGTGGACCACTTCACCAGGACCACCACTTGGCAGCGGCCCACACTGGAGTCCGTCCGCAACTACGAGCAGTGGCAGCTGCAGCGCAGTCAGCTCCAAGGGGCCATGCAGCAGTTCAACCAGAGATTCATCTACGGGGTGAGCGGGCACGGGGGACCGGCCCCCGGTCCGGGGGGGGAATGGGCGGAGTGCCCGCCAAGGAACCGTTCTCAGCTCGCGGCTGGTTCCGCCGAGGTGGACGGGAGGGCGGCGCGCATCTCGAGAGCGGCGGGAGATCTCCGTTGCCGAAATCAGCCCTCGGGACGTTTCCCCCTTCCGGGGTGGAGCGAACTGCCGCCGTCGTGGACGATGCTCCGCCCCCCACACCAAGTTCTCCAAGGGCTTTGACGTTTCTCTAGCCGAGAAAGTCCTTTAGACGATTTATTCTGGGGTTGGGAGAGTAGCAGAACTGCATGTGCGATGCCCAGGTCAAAGAACAAAATCACCCCGGCATCTGACGGAGCTTCTCTCCTCCCCTGCCTCCTAGACAGCCCTAATCCCAACCCCTTCGATGGGCCGCTGTCGCCCCTCAGCAGACCTGCCGAGTCACCCGCCCTTCGTCCTTGCTCTCCCCCCTCTCTCTCCACTTGCCATCCTCCCCTACCGCTCTGCCCACAGTGCCATCTTTCCCCTCTCCCCGGCCCTTCCCCACCAGTTAGCGGTTTTGTTGAGGCCCACCCCCCACGCGCAAAGCCAAGTGGCCTTCCGGTTCAATTGGACGGTCGCGACGGTCTGACCGTTAACCCTTGCCAAAGCGTGTGTTTCGGGGCCCGCGTTGTCCGGAAGACGGCCGTCTTTGCTTCCTTCTGGGTGCTCCCGGGCCCCGCTACTGAGTGGGCATCCTTTCCAGCCCAAGGGGGTGAGGAGAGCTGCAAGGAGGCCAGCCTCAGCACAAACTCTGGTTGCCCCAGCCTCCTCAGCCACAACCTTTTCTCCCTTCTTCCTACCGCTCCTCCAACCACTGAGCCGTCTCTTGCCGCCTCGCCTGCTGCCCTTGCCAAGCGGGACGACTCTGGTAGTCCCCCGCTGATGCTTGGGTTCAAGGTTTAGCTACCGTGGCCTGTCTGTCCCCCTCCCTCCAGGCTCGCATCTCCTCCTGCCTTCAGGACATCTCCATCTGGATGTCCGCCCGCCACCTAAAGCTCAACATGTCGAAGACTGAGCTCCTTGTCTTCCCTCCCAAACCTTGTCCTCTCCCTGACTTTCCCATCTCTGTTGACGGCACTACCATCCTTCCCGTCTCACAAGCCCGCAACCTTGGTGTCATCCTCGACTCCGCTCTCTCATTCACCCCTCACATCCAAGCCGTCACCAAAACCTGCCGGTCTCAGCTCCGCAACATTGCCAAGATCCGCCCTTTCCTCTCCATCCAAACCGCTACCCTGCTAATTCAAGCTCTCATCCTATCCCGTCTGGACTACTGCACTAGCCTTCTCTCTGATCTCCCATCCTCGTGTCTCTCTCCACTTCAATCCATACTTCATGCTGCTGCCCGGATTATCTTTGTCCAGAAACGCTCTGGACATATCACTCCCCTCCTCAAAAACCTCCAATGGCTACCGATCAATCTGCGCATCAGGCAGAAACTCCTCACCCTGGGCTTCAAGGCTCTCCATCACCTCGCCCCCTCCTACCTCACCTCCCTTCTCTCCTTCTACTGCCCAGCCCGCACCCTCCGCTCCTCCACCACTAATCTCCTCACTGTACCTCGCTCTCGCCTGTCCCGCCATCGACCCCCGGCCCACGTCATCCCCCGGGCCTGGAATGCCCTCCCTCTGCCCATCCGCCAAGCTAGCTCTCTTCCTCCCTTCAAGGCCCTGCTGAGAGCTCACCTCCTCCAGGAGGCCTTCCCAGACTGAGCCCCTTCTTTCCTCTCCCCCTCGGCCCCCTCTCCATCCCCCCGTCTTACCTCCTTCCCTTCCCCACAGCACCTGTATATATGTATATATGGTTGTACATATTTATTACTCTATTTATTTATTTATTTATTTATTTTACTTGTACATTTCTATCCTACTTATTTTATTTTGTTGGTATGTTTGGTTCTGTTCTCTGTCTCCCCCTTTTAGACTGTGAGCCCACTGTTGGGTAGGGACTGTCTCTATGTGATGCCAGTTTGTACTTCCCAAGCGCTTAGTACAGTGCTCTGCACATAGTAAGCGCTCAATAAATACGATTGATTGATTGATTGATTGTCCCCCGCCTGCCTGCCGGCTTCCTCCTCCGTAGCCCTGAGTGACTCCTCCTCATCAATCGTATTTCATCAATCGTATTTATTGAGCGCTTACTATGTGCAGAGCACTGTTTCCTCCTGGTTTCCCCTTCCAGGCCTTTTGATTTGGGCTTTTACTGCCGTCTGGCCACCTCCCCTGCCTGTCAGTCAGACCCTGGACAGTCTCCCCCCACCCGTCCCCCGTCCCCCTCCCGACTCTGCCTCAGCTTCTCCAAACCATCCCCCTCCCTCCCACCATCTGCCCTCCACGGGCCCACCCTCCCTCCCCGGTTGGAGTTACCGCTTCAGGTTTGGTTTTGGGTGAGAACTGGGGAGAGAGGGAGCTCAGAGAAATTAGGGCTGGACCCAGACGGAAGTGTACTGCGGACCAGCACCGGGGTGGGTGTTTTGCCAACGGCCGGACTGGGAACTCCCAAAGCCCCAGACGTTCACGGCCCCGGAGGGGGACCCCGAGCCTCGGCGTTAGCTGCCCGGCGACATCCTGCCATTGGGAACCGTCCACCTGTGATGCGTCTTGTCTGTGTTTTGTAGAATCAGGATTTGTTTACTTCGACCCAGAATAAAGAATTTGATCCCTTGGGGCCCCTGCCAACAGGATGGGGTAAGTCTATTCACACGGTGAGTTTTCTCCTTAGACCAGCTCCCAAGAAATGATCCCATCAGACGTTTCTGGTGAGCAGTTGGCGTGATTTGAGTTTGAATTTGGGGCCTCTGCAGTGCAGGTCCCGAGGGAGCAACAAGTTATCAGGTTCCCTCCCAGTCGGGCGGTGCCTGGGATGAAAGCATTTTGAGAAACTTGGGGCTCCCCTCACTGTCCTCATGTTGAGTATCGCTCGGGGCATCCTGTGTCTCCTGGGGTGTCTCCTGGGGTGATGGCAGTGGTGGCAACGAAACCCGGATTTCCTCCAAAACGAGCGTAATTAGGGGTGATTTGGGGATCGTCACGACCACCCGGCGGAGTAGTTCGATCCAGGCTGGTGTGGTCTTAAAGAGGGAGGATCTGAGGGTCCTTGCCTGTTCCCAGGCACCCCGGCAGGCTGGGCGTTTGGGGACGGGACGGACCCGGGTTTGAGATTAAGGGCTTGCAAAGGGTCGGGCCAATGATTGGGGAACCCGGCCACCCGCTGCAGTATCCCCCTCGGTGCTCGTGGCACAGTCGGGCCCCGAGAGCCGCCTCTGCTGTCAAAACGGGCACTCTCGAAGGAACCGGGGCCGATGCCAGCCAGCATGGAGGGAAGTGGCAGATCTTGCCCTGTCTCGGGGTGGCCCAGCATCTGAGCTTTTAGACTGTGAGCCCACTGTTGGGTAGGGACTGTCTCTATATGTTGCCAGTTTGTACTTCCCAAGCGCTTAGTACAGTGCCCTGCACACAGTAAGCGCTCAATAAATACGATTGATGATGAGCTGGAGCCGACCCCGAAAGGAGCAGTGCTAGAAATGGGGTGGAGTCTGGGACCCTGCTCGGCACCTCGGAGATGTGGACTCGGCCGCTTAACCTGAGCAAACTGGCGACACTGTGGTATCCGTGTTAAGCCAGAGAGGCTCAGCCCGGGGTAACTGCCGGCTTGGAAGAGGAGGAGTAGGAGGAAATGTCCCTACAGCAGGAGCATGATCGGAATTCTGGCTTCAGGGCTCTGGAGAATTGTTAGAGCAGGGACGATGGGAGTTTTCAGTTCTCCCAGCCATTTTGAACGCTCACGTTGGTCTATTGGTGCTGAAGTGTTCGGGGTCCGTCTGGGGGCCTCGGTGTTGGAAGAGAACGGTGGCGGACGCTCGCTCAAACCCTGTCGGCTTTCTCGGTTTTGTGGTGTTTCAGAGAAGAGGACGGACAGCAACGGCAGACTCTACTTCGTCAACCACAACACCCGCGTCACGCAGTGGGAGGACCCGCGGAGCCAGGGGTGAGGGCTCCCGGGGGGGAGGGCGTCACCCTCCAGCCTTCAGCGAAGGGGTGGGGATGGTCTGGGAACGGCCGGGAACTGAGTGCTCTCCTAAGGCCTCGAAGGGGCCTGAGGTTGTTAAGGAGGGAAAATAATGCTCGTCAAACGGTAGGAGTGGCAGCTGGGAGAACTTGGAGGATGTGGAGGAGGGGGTGAAATTTGATTGAGATGGAGAAATACCCCACGATCCTTGTCCCTACACTCCCATTCCCACTGTCCCTCGGGGCTTCAGTTGTGCTCACGGAGCCAATTAGCGGGGCCTTGGCAGTGGTGTAACACCAGCCCACCCACGCGCGGACCCGGGCAGGCTGGCCCCGGGCTTTGCGCGAATCTCGGGGCGGGTGCCGGGTGACCGACGGGTGTCCCCCATCTCCACGCCCGGCCCCACCGGGTCCCCAGGCAGCTGAATGAGAAGCCGTTGCCGGAAGGCTGGGAGATGCGGTTCACGGTGGATGGCATCCCCTACTTCGTGGACCACAACCGCAGGACCACGACGTACATCGACCCCCGGACTGGGAAATCTGCTCTGTGAGTGGCCTTCCCGGCGTCCCACTCCCTCGCGACCACTCCTTGCGCTCTCTTCTCCCCAAGCCGCCCTTAGTGCCCACCTCCCCCCTAACTGCCTCCGGCATCCTGCTCCCCCCAGTCCAGCTTCTCGCCTAGCAAACTGTCCGTGGTGCCTGGCTTCCCCACTCCCCACTTTCCTTGCCCTCTCCATCTCTTCCATCGGGCAGGTCCGCTTTTCTTCCACTTCCATCAGCCGAAAACCCGAGGGTCCTCATTCGCCACCAGTGGCGGATCCACGCTCTCCTAAGTTTGCCTTTCCCAGATCCTGCGAGCATCGGAGCCCGCTACCACCCAGTCGGCTTGTGGCCCCCGAATCCCCGTCCCCCTGCCCCGTGGTTCGTTTGAACCCGGGAACCAGCTTTCGCAAACACACTGGGGCCCTAACGGCATCGAGCAGGGGCAGACTGCTGACCCCTTGGATACCAGCGGCTGCCCGTCCGGACGCCGTCTTGGCTGGCCAGCCGCCACGGTCTCGTACACAAACCTCCGCTGCCCCGCAGCAGTGGGAGCGAGTCGGCAGCTCCTCCTGTCTCTTCCCTCTTTGCAGAGACAACGGTCCCCACATTGCCTACGTTCGAGACTTCAAGGCGAAGGTCCAGTATTTCCGATTCTGGTGCCAGGTAAATGCTTAGCTACCGGGGCTGCGTCGCCGGCAACTTTCGGTCCTTTCTAGGTCGGGATCGGTTTAAACAACTGCCGGGACGAGAGCGTTCACGGGCCTGTGGGGCCACCGAGCCTGGCATTCCTAACCTTGGGCTAGCGGGTGTTCCTCTTAGGCCGTGGGCTTCGGAGTCGGGGCTCAGAGGCTCGCCGGCCCGGGTCCCGTAGACAGATCTGCCCCTCGGACCCTTCTGGCCTGCGTCGGGGACTCCCAGAAGAGGGGCTCAGGAGGGGAGTGGAGGGGGCCACAACTCTACTCCCTCCTCCCTTCATCCCTTGGTGAAGTGCTTACCGGTTGGCAAATTAAATGGAGTGGAGGCTCAGCTTCAAATGTAGATAGTAACGTCCACAAGTAGTTGAACCTCAGCCGTCACCTTATCCCAGTCCGGCAACTGCATCCCTCCCGGGGCCAAGCCAGGATGGAGCAACCCAGGGGAAACAGCTCGCCCCGTCACGGGGCCATCGCTCCTCTGGGACGGAGACACAAGTTGCCTTTCCTGGGACTGGGGTTCATTCGTTCATTCAGCCGTATTTATTGAGCGCGTACCGCGTGCAGAGCACTGGACTGAAGGCTTGGAAAGTACAGTTCGGCAACAGGTAGAGATAATCCCTACCCACCTGCCAGTCGTCTGGTCGGTGTGGCTTGACCTGAATTTCTCTTGTGTTCCAGCAACTGGCCATGCCGCAGCACATCAAGATCACCGTGACGAGGAAAACGCTGTTTGAGGACTCGTTTCAGCAGGTGCCGACTCGCTTTCCCCAAGACATGAGTTGTTGGTTTTAGCCCAGGGCTTCCGGGGAGCGGCGGCGGGCTCGGGCCGAAGGAGATCTCTCCACTCCCCGGTCCCAGGGGATGGTCTCCGGGGCCGCATATTATCATCATCATCAATCGTATTTATTGAGCGCTTACTATGTGCAGAGCACTGTACTAAGAGCTTGGGAAGTACAAATTGGCAACATATAGAGACAGTCCCTACCCAACAGTGGGCTCACAGTCTAAAATATTAGACAGTCCCCAACCCGTCCCCATGGGTGGATGGGGGCTTTGGGCAGGAGCCTTGCTCCCTGGCTCCCGTCTGAGGTTCTCGGCGTGGGTTTCCGTGCAGGTCGCCATCAGCACGGGGCCTTAAGCGCTTAGTACAGTGCTCTGCACGCAGTAAGCGCTCAATAAATATGATTGATTGATTGATTATCTGCCCGGGTGACTTCGGCCGGGGCCCACCGGGGTGGGCCGGCTGGGGTGGGCCTGTGTGCTTCACTCAGTCATATTTATTGAGCGCTTAGTATTTACAGACTGCTGAACTAAAGGCCTGGAATAGTACAGGCCTATAACAGAGCTGATGGACACGTTCTCTGCTCCCAACCAGCTTTCGGTCTAAAGGGAGAGACGCTGGAGAAGCAGCGTGGCTCAGTGGAAAGAGCCCAGGCTTGGGAGTCAGAGGTCGTGGGTTCTAATCCCGGCTCTGCCACTTGTCTGCTGTGTGACCTTGGGGAAGTCGTTTCACTTCTCTGGGCCTCAGTTACCTCATTTGGAAAATGGGGATTGATTGTGAGCCCCAGGTGGGACAACCCGATAACGTTGTATCCCCCCAGCGCTTAGAACAGTGCTTTGCACATAGTAAGCGCTTAACAAATGTCGTCATTATTAGTAGTAGTAGTAGTAGTATGGATAAATTAAATTACAGATATGTGCGTAAGTGCTATGGGGCTGAGGGAGAGGTGAATAAAGGGTGCAAATCCTAACGTGAGGGTGATGCAGAAGGGAGTGGGGAAAGGGGAAATGAGGGCTGAGTCGGGGAAGGCCTCTTGTAGTAGCTGTGCTTTTAATAAGGCTTTGAAGCAGGGAGCGTGATCGTCTGTTGGGTATTAAGATGGAGGTAATTATGGGCCCAGGCAGGATGTATTTTATTTATTTTATTTTGTTAATATGTTTGGTTTTGTTCTCTGTCTCCCCTTTCTAGACTGTGAGCCCACTGTTGGGTAGGGACTGTCTATATGTTGCCAACTTGTACTTCCCAAGCGCTTAGTACAGTGCTCAGCACACAGTAAGCGCTCAATAAATACGATTGATTGATTGATTGTAGGCAAGGGGTCGGCGGGGAGAGGTAATATCGAGGTACAGCAAGTATGTTGGCATTAGAGTGGACTTGAGTGAGCTTGGGTTGTATTAGAAAATCAG
This sequence comes from Tachyglossus aculeatus, assembly GCF_015852505.1. NCBI lineage: Eukaryota > Metazoa > Chordata > Mammalia > Monotremata > Tachyglossidae > Tachyglossus > Tachyglossus aculeatus. The sequence goes on from NC_052080.1 coordinate 27,230,625, forward strand.
GGAGGTAAGATAGGAGGGAACGAGGTGATAGAGTGCTTTAAAGCCAACGGTGAGGAGTTTTTGTTTGATGCGGAGGTGGATTGGCAACCACTGGAGTTTTTTGAGGAGCAGGGTGACATGTCCTGAACGTTTCTGTAGAAAAATGACCCAGGCAGTAGAGTGAAGTATGGACTGGAGTGGGGAGAAACTGGAGGCCGGAAGGTCAGCAAAGGAGGCTGATGCAGTAATCCAGGAGGGATAGGATGAGCGATTGGATTAACGTGGTAGCAGTTTGGATGGAGGGGGAATTGTGGATTGTAGCGACGTTGCGAAGGTGGGACTGGCAGGATTTCTTGATGGATTGAATATGTGGGGCATGCAGCGTGTTCCAGTAGAGATGTCCTGAAGGCCGGTGGAAATACAAAACTGCAGAGAGGGCGAGAGATGAAGACAGGGGATGTAGATTTGGAAATCATCCTTGTAGAGATGGTTGTTCATTCATTCATTGAACTGTATTTATTGAGCGCTTACTGTGTGTACAGCACTGTACTGAGCATTTGGGAAGTCCAAGTTGGCAACCTATAGAGACGGTCCCTACCCAACAGCGGGCTCACAGTCTAGAAGGGGGAGACAGAGAACAAAACAAAATATACTAACAAAATAAAAGAAGTAGAATAAAAATGTACGTGTAAAATAAATAAATAAGTAGAGTAGTAAATATGTACAAACATATATACATATATGCAGGTGCTGTGGGGAAGGGAAGGAGGTATGGAGGGGGGCGAGGGTTGTTGAAGCCATGGGAGCAAATTCATTCATTCATTCATTCAGTCGTATTTAGTGAGCGCTTACTGAGTGAGTCCTCCGAGGGAGTGGGTGTAGATGGAGAATAGAAGGGGACCCGAAACTGAACCTTTGGGGGCTCTCACAGTTAGGGGGTGGGAGGCAGAGGAGGAGCCTGTGAAAGGCTGAAAGAGCAGCTAGAGAGATGGGAGGAGAACCAGGAGCGGAGAGTGTCAGGGAAGCTGAGGTTAGACAATGTTTCCAGGAGAAAGAGTCGGTCGACAGTGTCGACGGCAGCTGAGAGGTCAAGGCGGATTAGGATGGCGTGAGGGCTGTTGGATTTTGCAAGAAGGAGATCATCCGTGACCTTGGAGAGAGCAGTTCTGGTGGAGCGAAGGGGGTGGAAGCCAATTTGGTAGAGGTCCAGAAGGGAATTGGAGGACAGAAACTGGAGGCAGTGCGTATCGGCAGCTTGTTCAAGGAGTGCGGAGAGGAATGGTAGTAAGGAGATGGGGCGGTAACTGGAAGGTGTCGTGGGGTTAAGGGAGGGGTCTTGTTTTAGGATGGGGAGACGTGAGCATGTCTGAAACCAGCGGGGAAGAAACTATTGGAGAAGAAACAGTTGAAGATGGCGGTCAGGGAGGGAAGAGGAGAGGGGCAAGTGTTTTGCTAAGGTGCGAAGGGATGGGGTCAGAGATTTCGTTGACGGAGGTGGATCTTGAGAGGAGGCGGGAGTTCTCTTGAGATATCGGTGGGAAAGACGGGAGAGTCGAAGAAGGGGCAGGAAGAGGGAGGGGCCTGGAAAAATCGGGAGATTTTAGAGAGATGGCCAAAATCGGTGGCCAGGTCATTAGGGGCTTGAGATGGGGGAGGTGGGGACTTGGGGGGTTTGAGGAGGGAGGTAACGCCCGTGACGACTGGCTTCAGTTGGGATTGGCTCGTTGGGTCATGGGATGGGCCCGCCGAGCCCCGGGCACAGCCACCGCTGATTCAGGGTCCATGGCATGCGGGGGAGAGCACAGGTCACCTGCAGTGGTGGGGGAAATGGGAGGTGACCGTCCATGGTGGGGGCAGACAGTGCAAGGAAAGGTCAGCGGAGCTCGTCCTCTCTGGCCAGGGGTGGTCCAGCCCGCCACGCTCCTTGCACCGCCTGTTGTCTGCTCTCGCCAGGGTCTGGGCGGCGCTGGGGTGGGTCCAGAGGCTCGGCAGTGAGTTGATGCTGACGGAGACCCGGCCTTGTGGGGGGCTTGGTGAGGAGCTTGGGATTTCCTCCGCCGGTGGGTTCCACACCCGCGTGGCGGCACGTTGGCGGAATCCACCCCCTGTTCCCCGTGTGCCCAGCTGGGACCGAATATGGGTGATGACGCTTTTGACTCGGATATTTGGTTTCTAGATAATGAGCTTCAACCCGCCGGACCTGCGGAGACGCTTGTGGGTCATTTTCCCTGGAGAAGAAGGCTTGGATTACGGAGGTGTGGCCAGGTAATGACGGACCGGACGGCTGCAAACCGAGCATCTTCTTTCCGCTATTTCCACCCGCTCTCCCCTCTTCCCTGCCTTGTACCTGAGGAAACTGAGGCCGGGGCAAGTTTCCGCCCGCCCCTTGGCCAGCGTGGGGGTGGTCGGGGACGATGGGGGAGGCGTGGAAGTGAAATGACTTGTAACGGATCTCGCTTGTGCCTCGCACGGTGGAATGTGGAAGGAATGAGGGATGTGAATTAGATGGGATTCCTGTTTTCGGCCTGGCTTAAAGTCCAGGCGGGACTCCCGTTCGAACCCCTGTTCCTTTGTGGACGTAGACTAAAGCGACCCGGCCAAAGTCGCCGCCAAAGCGGGACTTGGAGAACTCGGGCGCTTTCCAGTGGCGCCGGGATGAGCCTGGTGGGTTTCAGAAAGAGGAGGGGCGTCCGTGAGGGAAACCGGAAAGCTTCCTGCTCCATTTTAAGCCCGTGCCGCCACTTCGGCGGTCAGAGACAGACATGAGTTTGAAGCTGCGGCTGCAGCCTTTAGGGGCTCGGGCCGGGGCCACCTGTCCACCCCACGCTGTTCTATCCTCGGGACCGGCCCTCGGGCCGCAGACCCTCCTGCGCACCCGGAGCCGGCCGCCCCTCGGCCAGCCTCGGCCCCTTGGCAGCGAGTGCGCCGGAGTCACGGAGTCAGATTTAGCCTCAGCCTCCCGCCCGGCTTCCCGGCGCCGCCTCCTTTCCAAATCCATCCCCCCTCCGGGGAACCCGGCCAGCCTTGGGGCCGACTCCGGCTCGCGGAGGGACGGGGGAGCAAAGCGAGGACGAGTCTGTAGCCTCTCGTTTTTCAGCCCTCCCTCCCCGGGGCGTGCCATCCCTCGCTGCAGGCTGGGTGGATCCAGGGCAGGGGCTGATCCGCTTCCACTTGGCCAGAGGCCCCGAAATGGCCGATTTATCAGTGCCAGCCCAAGGGCGGGTGACCGGGTTGCGGGGCGGAGTTGACTCGTGCTCCCGAAAACTCTGCTTGGGAACGAGGGGCCGCGGTTCTAGCGGGCAGGCGAGCAGCGGCCCTGGGCTCGTGGCCGCTCAGCCCTGGGGTCCGCCCTGACCCCGGTTTCCTTTCCGTTTCAGAGAGTGGTTCTTCCTTTTGTCCCACGAGGTGCTGAACCCCATGTACTGCCTGTTTGAATACGCAGGCAAGGACAACTACTGCCTCCAGATCAACCCTGCCTCCTACATCAACCCAGATCACCTCAAATACTTCCGATTCATCGGCAGGTTCATCGCCATGGTGAGGAGCTGCCGTGGGGAGGTAGGGGCGCGTCCCCCCCGGGGCTCCCGCGTCCGGCCGCCGCCAGATCCCGCGTCGAGCAGCCGGTCGGCGTCCAGGCCGAGCCAGCGCTCCTGGCGAGCGGCCTGCCGCCCGCCTCTCCCGGCCTGAGGGTTGGCGGGAGTGAGCTGGCACCACCTCCGCTGGCCACTTAACCGCAGGTCTCTCCCGCCCCGTCCCTTAGGCCCTGTTCCACGGGAAGTTCATCGACACGGGCTTCTCCTTGCCGTTCTACAAACGGATCCTCAATAAGCCCGTGGGGCTCAAAGACCTGGAGTCCATCGACCCCGAGTTCTACAACTCTCTCATCTGGGTGAAGTGAGTGCCCACTCGAGCCCGAGGTCCGCTCCCGCTCGCCTGCGGCTCCCCGGCAGCGGCTTCGGCCTCGGCGGTGACCTCGGGGCCGGCCACCGGACCGGCCGGGCGGTCCCGAGGTTGAGATCCCGGGGATCCCGTGGGTTTCTCCACCCTGGTTTCTGCCTCTCTCACTGCCATGCTGCCAATGAACAGATGGGTAACTGGGGAGTGACGCGGCCTCTCCAGACCTTTGCCGCATGCTCACTGGGTGCCCTGGGTGAGACAAAGGACTGGGTCCACCCCGACAGCACGGCGTTTGGCACCCAGGAATCACTTAACAAACGCCACTGTCATCATCGGTCGTATTTATTGAGCGCTTACCATGTGCAGAGCACTGTCGTCCTCGTAGTTGTTGTTCCGGCGTTGTCGATCGTCAAGGGATGTCTCCCTTCCAGGGAAAACAACATTGAAGAGTGCGGCTTGGAAATGTACTTCTCCGTTGACAAGGAAATTCTCGGGGAGATCAAAAGCCACGAGCTGAAGCCCAATGGAAGCAACATCCTGGTCACGGAGGCGAACAAGGAGGAGTACATCCGGTAAGAGAGCCAGGACGGTGATGAGCTGGACGCCCCCGCGCCCCAGTGGGCGCCGGGACCCTTAGCTGGGCCCAGCCCGAGCGAAAGAGAGAGGCCCACTTGACCGAGTCCTAGACGGTCATCAGAGCGTCACCCCCTGAGCGGGGAGATGCGGGCTGACCTCTCCAGCTGGTCCAGGGTGCCCCCACCCCCAGGCAGCTCTTGCCCTTCTGACCCTAGAATAATAATAATAATAATAATGGTATTTGTTAAGCGCTTACTATGTGCAAAGCACTGTTCTAAGCGCCGGGGGGATACAGTGTGATCAGGTTGTCCCACGTAGGGCTCACAGCCTTAATCCCCATTTTTACAGATGAGGTAACCGAGGCTCAGAGAAGTTCAGTGACTTGCCCAAGGTCACACAGCAGACTTGCGGCGGAGCCGGGATTCGAACCCACGACCTCTGACTCCAAAGCCCGGGCCCTTTCCCACTGAGCCACGCTGCTTCTCTTAGAAGTCTCAGAAGTCATGGGTTCTAATGCCGGCTCTGCTGCTTGTCAGCTGTGTGACCTTGGTAAAGTCACTTAATTTCTCCTTGCCTCAGTTACCTCGTCCGTAAAATGGGGATGAAGACTGTGAGCCCCACGTGGGACAGCCTGATTGCCTTGTATCTGCCACGGTGCTTGGCACATAGTAAGCGCTTAACAAATACCGACATTGTGATTATCATTCTGACAGCATTTGGTCCAGGCCTCTGGGCCGACGGCTACCCTGTCCCTGTCCCCAAGCCTGTGGCTCTGAGGCCCCGGGCGTTGTCCCCGAGACCCTCCCTGGGACCCCCCACCCTCGGTGACACGGGGCGTGTGCGTTGTTGCCTCAGAATGGTTGCCGAATGGAGGCTGTCTCGGGGCGTGGAGGAACAGACCCAGGCTTTCTTCGAGGGCTTCAACGAGATCCTTCCTCAGCAGTACCTGCAGTACTTTGATGCTAAGGAGCTGGAGGTGAGAAGACCCCCCAACTCCCCCCGGGGCCCCCTCTCTCCCACGGCACCTGAGAGCCCAACCCAGCCGGCAGCCAAGGCCGGGAGTTGGCAATATGCCCCTGCAGAGGAAGCTGTGCCACCCTCCGCCCCAGGCGCCGAGCTCTCTGGTCCCCTCTCGGCCCGGATCCCAAGGCAGAGATGAGCCGGACGGCCCTCGAGCCTGCCGGACCTCCCAGCCGCTGGGTGTGGGATCTGAGGGACCATTCCCAGAATGGGGTTCTCAGCCTTGGAGATCGCCTGCGGGGTGGATGTGGAGGTCAAGCGGTGCCGGGGGGTACCGCTCTCCGGAGGCCGCCTTCCCCCGGCATCGTGGCCCAGCCCATCGGGAGGTGACTTTCCAAAGCCCGGATTGGGATTGGGAATAGCAGCCGTCCCTTCTAGATTGTGAGCCCACTGTTGGGTAGGGACCGTCTCTATATGTTGCCAACTTGGACTTCCCAAGCGCTTAGTACAGTGCTCTGCACACAGTAAGCGCTCAATAAATCATCATCAATCGTATTGAGCGCTTACTATGTGCAGAGCACTGTACTAAGCGCTTGGGAAGTACAAATTGGCAACATATAGAGACAGTCCCTACCCAACAGTGGGCTCACATTGAACGAATGGTGGAACGGGGACCAGATCTGCCCGGCAGAGAGTTAGGGAAACCCTCAAAACCGGACTGGGGACCGCTGGGCTTTAATCAATCAATCAATCGTATTTATTGAGCGCCTACTGTGTGCAGAGCACTGTGCTAAGCGCTTGGGAAGTCCAAGTTGGCAACATAGAGAGACAGTCCCTACCCAACAGTGGGCTCACAGGCTAAAGGGGGGAGACAGACCTCTCTCATTCTTTAATGAGAGAAGGGGCGACCGCTGCTCTTCCCAGCCGGGGGACCTATCCCGGGCCTGCCATCAGTTGTTCCATCGGTCTGCCCGAGGGGAAGGGGTGGTACTGAGCCCCAAATCGGGAAGGGTGGGGTGCTTGGGTGCAGGGGGCGGGACCCTGGCGAGAGGGCAGCAGCAACAAGGCGCTCTGGGTTGGGGGAATTGGCCGCCACGGGAAGCGACACGGGCAACGAGGTGGAGTGGTTGGGTGGCCCGTGGGTGAGTGCTGTAGAATGGGCTGTAGAGGCGAAGGTCAGCTAGGGGTTGGATGGTCCGTCTCTCAGGGGCACCCGGCCTGCGGCCCCGTTTTCAGACGGACTCGGGTTTCCCCAAACACCGGTCAGTCCACCTGTGTGGATGCGGTCCCCCGGGCCTGTGCTGTTGGGTGTCGGTGCACCTGGGTGGTTGTGTGTCCCGGGCCCCGGAGCGGTTGTGTCCTGCTCATTCAAGCTCTCATCCTATCCCTTCTGGACTACTGCATCAGCCTTCTCTCTGATCTCCCATCCTCATGTCTCTCTCCACTTCAATCCATACTTCATGCTGCTGCCCGGATTATCTTTGTCCAGAAACGCTCTGGGCATATCACTCCCCTCCTCAAAAATCTCCAGTGGCTACCAATCAGTCTGCGCATCAGGCAGAAACTCCTCACCCTGGGCTTCAAGGCTGTCCATCACCTCGCCCCCTCGTACCTCACCTCCCTTCTCTCCTTCTCCAGCCCAGCCCGCACCCTCCGCTCCTCTGCCGCTCACCTCCTCACCGTACCTCGTTCTCGCCTGTCCCGCCATCGACCCCTGGCCCACGTCATCCCCCGGGCCTGGAATGCCCTCCCTCTGCCCATCCGCCGAGCTCGCTCTCTTCCTCCCTTCAAGGCCCTGCTGAGAGCTCACCTCCTCCAGGAGGCCTTCCTGGACTGAGCCCCTTTCTTCCTCTCCCCCTCATCCCCCTCTCCATCCCCCCCATCTCACCTCCTTCCCTTCCCCACAGCACCTGTATATATGTATATATGTTTGTACATATTTACTACTCTATTTTACTTGTACATATCTATTCTATTCATTTTATTTTGTTAGTATGTTTGGTTTTGTTCTCTGTCTCCCCCTTTTCGACTGTGAGCCCACTGTTGGGTAGGGACTGTCTCTATATGTTGCCAGTTTGTACTTCCCAAACGCTTAGTACAGAGCTCTGCACATAGTAAGCGCTCAATAAATACGATTGATGATGATGATGATGATGATGGAGTACGCAGTCCCAGGATCTAATGGAGTGCTCGTCGGCCCCAGGTCCTCCTTTGCGGGATGCAGGAGATCGACTTGAACGATTGGCAGAGACACGCCGTCTACCGCCACTACACCAGGACGAGCAAGCAGATTGGCTGGTTCTGGCAGGTTCGGACCCCATCCCTCCCCCTCCATCCCGCTCCCGGAGGGGGTATCCCCTCGGAGACACCCCCCGCCTCCCCAGTCCTCCGCCGGCGGGAGTGGGGGGCTTCGGAGGGTGTCAGGCGGGAAGATTTTAAAATCGGAGCCGGGTCACCCACCCCACCAGCAGGCCCGCCGGTCTCTTTCTCCCCTTCCCCATCTCCTTCTCTCCCAGGGTCACACGTGCCCTGAAGATAATAATAATAATAATAATAATAATAATAATAATAATGGCATTTATTAAGCGCTTACTATGTGCAAAGCACTGGTCTAAGCACTGGGGAGGTTCCAAGGTGATCAGGTTGGCCCACGGGGGGCTCACAGTCTTCATCCCCATTTTGCAGATGAGGTCACTGAGGCCTAGAGAAGTGAAGTGACTTGCCCAAAGTCCCCCAGCTGACAGTTGGCAGAGCCGGGGTTTGACCCCATGACCTCTGATTCCAAAGCCCGGGCTCTTTCCACGGAGCCACGCCGCTTCTCAGTGCAGCTTCCCCTTAATGCGGATGTAGTGCTAGGGTTTTCACAGCTAACTTCCGTGAAAGAGAAAGGTTAGGGGAGGCTCATTTGGGGCTTCTGTGGACACCTTTTTCCGTTACTGTAAAAACGAAGGTGGCTAGTCTGACGTGGGAGGGGTTCGGATGACCCCTTCTCCTTCCAACCCCTGCTTTGCCTCCTCTCCCCCGGCTTCTTCCCGGGTCTTTGTACGAGCAGCGGCGGGGTGGGGCCAGGGCCTGGGCTGGGGATCCTGTGGGTGCCAGACACGGTCACAGATCCAGGATCATCACGCCCACCGTGTCCGCGGAGGAGGAAACCGGGGCCCGGGGAGGTTATGAGACTCGCGTGGGGCCCCGCGGCAGTGCCGGCCGCCCCCTCGAGACGCCAGCGCCGGCCTCACCGTCGTCCCCCGTTCCCTTGCAGCTGGTGAAAGAGATCGACAACGAGAAGAGGATGCGGCTGTTGCAGTTCGTCACGGGCACGTGCAGGCTTCCTGTGGGAGGATTTGCCGACCTGATGGGTACGCGACCCCCCGGGCCCGCGGGGAGCCCTCCTTCAATCGATCAATCGTATTTATTGAGCGCTTACTGTGTGCAGAGCACTGGACTAAGCGCTTGGGAAGTACAAATTGGCAACATATAGAGACGGTCCCTCCCCAACAGTCGGCTCACAGTCGTCGTTCCGCCCCGCAACCGGCACCGGCCCGGGATGAGGATCTCTCACCTAGCCGCTCCCTGGCCTGGGCTGGTGCCCGGAGGGGGAATGGATGCCCTCCCATCGGCTAATGCCCTGAAGGGAGCGAGAGGCGGAGGAGGAGAGGCAGGGGCAGCAAGGAGGGGAGACTCAGCCATGTTTCCGCCCTTGGGATAAACTCTCCTGCCTCCCTGCAGAGAGTCCCCACTCCTTTTTTTCCTCCCCCCCTGCCCCAATACAGAGCAGGGCATCAGTGGGCTTGGAAGGGCACGGGGAAGCGATGCCAAGCAGCTGCCCATTGCCCGCTGGGTTCGCCCCTGCCGCTGGCAGATGAGCCCAGTCACGCACTCAAACCTAGTCCCCCCGGGTTGGTGTGGCAAGGGGGTCGCTCAGATGAAGTCCCGATTTAAAAAACCCTAACCAGATTTTACTCCCAAGAGATTGTTAAAAAGAATCGTTGGGGCGTGAGGCACCACACCCAAGCCCGTGTGTCTCACCAAAGTGCGGCTGGCTGACGCCCCTCTCGCCTCCCACCCCGCCGCACCGTGCAGGCAAGTGACTCTGTGTCGTGGCTTCTGTTCCAGGGAGCAATGGACCGCAGAAGTTTTGCATTGAAAAAGTGGGAAAGGAAAACTGGCTACCCCGAAGCCACACCTGGTAAGAGCGAAATGCCCGCGTTTCTCCTTGTCCGGTCTGCCGTCCGTGTCGTGGGGCACAGCGTAGCGTTGGCGCCTCCGGGGAGCTGGTCTGGCCCAGATTCTCAGCTCCCCATTAACCACCAAAAGCTGCAGGGGCCGCAGAGGTGAAGCAGCCCCCGGCCTTCAATCAATCAATCAATCAATCGTATTTATTGAGCGCTTACTGTGTGCAGAGCACTGTACTAAGCGCTTGGGAAGTACAAGTTGGCAACATATAGAGACAGTCCCTACCCAACAGTGGGCTCACAGTCTAAAAGGGAGACAGAACAAAACCAAACATACTAACAAAATAAAATAAATAGAATAGATATCATCATCATCGTCAATTGTATTTATTGAGCGCTTACTATGTGCAGAGCACTGTACTAAGCGCTTGAGAAGTACAAATTGGCAACATATAGAGACAGTCCCTACCCAACAGTGGGCTCACAGTCTAAAAGGGGGAGACAGAGAACAAAACCAAACAGACTGACAAAATAAAATAAATAGAATAGATATGTACAAATAAAATAAATAAATAAATAAATAGAATAATGAATATGTACAAACATATATACATATATACAGGTGCTGTGGGGAAGGGAAGGAGGTAAGGTGGGGGGGATGGAGAGGGGGACGAGGGGGAGAGGAAGGAAGGGGCTCAGTCTGGGAAGGCCTCCTGGAGGAGGTGAGCTCTCAGTAGGGCCTTGAAGGGAGGAAGAGAGCGAGCTTGGCGGATGGGCAGAGGGATTGGGGGCATTCCAGGCCTGGGGGATGACGTGGGCCGGGGGTCGATGGCGGGACAGGCGAGAACGAGGCCTAATGGTGAGGAGATTAATGGCCGAGGAGCGGAGGGTGCGGGCTGGGCTGGAGGAGGAGAGAAGGGAGGTGAGGTAGGAGGGGGCGAGGGGATGGATGGACAGCCTTGAAGCCCAGGGTGAGGAGTTTCTTCAGTCTCCACCCTCAGCCTCCCGCCTCCCTCTTGGCCTGTTTCCCGTCGGCTCTATCGGTCTCCCGTAGCGCGGGCAGGTTTTTCCTCTCAGGGCCGGCGCCGGTACCTGGCGGGGATTGGGGAAGGGGCAGGACCCGGCTTGTGCGGAGCCTCGGGGCTTGGAGGCCCTCTGCCCCGCCACCCAGTCCCTTGGGGCCGCCAGCTTCCCCTCAATCCCTGCTCCATCCACAACCTTTCCCCGCTGGTTCTTGGCGGCCGCCCCCCTTCCCGCCCTGGCAGGCCCCTGCCCTGGCCGTCGGCCTGAGCCCGCTCTCCCCTTCTCAGTTTCAACAGGCTTGACCTGCCGCCCTACAAGAGCTACGAGCAGCTGAAGGAGAAGCTCCTGTTCGCCATAGAAGAGACAGAAGGGTTCGGGCAGGAGTGACGGGGGCCAAAGGATTCAACCGGTTTGAGCCACCGTGTGCCCTCCCCGTTCCCCTCTCCCCTCCCCTCCTCCCCCCCCCAGCCCCCCGCTAATTGCACGTGATCTCGGAGGGCGTTGGGCCGGCTCTCGGGGCGTGCGGGCGGGGACGCGGGGCAGGAGGTGCCTGCCGCCCAGCCCGCTCCGCTCCTCGCGGGCCCCAGCTTCGCCCTGCAGCCGTTCCTCTTCCACCGAAGGGCGCGGGGGACCCCCGGGCAGCCCCATCCCAGAGCCGAGGCCCGCCCGGGCGACCGGAGCGGCGGCCGGGCCCTTCCCTTCCTCTCCCACCTCCCGCGGGGGATCCGGTCGCCCGGAGGCTGTTCAGGCAAGCCAGCGGGGCCTGTGGCTGCCCTGGCAAAACACTAATCTTCCCGAGCGCCTCCGTCCCGGCGTTGCCGGATTCCGTCTGTACGGTCGGGGCGGAGGCGGAAGCAGAGGAGCACCGGGCTGGGCGAGGCCGGCGCCGAAGGCGATTGCCGCGAGAGAGACTTTGAACAGCGGCTGAGGGCCGGGCTCAGCCAGGCGGGCCGCTCCCTCCCTTCCGCCCTTAGCCTCTTTGTCCGTTTGGCGGGGGTTTCGGGGGCGGGCGGGGTGGTCCACGGGGCAGGCGGCGACCTAGGCGTCCCACCCTGGCCCGGGGGCACGGGGAAGGGCGGCGGGGGAGCCGAACGGCCCCCGCCAGGCCCGGGTCCCTCCGCCCTCCGGGAAGAAGCTGTTTCCGTTACCGTTTCCCAGGAGCCGGCGGTCACCCTGGGAAAGACGAATGCACTTTGGAGTCGCGGTAGTAGTCGGTCGTGCCTCCGACCAGGGAGCGTCCCCCCGGCCCGCCCGTCCGTCGCCACTGCCGGCCTCCCTCCCCGTCCCCTTGGGCCCGGCCTTCAGGGAGCGGGGGTCTGAACCGACCCCGGCCCGGGGGGACCCTCCGGTGGCGCGGGGCGGAGATCCCACCCACCCTCCCCGCCCACGGGCCCGAGACACTCCCAAGCGGGTTTTGATCTGAGAGTAAATCAAGCGAGATCGTGGAACAAAGCATACTTCTTCGTGGGTCTCCATAAAGCTTTGTGACTTGTGCAAGAGCTAGAAATCTTGTGTATAAATCTCTCCCGTATATTTTTAAAACGACAGAATTGTCCTAACCGAAAGCGCCTTAGCCCTAGTTCTATAGGGCTGGCCGTCCCCTATTTTTACGGATGAGACGTCGCGCCCCGGCCGAGGCTAATCTGCTTGTAGATATTTTTCCGCAGTCCGGGGCCTCCCTGTTCCCGTTTTCTCCCTCTAATTTAAGCGCCCTCCCCTCGCGGTGAATCTTTGCTGCTACCCTAGGAAAACGTGGGGGCTGGGTCTCCCCCGCCCCAACGGGCTCCCGAAAAACAATGCACAGGCCGAAGAGGCAAATACGGAGCTGACGGAACCCTACTCCTTGATCCAAACCGATCGTTTTACGTATGGATTTGTTCTAGGTGGTGAATTAGAGATTTCTAAAATCCTCCCGGTGAGCGTTGTCTCGGCTAACCCATCCTGGCGGTTCTCTGCACGCCCCGCCACGCTGTGGCATTAAAGCAATAGCGGCCGGTTGGTGACCGGGCCAAGGGGGTCCCGCCGCTCCTGACCGCCCGGCGGGGGGGACCGTGCGGGGAGATGTCCCCGGGGCGAGATGGACGCCGACTGTCCTGAGCTTTGGGGTCCGCGCGGGGACGAGAGGGGCGGGACGGTCGGCGCTTGGCCCCGAGGAGGGCAGCGCTCATCCGGTGGTGGAAAGTCTTCTCTTGGTTCCCGGCCCCGCGGCTGCCCGCTTCGGGGGTCCCGCGGGAGCCGAGGTTGGCACGGTCGGGCGGCCCCGGCCGGCTCCGCTGCACTGGACTGTATCGTACCGCACGGGGAGACCCCCCCTCTCTCTTCCTCCCTCCCACTGTGGACTCTTCAAGTACTCAGGAAACCGTCCACGTGTCTCAGTCAGCCAAGTCGTTTTATAAGAAGCCAGCTCTCGCGCATTCCTTACGAGGTGTAAAACTGCATTTGTAACGAATTAAACCTTTTTGCCACTCACCCTCTGCCCGGCTGGCGACGCGGTGGGTAGCCCGTGGTTACGGGGCCGCGGTTGGGGGGGGGGGGTTCGAGTCTGGCGTTCGACCGTATGGCTTTCTGGGGTCCCCCGAGGGCTGTGTTAAACGCCCCGCGTTGGAACGGGCCCGCACTGTTGGCAGGTGGCAATAGCCTCTTCCTCTGCGCGCGCAACCAGGCTGAATGCAGCAGGGAAGCGGGATTTGGGAAGGGCCGTGTGGAGGTGGGTGGAAGAGTGGGAGAAGAAGAGGCAGGAGGGAGTGGGGAAAAGGGCAGGGAAAGTGGGCTCAAAGGAGGAGGCGGATGAGGGATGGAGGGAAGTCACCGTGAAGGCGGAAGTTGCGTGTGGCACACTAGACACGGGTGGAACCAACCTGTGGTGGTGTAAGGTCTGCTCCAGTGTGGAGCGTCTCACTGGTGAGGCGGTGCCCGCTGGCTCTCTCCCTCCCCACCTCACGGAGCCCCGGGAAGAGCGGCCACTTCCCGGCCGAGGCACTGAGCTCCGGAGGCGAAAGGCTCTCCGGGGCCGAGGGTCCACGGGCTAACTAACTTCCGCCAGCGAGCCACGTGCCCTTGGTCTTTCGGAGTCGGCAGTTCCCGTAGCCGCTTCTCGGGAGGCCCCGAAACGGAGCCGGGGCGCCCCAGGGCCCGGCCACGCACCTCCGGGTGACACGGCTCTCGCCTCATTTACCCGGGAAACGCTCGCCCGCCGCTCGAGTCAGAGACGCGACAAGAGCGTTAGCAGGGCGGACGCTTTTAAAGGAAAAAAGGCGCCCGAAATCACGGACAGAGAGCCAAACAGGTAAGTGGCAAGCGAGAGTTTCCTATTTCTGCTTGAGGGAGAAGGGGTTCACGAGGGTCAGGAGAGAGGTCGGCCACACGGACTCGGTCGAGCCAGGTGCCCTCGCGGCAGCCCGGATGCTTCCGACCTGGGCCTCGGCCATCCGGTCAGTGAGCTGCGTGGTTTCCACCTCGCCGCTCAGGGGCCCGGGACGACGACAGACGATATAGGGCTCTGGGAATGCTATTAAGTTAAGGAAAAAGGTTGCCCCGCGACTGCTTTATTCCGTTGGGTTCTGGATCACGATCAGGAAATAGTCTTTGTCTGCAGAGAGAGAAAAGGCCGCGGTCAGCAGCACCCACGCCTCGGGGTGTGGATGCCCCTGCCGGAAAACCCATCACCCCACCCGTGGGATTTATCATCAAGCGCTTACTGGGTGCGTAGCGCTGGACTGGGCCCCAGGGAGAAGGTAGGCACGATCCCTGCCCTCGAGGAGTTAAAATGCCAAGGGAGCGTGGCTCGGTGGTAAGAGCCCGGGCTTTGGAGTCAGAGGTCACGGGTTCAAATCCCTGCTCCGCCAATTGTCAGCTGTGTGACTGGGAAAGTCGTTTAAATTCTCTGGGCCTCAGTGGGCCTCATCTGTAAAACGGGGATTAAGACTGTGGGACAACCAGATCACCTTGTAACCTCCCCAGCGCTTAGAACAGTGCTTTGCGCATAGTAAGAGCTTAATAAATGCCATCATTATTATTAAAGGCCAGTGTTCCCACGGGCTCCTCTGTTGGGCAGCGTTCCCATGGGAAACACAGGGCATGGGGCACTCCATCACCCTGCCGCAATCGGCAGCCTGGGGATGCATTTCGGGGAGGCCAGCGCCGATGCCGCCCTAGGGAGCCGGCGGGCCGGTGCCAAGGCTACAGAGCCACCCTGAATCCCGCGGGCATCCCCTCTAGCCACCGTGAGTCCGCTCTGCATGAGACGGTGCGGCGGGCGGCGATGCCACGGGGGCGGGAGGCCCACATCCACCCAGACTTGGACCTCGAGGGGTTGAGGGTCCTGGCCTCTTGGTCTGGTTCTTCAGATAGGCCCCAGGGCCACCGGTTGCCAGCCCTACTGAGTTATTTGCCAAGAATGCTCCCCCACCCCAGCTCCAGCCCACCCGGGCTGGCCCTAAGGGACGCGGAGAAAACCTCGGCCGCCCAGAGATGATGCCCAGAAGCCACTTAACGGGCCTGGGAGAGCCCCCCCCCCCCCCCCCCCCCCGAGTTCACGGCGCCCTGGCCGCCTGCCACGCTCACCTGGGGCGACCATGATCTCATTCTTTTTGGACCGGATCCGCAGGAAGGTGAGGTCGTTCTGCGGGTCGATGTCACGGACGGTCCCCCGGGCCTTCATGATGAAGTTGTGCATCAGGCCCGCGTACTGCACGGTGGTGGAGTTGTCCATGGTGCTTTTGATGGGGATGCCTGGGGGCACGGCACCGGGGTCCGTCACCCGGTCACGCCTCCTTCCCTCCAACCTGCCCCCCACCGGAGCCCCTCCTGGAGGACTTCAAGCTTCTTGAGGGGCGGGAATTGGGATGGGACTCATACGGAAACCACTCAAGGTTGGAGCTGCCTCATCTGGGAAGGATTCCGGGCCCGACTAGGCTCCACAGGGGCCAGTCCCCTGCGTCACAGCCCTACCTCCGCCTGAGATCGACACCATCGCTTTGCTTTGGGAGAAACTGAAAGCCGAGGGGAGAGGAGGTAAGGAAACCACCCCATGTGGGTTTTCACTCCAGGCTAGCCGTACGTGCCCCGTCCAAAGCCCAGGTCTGTCAATACCCCTGGCTGATAATAATAATGGCATTTATTAAGTGCTTACTATGTGCAGAGCACTGTTCCAAGCGCTGGGGAATTTACAAGGCGATCAGGTTGTCCCATGTGGGGCTCACAGTCTTAATCCCCATTTTCCAGATGAGGGAACTGAGGCCCAGAGAAGTGAAGTGACTTGCCCAGAGTCACACAGCTGATGAGTGGCGGAGCCGGGATTTGAACCCATGACCTCTGACTCCAAAGCCCGGGCTCTTTCCACTGAGCCATGCTGCTTCTCTAGAATACATATTTATTACCCTATTTATTTATTTATTTTACCTGTACATATCTATTCTATTTATTTTATTTTGTTAGTATGCTTGGTTTTGTTCTCTGTCTCCCCCTTTTAGACTGTGAGCCCACTGTTGGGTAGGGACCGTCTCTATATGTTGCCAATTTGTACTTCCCAAGCGCTTAGTACAGTGCTCTGCACACAGTAAGCGCTCAATAAATACAATTGATGATGATGATATACATTCATTCCAGGGTTGTACTGAATATTTTTTTTCCCGTTCCAAAATTCGGAGAACGCGGGTATCGACCCCGCTACCTCTCACATGCTAAGCGAGCGCTCTACCATTTGAGCTAATTGATCCCACCTTCCCCCATCCAAAGCCCAGGCGTGTCTACACTCCTGGCTGATCACACCCGCCCCATCCCCAGGCCGGGTCTGTCTACACTGCTGGCTAACCCCACCTGCCCCATCCTAGCTGTACCTGCCTCACCTCAAGCCCCAGCTAAACTCCCAGCACTTATTCTAGTCTGAAAGTGTGTTCTCCAGGGTTCCCCATCCAAGGGATGAGAAGCAGCGTGGCTCAGTGGAAAGAGCCCGGGCTTTGGAGTCAGAGGTCATGGGTTCGAATTCCGGCTCCACCACTTGTCAGCTGGGTGACTTTGGGCAAGTCACTTCTCTGGGCCTCAGTTCCCTCATCTGTAAAATGGGGATTAAGACTGTGAGCCCCCTGTGGGACAACCTGATTGCCTTGTAACTTCCCCAGCGCTTAGAAGAGTGCTTTGCACATAGTAAGCGCTTAATAAATGCTATCATTATTATTATTAAGGGAAGTCAGGGTGCCCCGGGCGGAAACCTCAAGAGTTTCAAACAGATCGGAACCCGGGGCCACACGGACGCACTGAGGCAGCAGGCGAATACCGAGGTGCTCCTGGCCACCCCAGGCAAGGGCCCGGGCTTGGGAGCCAGAGGACCTGGGTTCCTAATCCCGATTCGGCCACTTGTCTGCTGTGTGACCTTGGGCAAGCCGCTTACCTTCCCGTTACCTCATTTGTAAAATGGAAATTAAGACCGTGGGCCTCACGTGGGACAACCTGATTACCCTGTAGCGACCTCAGTGCTTAGAACAGTACTTGGCACATAGTAAGTGCTTAACAAATCAATCAATCAATCGTATTTATTGAGCGCTTTACTGTGTGCAGAGCACTGGACTAAGCGCTTGGGAAGTACAAGTTGGCAACACATAGAGACGGTCCCTACCCAACAGCGGGCTCACAGTCTAAAAGGGGGAGACAGAGAACAAAACCAAACATACTAACAAAATAAAATGAATAGATATGTACAAGTAAGATAGAGTAATAAATATGTACAAACATATATGTTCCTCACCCCTTCCCCACAGCACCTGTATATATGTATATATGTTTGTACATATTTATTACTCTATTTATTTATTTTACTTGTACATATCTATTCTATTTATTTTATTTTGTTAGTATGTTTGGTTTTGTCTCCCCCTTTTCGACTGTGAGCCCACTGTTGGGTAGGGACTGTCTCTATATGTTGCCAATTTGGACTTCCCAAGCGCTTAGTACAGTGCTCTGCATACAGTAAGCGCTCAATAAATACGATTGATGATGATGATACATATATACAGGTGCTGTGGGGAAGGGAAGGAGGTAAGATGAGGGGGACGAGGGGGAGAGGAAGGAAGGGGCTCAGTGTGGGAAGGCCTCCTGGAGGAGGTGAGCTCTCAGTAGGGCCTTGAAGGGAGGAAGAAAGCTAGCTTGGCGGATGGGCAGAGGGATTGGGGGCAACCCATTATTATTTTTATTAAGGGCCCTCTCCACAGAGAGGGGAGCGGGCTCTGTCAAGGGATACCACTGATCCCCAGGCTCAAGGACGCCTCGTGCCCTTGACAGGTGCCCGCCCCGGCGACTACCTTCTGCATTGACGACAATGATGCCCTGGACGCCCTTCTGGCTCTGGATCCGCTTCAGGGTTTCTTCCACCTCTGCCTGTGAGGACAGAAAAGCTCGGTGAGCCACGGGCGGCGGGGCCACCGGGGTGCAGCTAGGCCCATGGCTGTCGGAGGCCTCCGCGGCCTCAGGTGATGCCCCGAGGCCCTCAGGAAACGGGGTTGGGGGGGGAGGCCTTAACCAGCGAAACCGGGCCCCAAACTTGTACATATCTATCCTATTTATTTTATTTTGTTAGTATGTTTGGTGTTTTTTTCTCTGCCTCCCCCTTTTAGCCTGTGAGCCCCATGCTGGGTAGGGACTGTCTCTATATGTTGCCAATTTGTACTTCCCAAGTGCTTAGTCCAGTGCTCTGCACACAGTAAGCGCTCAATAAATACGATTGATTGATTGATTGATGTTTTGTTTTGTTGTCCGTCTCCCCCTCCTAGAATGTGAGCCCGCTGTTGGGTAGGGACCGTCTCTAGATGTTGCCGACTTGGACTTCCCAAGCGCTCAGTCCAGTGCTCTGCACAAAGTAAGCGCTCACTAAATATGATTGAATGCATGAACAGGTCCTGAGAAACAGCGTGGCTCGGTGGAAAGAGCCCGGGCTTTGGAGTCAGAGGTCGTGGGTTCAAATCCCGGCTCCGCCAGTTGTCAGCTGTGTTACTTTGGGCAAGTCACTTCACTTCTCTGGGCCTCAGTGACCTCATCTGTCAAATGGGCATGAAGACTGTGAGCCCCCCGTGGGACAACCTGATTACCTTGTAACCTCCCCAGCGCTTAGAACAGTGCTTTGCACATAGTAAGCGCTTAATAAATGCCATTATTATTATGATTATTATCATCTTGTAACCTCCCCAGTGCTTAGAACAGTGCTTTGCACATAGGAAGCGCTTAATAAATGCCATCATTATGATGATTATCATCTTGTAACCTCCCCAGTGCTTAGAACAGTGCTTTGCACATAGTAAGCGCTTAATAAATGCCATTATTATTATTATTATCATCTTGTAACCTCCCCAGCTTAGAACAGTGCTTGGCACATAGGAAGCGCTTAATAAATGCCATTATTATTATTATCATCATCTTGTAACCTCCCCAGCGCTTAGAAGAGTGCTTTGAACATAGTAAGTGCTTAATAAATGCATTATTATTATCTTGTAACCTCCCCAGCGATTAGAACAGTGCTTTGCACATAGGAAACACTTAATAAATGCCATTATTATGATTATTATCATCTTGTAACCTCCCCGGCCCTTCAGAATAGTGCTTTGAACATAGTAAGCGCTTAATAAATGCCATTATTATCATCTTGCAACCTCCCCCGCGCTTAGAACAGTGCTTGGCACATAGGAAGCGCTTAATATATGCCATTACTATTACGATCATCTTGTAACCTCCCCGGCGCTTAGAACAGTGCTCTGCACGTAGTAAGCACTTAATGTCATTATCATCATCTTGTAACCTCCCCAGCGCTCAGAACAGTGCTTTGCACATAGTAAGCGCTTAATAAATGCCATTATTATTACCTTGTAACCTCCCAAGCGCTTAGAACAGTGCTTGACACATAGGAAGCGCTTAATATATGCCATTATTATTATGATTATCTTGTAACCTCCCCAGCGCTTAGAACAGTGCTTTGCACATAGTAAGCACTTAATGTCATTATTATCATCTTGTAACCTCCCCAGCGCTTAAAGCAGTGCTTTGAACATAGTAAGCGATTAATAAATGCCATTATTATTATCTTGCAACCTCCCCAGAGCTTAAAACAGTGCTTTGAACATAGTAAGCGATTAATAAATGCCATTATTATTATCTTGTAACCTCTCCAGCGCTTAGAACAGTGCTTGGAACATAGTAAGCGCTTAATAAATGCCATTATTATTACGATCATCTTGTAACCTCCCCGGCCCTTAGAACAGTGCTTTGCACGTAGTAAGCACTTAATGTCATTATTATCATCTTGTAACCTCCCCAGCGCTTAGAACAGTGCTTGGAACATAGTAAGCGCTTAATAAATGCCATTATTATCATCTTGCAACCTCCCCCGCGCTTAGAACAGTGCTTGGCACATAGGAAGCGCTTAATAAATGCCATTATCATGATGATTATCATCATCTTGTAACCTCCCCCAGCGCCTAGAACAGTGCTCGACACATAGTAAGCACTTAATAAATGACATTTTTTTAAAAAAAGGCAGCGTTGCCATGGGAACCGGCTGGGGTTCCATTTCCGGGATGCCCCCGGGGGTCGGAGGGGAGCCGGGGGAGGGGCCGGCTCTAGGTGTCGCCGACTTGTAGTTCCCAAGCGCTTAGCACAGTGCTGTGCACACAGTAGGCGCTCAGTAAATAGGACTGAATGAATGAAGGTGGACGCCCCGCGGCCCCTCACCATGTCGGACTCGACGACGCTCCTGCTTCCGGCCCCGCCGCTCTGCGCATGCGCGCGCGGCCGGCCGCCCGCGTGACGGACGGCTCCCTCCTCCAATAGGGTGGACGCGGGGCCCGGAGGGCGGGACTTCCGCCCTCACCCCCTTCCTTCATTCAGTCAGTCCTATGTATTGAGGGCTCTGCGACGCTCCTGCTTCCGGTCCCGGCCCCGCCGTTCCCTGCGCATGCGCGAGCGGCCGGCCGCCCGCGTGACGGACGGCTCCCTCCTCCAATGGGGTGGGCGCGGGGCCAGGAGGGCGGGACTTCCTCCCTCACCCCCTTCCTTCATTCAGTCAGTCCTATGTATTGAGCGTTCTGCGACGCTCCTGCTTCCCGTCCCGGCCCCGCCGCCTTGCGCATGCGCGCGGCCTGCCGCCCGCGTGACGGACGGCTCCCTCCTCCAATAGGGTGGACGCGGGGCCCGGAGGGCGGGACTTCCGCCCTCACCCCCTTTCTTCATTCACTCAGTCCTATGTATTGAGCGCTCTGCGACGCTCCTGCTTCCCGTCCCGGCCCCGCCGCCCTGCGCATGCGCGCGCGGCCTGCGGCCCGCGTGACGGACAGTTCCCTCCTCCAATGGGGTGGGCGCGAGGCCCGGAGGGCGGGACTTCCGCCCTCACCCCCCCCCTTCCTTCATTCAGCCAGTCATTCAGTCAATCAATCAATCGTATTTATTGAGCGCTTACTGTGTGCAGAGCGCTGTACTAAGCGCTTGGGAAGTCCAAGCTGGCAACATATAGACACAGTCCCTACCCAACAGTGGGCTCACGGTCTAAAAGGGGAGACAGAGAAGAAAACAAAACATATTAAAATAAAATAAATAGAATAAATATGTACAAATAAAATAGAGTAATTCATTCATTTAATCGTATTTTTTGAGCGCTTACTGTGTGCAGAGCACTGGACTAAGCGTTTGGGGAGGACAAGTTGGCAACATATAGAAACAGTCCCTACCCAACAGTGGGTCACAGTCGAAAAGGGGGAGACAGAGAACAAAACCAAACATACTAACAAAATAAAATAAATAGAATAGATAGGTACAAGTAAAATAAATAAATAATTGACTAGAGTAATAAATATGTACAAACATATATACATATAAACAGGTGCTGTGGGGAAGGGAAGGAGGTAAGATGGGGGGATGGAGAGGGGGACGAGGAGGAGAGGAAGGAAGGGGCTCAGTCTGGGAAGGCCTCCTGGAGGAGGTGAGCTCTCAGCAGGGCCTTGAAGGGAGGAAGAGAGCTAGCTTGGCGGATGGGCGGAGGGATTGGGGGCATTCCAGGCCCGGGGGAGGACGTGGGCCGGGGGTCGATGGCGGGACAGGCGAGAACCAGGTACGGTGAGGAGATTAGCGGCGGAGGAGCGGAGGGTGCGGGCTGGGCCGGAGAAGGAGAGAAGGGAGGTGAGGTAGGAGGGGGCGAGGGGATGCATGGACAGCCTGGAAGCCCAGGGTGAGGAGTTTCTGCCTGATGCGCAGATTGATTGGCAGCCACTGGAGATTTTTGAGGAGGGGAGTAATATGCCCAGAGCATTTCTGGACCAAGATAATCCGGGCAGCAGCATGAAGTATGGATTGAAGTGGAGAGACACACGAGGATGGGAGATCAGAGAGAAGGCTGATGCAGTAGTCCAGACGGGATAGGATGAGAGCTTGAATGAGCAGGGTAGCGGTATGGATGGAGAGGAAAGGGCGGATCTTGGCAATGTTCGGAGCTGAGACCGGCAGGTTTTGGTCACGGCTTGGATGTGAGGGGTGAATGAGAGAGCGGAGTCGAGGATGACACCAAGGTTGCGGGCTTGTGAGACGGGAAGGATGGTAGTGCCGTCAACAGAGATGGGAAAGTTAGGGAGAGGACAAGGTTTGGGAGGGAAGACAAGGAGCTCAGTCTTCGACATGTTGAGCTTTAGGTGGCAGGCGGACATCCAGATGGAGATGTCCTGAAGGCAGGAGGAGATGTGAGCCTGGAGAGAGGGGGAGAGAGCAGGGGCAGAGATGTAGATCTGGGTGTCATCAGCGAAAATATGGAACGCTTCACGAATTTGCATGTCATTTATAAATGCCATCATCATCATCATCATCATCAGTAAGTGTTCAGTACATACGACTGAATGAATGAATACGATTGAATGAAACCCCTGCCTTCCCTCCTTCCCCTCCCCACAGCACCTGCATATATGTATATATGTTTGTACGTATTTATTACTCTATTTATTTTATTTGTACATATTTATTCTATTTATTTTATTTTGTTAATATGTTTTGTTTTGTTCTCTGTCTCCCCCTAATAGACTGTGAGCCCGCTGTTGGGTAGGGGCTGTCTCTATATGTTGCCAACCTGTACTTCCCAAGCGCTTAGTACAGTGCTCTGCAGCACTTAGTAAGCGCTCCATAAAGACGATTGAATGAGTGAATGAGTGAATGAATGAATGAATGAGTGAGTGAATGAGTGAATGAATGAATAAATGAATGAGCGAGTGAATGAATGAATGAGTGAGTGAATGAATGAATGAGCGAGTGAATGAATGAGTGAATGAATGAGTGAATGAATGAATGAGTGAGTGAGTGAATGAGTGAATGAATGAATAATGAATGAGCGAGTGAATGAATGAGTGAGTGAGTGAACGAATGAATGAGCGAGTGAATGAGTGAATGAATGAATAATGAATGAGCGAGTGAATGAATGAGTGAGTGAGTGAACGAATGAATGAGCGAGTGAATGAATGAGTGAATGAATGAGTGAGTGAATGAATGAATGAGAGAATGAGTGAATGAATGAATGAGTGAATGAATGAATGAACGAATGAGTGAGTGAATGAATGACTCAACGAATGAATGAATGAAGTGAATGAATGAATCAATGAATGAAGAAGCCCGGATCCCCGCCTCCCCGAACCCAGAACAGCTCGTCCCGCGACCCCGGGCCGCGCGTGCGCACCAAGGCGCCCCCCCCGCGCCCCGCTGCATGCTGGGGTTTGTAGTTTCCTGGGGCGGCTCCCCCGCGCAGGCGCGGAAGCCGTGCCCGGAAGCCGGACCCCGTGCCCCGCTGCATGCTGGGGTTTGTAGTTTCCTGGGGCGGCGCCCTCGCGCAGGCGCGGCGGAGAGCGGAAGCCGTGGCCGGGTGCCGGCGTCCGGTCCCCATGCCCCGCTGGCCCGTGTACTGGGTGTGTTGTGTCCTGTGCGCCCTGCTGCCCCTGCACCACAATGCCCCCGGGCCCGACGGCACCAAGCCGGACCCCAACCACTACAGGTGCCCCGCTCCGCTCCCCTCCCCTCCCCTCCGCTCCTGCCAGACAACGGGGGCCGCGGGGGCGTCTGGGAGCAAGAGGGTGGCATCGGCCGCGGGGGCGTCTGGGAGCACGGGGGGTAGCAGCGGCCGCGGGGGCGTCTGGGAGCAAGGGGATTCATTCATTCATTCATCCAACCGTATTTATAATAATAATAATAATAATGATGGCATTTATTGAGCGCTTACTATGTGCAAAGTACTGTTCTAAGCGCTGGGGAGACTTTTAGACTGTGAGCCCTTCTAGACTGTGAGCCCACTGTTGGGTAGGGACTGTCTCTAGATGTTGCCAATTTGTACTTCCCAAGCGCTTAGTCCAGTGCTCTGCACATAGTAAGCGCTCAATAAGTACGATTGATGATGATGATGGGGAGGTGACAAGGTGGTCAGTGTACTCTTACTTGTACCTATCTATTCTATTTATTTTATTTTGTTAGTATGTTTGGTTTTGTTCTCTGTCTCCCCCGTCTAGACCGTGAGCCCGCTGTTGGGTAGGGACTGTCTCTATATGTTGCCGACTTGTACTTCCCAAGCGCTTAGTACAGTGCTCTGCACACAGTAACTGCTCAGTAAATACGATTGATTGATCAGGTTGTCCCAAGTGGGGCTCACAGTTTTAATCCCCATTTTACAGATAAGGGAACTGAGGCACAGAGAAGCGAAGTGAGATGCCCAAAGTCACACAGTTGGCGGAGTCGGGATTTGAACCCATGACCTCTGACTCCAGAGCCCGGGCTCTTTCCACTGAGCCACGATGCTTCTCTATTGAGCGCTTACTGTGTGCAGAGCACTGTACTAAGCACTGGGGAAAGCCAAGTTGGCAACATACAGAAACGGTCCCTACCCAACAGTGGGCTCACAGTCCAGAAGGGGGAGACTGAGAGCAAAACAAAACATATTAATCAATCAATCAATCATATTTATTGAGCGCTTACTGTGTGCAGAGCACTGTACTAAGCGCTTGGGAAGTACAAGTTGGCAACATATAGAGACTGGTCCCTACCCAACAGTGGGCTCACAGTGTACCAGTGGGAGACAGAGAGCAAAACAAAACATATTAATCAATTAATCAATCAATCAGTCGTATTTATTGAGCGCTTACTGTGTGCAGAGCACTGGACTAAGCGCTTGGGAAGTACAAGTCGGCAACACATAGAGACTAGTCCCTACCCAACAGCGGGCTCACAGTCTAGAAGGGGGAGACAGAGAGCAAAACAAAACATATTAATCAATCAATCGTATTTATTGAGCGTTTACTGTGTGCAGAGCACTGTACTAAGCACTTGGGAAGTCCAAGTTGGCAACATATAGAGACGGTCCCTACCCAACAGTGGGCTCATAGTCTAGAAGGGGCAGACAGACAACAAAACATATTAACAAAATGTAATAAGTAGAATAGATACGTACAAGTAAAATAAGTAAATAAATAGAGTAATAAATATGTACAAACAAATATACAGGTGCTGTGGGGAAGGGAAGGAGGTAAGGCGCGGCGTGGGGTGGGGAGATTGTTAAGTGACTTGTCCAAAGTCCCATGGCTGACAATTGGCGGAGCCGGGATTTGAACCCATGACCTCTAACTCCAAAGCCCCGGCTCCTTCCACTGACTCCCCACATCCGCCAAGCTCGCTCTCTTCCTCCCTTCAAGGCCCTACTGAGAGCTCACCTCCTCCAGGAGGCCTTCCCAGACTGAGCCCCCTCCTTCCTCTCCCCCTCGTCCCCCTCTGCATCCCCCCCATCTTACCTCCTTCCCTTCCCCACAGCACCTGTATCTATGGATATATGCCTGTACGTATTTATTACTCTGTTATTTATTTTACTTGTACATATCTATTCTATTTATTTTATTTTGTTAGTATGTTTGGTTTTGTTCTCTATGTCCCCCTTTTAGACTGTGAGCCCACTGTTGGGTAGGGACCATCTCTATATGTTGCCAACTTGGACTTCCCAAGCGCTTAGTCCAGTGCTCTGCACACAGTAAGCGCTCAATAAATACGATTGATTGATATGTATATATGTCTGTACGGATTTATTACTCTATTTATTTTACTTGTACATATCTATCCTATTTATTTTATTTTGTTAACGTGTGTCTCCCTCTTCTAGACTGTGAGCCCGCTGTTGGGTAGGGACCGTCTCTATGTGTTGCCAACTTGGACTTCCCAAGCGCTTAGTCCAGTGCTCTGCACACAGTAAGCGCTCAATAAATACGATTGATTGATTGGGCGCGGGGGCGTCTGGGAGCCTTCGTGGCTGACATGTTTCCCGTCTTAGGGAGCGGGTGCGGGCCATGTTCTACCACGCCTACAACAGCTACCTGGACCACGCCTTCCCCTACGACGAGCTGCGGCCGCTCACCTGCGACGGCCAGGACACCTGGGGCAGGTAATAATAATAACGATGACATTTATTCAGTCGGTCAGTCGTATTTATTGAGCGCTTACTGTGTGCGGAGCACTGGACTAAGCGCTTGGGAAGTCCAAGTTGGCAACCTATAGAGACGGCCCCTACCCAACAGCGGGCTCACAGTCTAGAAGGGGGAGACGGACGACAAAACAAAACATGTTTATTAAGCGCTTACTATGTGCAAAGCACCGTTCTAAGCGCTGGGGAGGTTACAAGGTGATCAGGTGGTCCCACGGGGGGCTCCCAGTCTTAATCAGGCTTAATCAGTCTCCTAGACTGTGAGCTCACTGTTGGGTAGGGACCGTCTCTATGTGTTGCTAACTTGTGCTTCCCAAGCGCTTAGTACAGTGCTCTGCACACAGTAAGCGCTCAATAAATACGATTGAATGAATGAATGAATAATCACAGTCTTAGAGAAGCAGCGTGGCTCAGTGGAAAGAGCCTGGGCTTTGGAGTCAGAGGTCAGGGGTTCAAATCCCGGCTCTGCCAATTGTCAACTGTGTGACTCTGGGCAAGTCACTTCACTGGGCCTCAGTTCCCTCATCTGTAAAATGGGGATGAAGACCGTGAGCCCCCCGTGGGACAACCTGATCACCTTGCAACCTCCCCAGCGCTTAGAACAGTGCTTTGCACATAGTAAGTGCCTAATAAATGCTATTGTTATTATTGTTAATCCGCATTTTACAGATGAGGTAACAGGCCCAGAGAAGTTAAGTGACTTTGCCCAAAGTCACACAGCTGACAATCAATCAATCAGTCGTATTTATTGAGCGCTTACTGTGTGCAGAGCACTGTACTAAGCGCTTGGGAAGTACAAGTCGGCAACATATAGAGACAGTCCCTACCCAACAGGGGGCTCACAGTCTAAAAGGACAATTGGCGGAGTCTGGGATTCGAACCCGTGACCTCTGACTCCAAAGCCCAGGCTCTTTCCACTGAGCCACGCTGCTTCTCAGCCCCCACACGGTCAGCGGGGGCCCACCCTTCCCGCTGCCTCCTCAGCGCGGGGACTGGGCGGCCCCAGCCCTCGTCCTCTCCCTGGTCCCCCCCCCCCTCCTCCGGTTCCCGTATTCCCGATCCCAGTCCTTTTCCAGCCCCGCCTCCTCCCCAGGATCCCGGCCTCTCCCCGCTCGGCCTCTTCCCCCAGCTGCCCGCTTCAGGAGACCTCCCTGGGCTTGCTCAGAAGATGTTGGAAACGATCGACAGAGCTGAGGGGGCCTGCTGATAAGCGACCATCACTGTTCAATCGTATTTATTATTATTAATAATAATAATAATAATAATGGTACTTGTTAAGCGCTTACTATGTGCAGAGCACTGTTCTAAGCGCTGGGGGGGATACAAAGTGATCAGGTTGTCCCACTTGGGGCTCACAGTCTTAATCCCCATTTTCCAGATGAGGGAACTGAGGCCCAGTGAAGTGACTTGCCCCAAGTCACCCAGCTGACAATTGGCGGAGCCGGGATTTGAACCCATGACCTCTGACTCCAAAGCCCGGGCTCCTTCCCCTGAGCCACGCTGCTTCTAATAATAATAATAGTGATGATGATGGCATTTGTTAAGCGCTTACTATAGGCAAAGCACTGTTCTAAGCGCCGGGGGGATACAAGCTGATATCAGGTTGGCCCACAGTTTTAATCCCCATTTTACAGATGACGTAACTGAGGCCCAGAGAGGTGAAGTGACTTGCCCAAAGTCACACAGGAGGCATTCATTCATTCAGTCGTATTTATGGAGCGCTTACTGTGTGCTGAGCACTGTACTAAGCGCTTGGGAAGTCCAAGTTGGCAACATATAGGACGGTCCCTACCCAACAGTGGGCTCACAGTCTGAGCATTCATTCGTTCATTCAATCATGTTTATTGAGCGCTTACTGTGTGCCGAGCACACGTGGCAGAGTTGGGATTAGAACCCATGACCTCCTGTTCCCAAGCCCGGGCTTTTTCCACTGAGCCACGCTGCTTCTCTATCATCATCATCAATCATATTTATTGAGTGCTTACTATGTGCAGAGCACTGTACTAAGCGCTTGGGAAGTACAAATTGGCAACATATAGAGACAGTCCCTCCCCAACAGTGGGCTCACAGTCTAAAAGGGGGAGACAGAGAACAAAACCAAACATACTAACGAAATAAAATAAATAGAATAGATATGTACAAGTAAAATAAATAGAATAATAAATATGTACAAACATATATCCATATATACAGGTGCTGTGGGGAAGGGAAGGAGGTAAGATGGGGGGGATGGAGAGGGGGACGAGGGGGATTTATTTATTGAGCGCTTACTGTGTGCAGAGCACTGTCCTAAGCGCTTGGGAAGTACAAGTCGGTAACATACCCGATAGCGGGCTCACAGTCTAGAAGGACTGTTGCCACCAAACCCCCTGGAAACTCCCTTTCCCCCCAAGAGCCCAATGACCCGAGCTTGTCCTCTCCTTCTTTTCCACATTAATCCATTCAGTCGTATTTATTGTGCGCCCACTGTGCGCAGAGCACTGTACTGAGTGCGTATTGCCCGCTCCCAAGGAGACAACTGCACGTAGCGGGCGTTGCTTCCAAATCGCAGGGCCGCGAGGAAGAAGTGGGATTCACGGGGAGGAACGGAAGAGTGTCAGGATGAAGTGGCTGACGCGCGATTGATGGGAGCCGTGAATCTTCGCCTGGGGTGGTGGGGAGGACTGGATCCGAGCCCATTGAGCCGGCCGAGCGAGGAAAGCGAAGGGTCGGAGGCGGGAGAGACCAAGAGCGAGTCCCGTTGGGAGAGGCTGGAGGCAGGGAGCCCAGAGAGGAGGCCGAGAAGCCGTCCGACCGGGACGTGGTGCGGAGGAAGGGCTGGCGGGATTCATTCATTCGTCCATTCAATCATATTTATCGAGCGCTTACTGTGTGCAGAGTGCTGTACTGAGCGCTTGGGAAGTCCAAGTTGACAACCTATAGAGACGGTCCCTACCCAACAGCGGGCTCATGGCCTAGGAGGGGGAGACGGACAACAAAACAAAACAAAGCACATTAACAAAATAAAATAGATAGAATAGTAAACATGTACAAGTAAGATAAACAGTAATAAATCTGTACAAACATTTATGCAAGTGCAGTGGGGAGGGGAAGGAGGTAAGGCGGGGGGAGGGGGAGGAGGGGGCTCATTACTTTGCACATAGTAAGCGCTTAATAAATGTCATTATTATTATTATTATAGGAAGGAGGGGGCTCATTACTTTGCACATAGTAAGCACTTAATAAATGTCATTATTATTATTATTATTATTTTTATTATTAGAAAGTCACCGGGAGGGGAGGGGAGGGCAGGGCTTGGGTGGGAAGATGTGAAGCCGCGTGGCTCAGCGGAAAGAGCCCGGGCTTTGGAGTCAGAGGTCATGGGTTCAGATCCTGGCTCCGCCAACCTGTCAGCCGTGTGACTTTGGGCAAGTCGCTTAACTTCTCTGGGCCGGATGTCCCTCCGGGGCCCTGGAGAACAACCGGGTTGTTTTGCAGCTTCTCTCTGACCCTGATCGACGCCTTGGACACCTTACTGGTAAGCGTCCGGACTCCTCCTTTCTCCTTGAGTTTTTTTTAACGGTATCTGTTAGCCCCTCGTTCTGTACCGAGCCCTGCGGTAGATTCAAGTTAGCTAGGACACAGTCTTTGTCAATCAATCAATCAATCGTATTTATTGAGCGCTTGCTGTGTGCAGAGCACTGGACTAAGCGCTTGGGAAGGACAACTTGGCAACATATCCCACATGGGACGCCCAGTCTCAGTTTCCGTTTCACAGAGGAGGTAACTGAGGCACAGAGAAGGGCAGTGACTTCTCCAAAGCCGCACAGCAGACAGCCGGCGGAGCTGGGATTAGGACACGGGTCCTTTCGCCTCCGAGGCCCGGGCTCTCTCCGCCGGGCTACGCTGCTTCTAGCTGGCATTCCCAGCCAGCGTCCGGGTCCGCAGCCCTTCGTCATCATCATCAATCGTATTTATTGAGCGCTTACTGTGTGCAGAGCACTGTACTAAGCGCTTGGGAAGTACAAATTGGCACATATTGTGGTTGTACATATTTATTACTCTATTTATTTATTTATTTATTTATTACTCTATTTATTTATTTATTTATTTATTTATTTTGCTTGTACATTTCTATCCTACTTATTTTATTTTGTTGGTATGTTTGGTTCTGTTCTCTGTCTCCCCCTTTTAGACTGTGAGCCCACTGTTGGGTAGGGACTGTCTCTATGTGATGCCAATTTGTACTTCCCAAGCGCTTAGTACAGTGCTCTGCACATAGTAAGCGCTCAATAAATACGATTGATTGATTGATTGATTGATTGAGACAGTCCCTACCCAACAGTGGGCTCACAGTAGGCGCTCACAGTGGGTTGCCCTTCCGCCGGCAACCGCCGCCCTGCCCCGGATGGGCCCTCGGAGGCTCCCGTTTGTAGCCGGGGGCATCCGGCCCTTCCCGAGAGCCGGCTCAGGAAGGGAAATGTTAGTCATCAATCATCAATCGTATTTATTGAGCGCTTACTGTGTGCAGAGCACTGGACTAAGCGCTTGGGAAGTACAAATTGGCAACATCTAGAGACGGTCCCTACCCAACAGTGGGCTCACAGTCTAAAAGGGGGAAGTGAAGCAGTGAAGTGAAGCTTACCGATAGCGTGAGTAAAATGAATAGCTGAATGTACACTTGATCGAGAGTATATACATCATCATCATCAATCGTATTTATTGAGCGCTTACTGTGTGCAGAGCACTGTACTAAGCGCTGGGAAGTACAAATTGGCAACATATAGAGACGGTCCCTACCCAACAGTGGGCTCACAGTCTAAAAGGGGGAGACAGAGAACAAAACCAAACATACTAACAAAATAAAATAAATAGAATAGATATGTACAAGTAAAATAAATAAATAAATAGACTAATAAATATGTACAAACATCCATATATACAGGTGCTGTGGGGAAGGGAAGGAGGTAAGATGGGGGGGATGGAGAGGGGGCTGAGGGGGAGAGGAAGGAAGGGTCTGAGTGTGGGAAGGCCTCCTGGAGGAGGTGAGCTCTCAGTAGGGCCTTGAAGGGAGGAAGAGAGCGAGCTTGGCGGAGGGGCAGAGGGATTGGGGGCATTCCAGGCCCGGAGGAGGACGTGGGCCGGGGGTCGATGGCGGGACAGGCGAGAACGAGGCCTAATGGTGAGGAGATTAGCGGTGGAGGAGCGGAGGGTGCGGACTGGGCTGGAGAAGGAGAGAAGGGAGGGGAGGTAGGAGGGGGCGAGGGGATGGATGGACAGCCTTGAAGCCCAGGGTGAGGAGTTTCTGCCTGATGCGCAGAAATGTCGATGAAGTGAAGCGCTTACTATGTGCAAAGCACTGTTCTAAGCGCTGGGGAGGATGCAGGGTGATCGGGTTGCCCCACGGGGGGCTCACAGTCTTCATCCCCATAATAATAATAATGATGGCATTTGTTGAGCACTTGCTATGTACAAAGCACTATTCTAGGCGCTGGGGAGGTTGCAGGGTGATCGAGTTGTCCCCTGGGGAGCTCCCATTCATCATCCCCATTTTGCAGGTGAGGGAACTGAGGCCCAGAGAAGTGAAGTGACTTGTTGAAGGTCACCCAGCAGATAATAATAATAATGATGGCATTTATTAAGCGCTTACTATGTGCAAAGCACCGTACTGAGATCAGTGGCAGAGCTGGGATTAGACTCCCATGCCCGGGCTCTATGCACCAGGCTTCACTGCTTCTCTGTTCTCTGTACTATTCTATTTATTTTATTTTGTTAATTTGTTTTGCCGTCCATCTCCCCCTTCTAGACCGCGAGCCCGCTGTTGGGTAGGGACCGTCTCTCGATGTTGCCAACTTGGACTTCCCAAGCGCTTAGCCCAGTGCTGTGCACACAGTAAGCGCTCAATAAATACGACTGAGTGGGGCCCGAGCCCCCGCTCCTATGTCCTGTGCGGCGCAGAACTGTTCCTTTCCGCCCAGATCCTGGGGAACGTCACGGAGTTCCAGAGGGTCGTCCACGTGCTGCAGGAATCGGTGGACTTCGACGTGGACGTCAACGCCTCGGTGTTTGAGACCAACATCCGTGGTGAGTCCCGAGCGGCCTCTTGTCTCTCTGCCAAGGGTGGAGGAGACGGAGGGGCAGGGTGGAGGTTGGGGATGGTGGATGGGGCGCCCCGTGGAAACCCAAAACGCCCAGGCTGAAGGCCCCTCACCCCCGGGGTCCCAACCCTCCTGTCGCCCTGTCCCCCCGTCCCCCAGCCCCTGCCCTAGGGCCTCGGACGGGCCTTCGAGGAAGAGGAATCCGGATGGTCTCTTGGTAATAATAATAATAACGGCGGCATTTGTTAAGCGCTTACTATGTGCGGAGCACTGTTCTAAGCGCTGGGGAGGGATCATCATCATCATCAATCGTATTTATTGAGCGCTGTGTGCAGAGCACTGTACTAAGCACTTGGGAAGTACAAATTGGCAACATATAGAGACAGTCCCTACCCAACAGTGGGCTCACGGTCTAAAAAGGAGGGATACAGGGTGATCAAGTTTTCCCACGCGGGGCTCACAGTCTTAACCCCCGTTTTGCAGATGAGGGAACAGGCTCAGAGAAGTGAAGTGACTTGCCCAAGGTCACACGGCAGACGTGGTGGAGGCGGGATTCGAACCTATGACCTCCGACTCCAAAGCCCGGGCTCTTTCCACTGAGCCACGCTGCTTCTCTTGGTAGACTGTAGGCCCCCCCTTAGGATGGGGGTTGTGTTTAGCCGGCGGTGGCCCTAGTTGACAGCGAAGGGGAGGCTCGGTGATCCTGTGGGCGATTGGGTCCCAAAGAGGGGAATGGCATCGCTTAGCTTAGCACGTTGGGAGGGTTGGTGCCTCGCAGGATGGCCTTAAGCCCCGGTGGTCTGCCCGAGACCCTCCCGGGGCGCGCTCGTGGGAGCGAGGAGAGCACTAGATTGGCCCCGGGGCCCAGAGCAGATCCTCTTTGCCCCCTTCCTCCTCCTCTCGCTTCCCCCATCCAGGCAGAGTGCCCAGCAAGGTGGGTCCGAGGGGGGCCGCCGGCCCAATCTGGGTTTTTCCGGCCTTTTCCTGGCTCCCCCTCCCGCGCCGGGGACCCCCGTCTGGCCTAGCTGATCCCGGGAGGGCCGGGGGTCACTGACCCGGTCCTGACCGTGCCGCGGCCCCCGGGCAGTGGTCGGAGGTCTGCTGTCGGCCCACCTGCTGTCCAAGAAGGCGGGCGCGCGTGTGGAGGCGGGATGGCCCTGCTCCGGGCCCCTCCTCAGGATGGCCGAGGAAGTCGCCCGGAGGCTCCTCCCCGGTAAGCGCTCCCGCTCCGTCCTGTCCTCCCCGCGGAGTCCCGCCCCGTCCCGACCGCCCTGCGGATTTCCACTCGGGCCCGTCCGCCCCGCAGAGTCCCGCTCCGTCCCGTGTGGGCCGCGGGGACCCCCGCCTCCGGGCACCGTCGCCACGGGGGGCCTCCGGCCCGACTCCCGACTCAGCGCTCCGCCGCCTCGGTGTCACAGCCTTCCAGACGCCCACGGGAATGCCGTACGGAACGGTGAACCTGCTGCGCGGCGTGAACCCCGGCGAGACACCCGTGACCTGCACGGCCGGGATCGGCACGTTCATCGTGGAGTTCGCCACTCTGAGCAGCCTGACGGGCGACCCCGTGTTCGAGGACGCGGCGCGCGCGGCCCTGCGGGGCCTGTGGCGCAGCCGCTCCGACATCGGCCTGGTGAGCGGCGGGCCGGGCCGGGCTCCCGGGGTGGGGGGATAACGGCGTCCCCTCGTCCTCACGGCCACCCTCACCCCTCGCAGGTGGGCAACCACATCGACGTGCTGACGGGCAAGTGGCTGGCCCAGGATGCCGGCATCGGGGCCGGGGTGGATTCCTACTTCGAGTACCTGGTGAAGGGGGCCATCCTGCTACAGGACCAGGAGCTGATGTCCATGTTCCTGGGTGAGGCGGGGGCTCGCTCGGGGGCCGCCTGAGGCCGGGGGATGCCCGTGGCAGGCGCTGATGGGCACACCAATTTTTTTGTTGTTTTTGAGGGGTGGTTAAGGGTATTGGTCCATTCATTCATTGTCGTATTTATTGAGCGCTTCCTGCGTGCAGAGCTTGGAAGTCCAAGTTGGCAACATACAGAGACGGTCCCTACCCGACGGCGGGCTCGCGGTCTAGAAGGTTAAACACTTGTTGCCAATTTGTACTTCCCAAGCGCTTAGTACAGTGCTCTGCACATAGTAAGCGCTCAATAAATACAATTGATGATGATGGTGATATGCCAGGCACCGTGCTAAGCGCTCGGGTCGATACAAGCCAGTCAGGTTGGACGCGGTCCGTGTCCCGTGTGGGATGCGCAGTCTTAATCCCCAGTGGGGTAACTGAGGCACAGAGAAGTGAAGTGACTTGTCCAAGGTCACGCAGCAGAGAAGCAGCGTGGCTCAGTGGCAAGAGCCCGGGCTTTGGAATCAGAGGTCATGGGTTCGAATCCCAGCTCCGCCACGTGTCTGCTGTGTGACCTTGGGCAAGTCATTTAACTTCTCTGAGCCTCAGTTCCCTCGTCTGTAAAATGGGGATTGACTGTGAGCCCCCCATGGGACAACCTGATCACCTTGTATCCCCCCCCAGCGCTTAGAACAGGGCTTTGCACATAGTAAGCGTTTAACAGATGCCGTCATTATTATCAAGTGGCCAAGCCGGGATCAGAACCCAGATCCCTCTGACTCTCGAGCCTTTGCTCTATCCGCTAGGCCACGTGGCTTCGGTGCTAATCAATTCTTCCGTGCCGTCGAGTGTTTAGTGGGTGCGCGGCACGGTACTGAGCGCTTGGGAGAGTACAGTGTAACGGACAGCGGACACATTCCCTTTCCCACCACGAGCTTACAGTCTTCAGGGGGAGAAGGACACTGAAATAAATGACAGGGAGGGAAAATGGCAGGGGACAAAGTGATGGACAGATGTGGAATGAGGCTTGGAGCGGGGTGAAAATTGGGGTGCGGTTCCTAGGGTACAGGCCTTGCTGAAGGGAGGGCAGAACGACGCGATTTGAATACGGAGTCCGGCGCGTCCTCGGCTCCGACTCCGTCCCCCCGGGGCCTGAGCGGAGCCTCCCCTCCGTCTGTCCCCGGCGCAGAGTACAACAAGGCCATTCGCAACTTCACCCTGTTTGACGACTGGTACCTGTGGGTGCACATGTACAAAGGGACCGTGTCCATGCCGGTTTTCCAGTCTCTGGAGGCCTACTGGCCGGGCTTGCAGGTAGGGGGCCCGGGCGGAGGGCCGCCCCCCGCGATCTGCGTCCGTCCCCGGGGGGGGGGGACGGCCCCATCGGTGCCGGAGGCCGGGCCCGGGTGGGAACGACGCTGCCCCGCCGGGGTCCCGGGCGGGCGGGCCGGCGCCGACTCCCCCGACCCCGCAGAGCCTCATCGGGGACATCGACAGCGCCATGCGCTCGCTGCTCAACTACTACACGGTGTGGAAGCAATTCGGGGGCCTGCCCGAGTTCTACAACATCCCCCAGGGCTACACCGTGGAGAAGCGGGAAGGATACCCCCTGAGGCCCGGTGAGGGGGACCGCCCGGCGGGGAGGGAAGCTGGGGTTTCTCGGTTGGAAGCGCCCCGTCCCGGTGCAGCCCCAGGGATCAGTGGGTCTCCTGTCCGTCCTGGATTCCGGGGTGCCCCGAGCCAGGCGTGGGTGGCCTCCGGAAGCCCCAAAGGTGTTAGAAGATAGACGGGCCCCCGGTTCCGGCTCTGGGCCGGAGGAGCCGTGGGCAGTTCCTGCCCCACTGGGCCCGTGTACCAGCGGCACGTGTCACCTCGCGGGGCAGGGCCTCGAGACCCCATCGGCACCCCTGCCGCCTCCCCCTCTGCTTTCACCCCGACCCCCGGCCCTCCATGCCCCCCACCGTGGCCCCCCGTGAGCTTTCAGGGTGGTGGCATCGGAGGCCGTAGTCGCCGTCTGGTTTGAGCGAGGGCTGGTACCTGTCCCTGCCCCCCTTCCCCTCTCCAGAACCCAACAGGCTTTTTTCTTTTTTGTACCGTCTGCTAACGCTTACTATATGCCAGGCGCTGTACTGAGCGCCGGGGTAGATCCAAGCTAAGTGGGTGGGACGCAATCCCTGTCCCACATGGGGCTCACAGTCTTAACCTCCATGTTCCCCTTTTAGACTCCCCCCGCTTTTAGGCTGTGAGCCCACTGTTGGGTAGGGACTGTCTCTATATGTTGCCAATTTGTACTTCCCAAGCTCTTAGTACAGTGCTCTGCACACCGTAAGCACTCAATAAATACGATTGATGATGGTTAGGACCGTTTGCTAACGCTTACTATGTGCCAGGCGCTGTACTGAGCGCCGGGGTAGAATCAGGTGGGACACGGCCTCTGTCCCACGTGGGGCTCACAGTCTTAACCTCCATGCTCCGTTCATTCATTCGTTCAGTCGTATTTATTGAGCGCTTACTGTGTGCAGAGCACTGGCCTAAGCGCTGAGCGCTCCCGATGAGGGAACTGAGGCGCAGAGAAGTGAAGCGTCTTGCCCAAAGTCACACAGCAGACAAGTGGCAGAACCCAGGTCCTGTTGATTCCCAGCCCCGTGCTGTTTCCATCAGGTGTCACTGGCTCTCTCTGCCCCCGGTGCTGGGCTGGACTTTTCCTTCCGAGGCCGATGCTTCCCCGTCGGGGGTCCTC
Source organism: Tachyglossus aculeatus (assembly GCF_015852505.1). NCBI lineage: Eukaryota > Metazoa > Chordata > Mammalia > Monotremata > Tachyglossidae > Tachyglossus > Tachyglossus aculeatus. The sequence goes on from NC_052080.1 coordinate 27,267,349, forward strand.
CGTGCCTCTAAGCCCCCCATCCCCACTACCCATTTGCCCCCCGATGTCTTCCAGCCCATCGTTTGGTCTCGGGAGGGCTGCCGGGCAGCCACTCGTGTCAGTGGGGGAAGGGGCGAGACGGGGAGGGGCCGGGTCTCTGCCCGCACCCTCCCTGGGCACAGCGGACGTGCCCGCGGGCGGGGCCGGGCCCCCGCAGCCGGGTGACGGGCTGCGACCGTGAGCCCCGCAGAGCTGGTGGAGAGCGCCATGTACCTGTACCGCGCCACGGGGGACCCCACGCTGCTGGAGCTCGGGAGGGACGTGGTGGAGTCCATCGAGAAGATCGGCAAGGTGGACTGCGGATTCGCCACGGTCAGTGTCCCCCGCTGCAGCCGCCCCGACCCACCCCAGGCCGGGCGCTCGGAGGGTCCGTCCAGCGTCCCCGGGGCGGGGGCTGCTTCGCCTCGGGGGTCCCCATCACCCGCCGCCGGGCTCGCGACCACCGGTGTCACCGGGGGCCCTGGGTGCTCCTGGCGATAGGAGGCGAACAGAGCGGGGGGCGGCGCGGCCTCTTCCGTGGGGACGCCCCGACCTCCCTTCCCCGCCTCTCCCGTGCAAGATCAAAGACCTGAGAGACCACAGACTGGACAACCGCATGGAGTCCTTCTTCCTGGCCGAGACGGTGAAGTACCTGTACCTGCTGTTCGACCCCGGCAACTTCATCCACGGCGACGGCTCGGCCTTCGAGGCGGTGGTCACGCCCTACGGGGAGTGCGTCCTGGGGGCCGGCGGCTACGTCTTCAACACGGAGGCCCACCCCATCGACCCCGGCGCGCTGCACTGCTGCCGCAGGCCGCCGCGGGACCGCTGGCTGGTGGAGGACCTGCTGACGGAGCTGCGCTCCCCGGCCCGCCGCCCCCAGCCCCCGCCGCCCGGGCCCGAGGGGCCGCGGCGGCCCCCGGCGGGGAGCGGGGCGGACCCCCGGCGGAGGCGGGGGTCCCCGCTGAGCTGCCCCGTCCAGCCCTTCGCCGCCAAGCTGGCGCTGCACGGGCAGGTGTTCCTAGACCCCGTGTGACGCCGCCGCCGCCGCGCCGGGCCCGGGATTCGGCAAGCCGGAATAAACGTCCCGCGGCGCCCGGTGATGTGGCTCGCTTTCAGAGTCCGGAAGGAGGAGCGGGGTGCCGGCTCCCGGGGTCCCCACCCGCCTTTGGGCCGGCGGGGCGTCACCTGACTTGCTCCATTTCTGTAGTTTGGGCTCGCGTCACGGCCACCGCCTCCGGCCCTTTGGGTTGCGGGGGTCCCTGCCGGCGGCCGCCCAGGATGCGGAAACTTCAGGGAAAGAGGTGGAGGACGAGGGAATCCATCAATCAATCAATCAATCGTATTTATTGAGCGCTTACTGTGTGCAGAGCACTGGACTAAGCGCTTGGGAGCGTACAGGGTAACACCGCGTCCCTCTGGCCTGTGGCTTGTACTTCCCAAGCGCTTAGTACAGTGCTCTGCACATAGTAAGCGCTCAATAAATACGATTGATGATGATGATGGGAAGTCCAAGTTGGCAACATATAGAGACAGTCCCTACCCAACAGTCTAAAACTGCCCCCTGGTCAGATCGCTCGTTCAGTCTTGTTTGTCGAGCGCTTGCCGTGTGCAGAGCACTGTACTAATCGCTTGGGAGCGGACGGGATAACACCGCATCCCTCTGGACTGTGGCCCCACGGAGACCCCACACGGACCCCGGCAGCTCCGGGATCCCCTAAGAGGCAGGGGGGGGTCCGCTGAGGGTCGGGGGGTTAGTAAGGGAGCTCAAACCAGGTGACCGCTCAGTTGCACCTCCTCTCCTCGGTCTTGGATTTGTCTGCCGTCGTCATCGGTGATTTTTCACCTCGTTCCCTTCGGAGAAAGAGAATTTAAGAGACGGCGTGGCCCGGTGGAAAGAGTCCGGGCCTGGGAATCACCGGACGTGGGTTCTGTTCCCGATTCTGCCCCGCGCCTGCCGTGTGACCGTCGGCAAGTCACTCGACTTCTCGGGCCCTCAATTTTCTCACCTGTAAAACGCGGATTAAATCCCAGATTTCTCTCTCCCGCTGAGGCTGGGAGCCCCGTGTGGGACGGGAGCCACGTTCAGCCCGATTACCTCGAATCTATCCCAGTGCTTGGCACGTAGTAAATCATCATCATCATCAATCGTATTTATTGAGCGCTTACTGTGTGCAGAGCACTGTACTAAGCGCTTGGGAAGTACAAGTTGGCAACATATAGAGACAGTCCCTACCCAACAGTGGGCTCACGGTCTAAAAGACGTAGCAAATGATGAGCCAGTACTCTAATTAATTATGATTAACTAATTATTCTGAGGTTGATGCCTTGTTTTCTGTCTCATGTGACAAGGAGCTTCCCCTTTGCCCTTCTCTCCCTCCTCTGGCTCGCCTCTCTCCCCCAGTGCCCGGTCATTCATTCATTCATTCATTCATTCAATCGTATTTATTATCATCATCATCAATCGTATTTATTGAGCGCTTACTGTGTGCAGAGCACTGCACTAAGCGCTTGGGAAGTACAAGTTGGCAACATATAGAGATGGTCCCTACCCAACAGTGGGCTCACGGTCCCATCTCCTGCATCATCATCATCATCATCAATCGTATTTATTGAGCGCTTACTGCGTGCAGAGCACTGTACTAAGCGCTTGGGAAGTACAAATTGGCAACATCTAGAGACAGTCCCTACCCAACAGTGGGCTCACAGTCTAAAAGGGGGAGACAGAGAACAAAACCAAACATACTAACAAAATAAAATAAATAGAATAAATATGGACAAGTCACCCAGAGCCCTCTGGGGACTGGCGGACACCCACCTCGTGATCTCGTGTCTACTCTGGTGCTTAGTGCCCTGCTTGGATCATAGCGGGCGCTTTTAAAAAAAAAAATGATTTCTGTTAAGTACTTATTGTGTGCCGGGCGCTAATCTCTGGGGGAGATCATCATCGATCATATTTATTGAGCGCTTACTATGTGCAGAGCACTGTACTAAGCGCTTGATAAAGATCGAGATAAAAGATCGTCAGATGGGACACAGTCCGATAGCTGCAGTGGTGGCAGTAGTATGGCTTAGTGGAAAGGTTACGGGCTTGGGAATCATAGGACGTGGGTTCTAATCCCGGCTCCGCCCCTTGTCTGCTGTGTGACTTTGGGCAAGCCCCTTAACTTCTCTGTGCTTCAGTGACCTCCTCTGTAAAACGAGGATGAAGACGGTGAGCCCCATGTGGGACAACCTGATCACCTTGCATCCCCCCCAGCGCCTAGAACAGGGCTTCACACGTAGCTTAACAAATACCATCGTTGTTATTACCATCTGTAAAATGGGGAGTAAGAACTGTGAGGCCCCATGTGGGCCAGCCTGATTAGCTTGCATCTACCCCAGTGCTTGGCACAAAGTCAGCGCCCAACAAACACCGTCATTATTATCATCCCAGTCTGCCGCGTATCAGCTGTGTGACTTCGGGCAAGTCACTTCACTTCTCTGTGCCGGTTACCTCATCTGTAAAATGGGGATTAAGACTGTGAGCTTCACGTGGGACAACCCGACTAGCTTGTATCTTCCTCAACATTTAGAACAGCGCTTGGCCCAGAGTAAGCGCTCAAGCAATACCATCATTGTTATTAGTCCGCACGCACCCCGCACACAGTAGCACTCGATGAAGGGCAAGAATTAAGGGACTGGTGGTGACTGTGAGAAGGACTGCAGAGGAAGAGCGGGACATTCTGTTTTTTGTTCTGTTTTGTTTTGTTTATTAATTTATTAAGCGCTTACTATGTGCAAAGCACTGTTCTAAGTGCTGGGGGGGGATACAAGGTGATCAAGTCGTCCCACGTGGGCCTCATGGTCTTAGTCCCCATTTTACAGATGAGGTAACTGAGGCTCAGAGAAGTTAAGTGACTTGCCCAAGGTCACACAGCAGACACGTGGCGGAGTCGGGATTCGAACCCATGGCCTCTGACTCCAAAGACCGTGCTCTTTCCACTGTGCCACGCTGCTTCCGTGGTGTCGCTATGGGTCGGAAACGACCCGGCATGAGACGAGATAAGCAGAGAAGCAGCGTGACAGTGGAAAGAGCCTGGGCTTGGGAGTCTAATCCCTGCTCCTCCACTTGTCTGCTGTGCGACCTTGGGCAAGTCACTTCACGTCTCTGTGCCTCGGTTCCCTCATCTCTAAAACGGGGATTGAGACTGTGAGCCCCATTTGGGACAACCTGATTGCCTTAATAATAATAATGACATTTGTTAATAATAATAATGATGGTACTTGTTAAGCGCTTACTATGTGCAAACCACTATTTTAAGCGCTGGGGAGGTTACAAGGTGATCAGGTTGGCCCACGGGGGGCTCACAGTTCTAATCCCCATTTTTCAGATGAGGTAGCTAAGGCACAGAGAAGTTGAGTGATTTGCCCCAAGTCACACAGCTGACAGTTGGCGGAGTGGGGATTTGAACCCATGACCTCTGACTCCAAAGCCTGGGCTCTTTCCACTGAGCCACGCTGCAAGCACTTACTATGTGCCAAGCACTGTTCTAAGCGCTGAAGGGGATACAGAAGCAGCGTGGCTCAGTGGAAAGAGCACGGGTTTGGGAGTCAGAGGTCATGGGTTCAAATCCCCGCTCTGCCATTTGTCAGCTGTATGATTTTGGGCAAGTCGCTTAACTTCTCTGGGCTTCAGTTCCCTCATCTGGAAAATGGGGATTAAGATTGGGCCCCACGTGGGACAACCTGATCACCTTGGAACCTCCCCAGCGCTTAGAACAGTGCTTGGCACATAGTAAGCGTTTAATAAATTCCATCATTGTAATTATTATTATTATCCCTACCCTGCCATTTGTCAGCTGTGTGACTGGGCAAGTCACTTAACTTCTCTGTGCTTCAGTTCCCTCATCTGGAAAATGGGGATTAAGACTCGGCCCCACGTGGGACAACCTGGTCACCTTGGAGCCTCCCCAGCGCTTAGAACAGTGCTTGGCACATAGTAAGCGTTTAGTAAATTCCATCATTATAATTATTATTATTATCCCTACCCTGCCATTTGTCAGCTGTGTGACTGGGCAAGTCACTTAACTTCTCTGTGCTTCAGTTCCCTCATTTGGAAAATGGGGATTAAGACTGGGCCCCACGTGGGACAACCTAGTCACCTTGGAACCTCCCCAGCGCTTAGAACAGTGCTTGGCACATAGTAAGCGCTTAATAAATGCCATCATTAGTATTATTATTATTATCCCTGCTCCGCCATTTGTCAGCTGTGTGACTTTGAGCAAGTCGCTTAACTTCTTTGTGCTTCAATTACCTCATCTGGAAAATGGGGATTAAGACTGGGCCCCACGTGGGACAACCTGATCACCTTGGAACCTCCCCAGGGCTTAGAACAGTGCTTGGCACATAATAAGCGCTTAATAAATGTCATTATTATTATTATTATTATTATTATCCCTGCTCTGCCATTTGTCAGCTATGTGACTTTGAACAAGTCACTTAACTTCTCTGTGCTTCAGCTACCTCATCTGGAAAATGGGGATTGAGACTGGGCCCCACGTGGGACAACTTGGTCACCTTGGAACCTCCCCAGCGCTTAGAACAGTGCTTAGCACAGAGTAAGTGCTTAATAAATGCCATTATTATTATTATTATCATCCCTGCTCTGCCATTTGTCAGCTGTGTGACTTTGGGCAAGTCACTTAACTTCTCTGTGCTTCAGTTCCCTCATCTGGAAAATGGGGATTAAGACTGGGCCCCACGTGGGACAACCTGGTCACCTTGGAGCCTCCCCAGCGTTTAGAACAGTGCTTGGCACATAATAAACAATTAATAAATGCCGTTATTATTATTATTATTACAGGGTAATCAGGTGGTACCCCACTGCTTGGCACGTAGTAAGCGTTTCACAAACGCCATGGTTCAATAGGGGCGGTGGGAGACAAGACTCCATTTCCCGGCAGCCTCCGGGAATGGTGCGTAGCGTGCGTCGTGCGTGGCGTGCGTCGTGCGCGTTTCGGGGACGGGGCGTCCGGATTGGCCCCTCGGCCGCCCCGTCCGAAGGGCCTCCACTTCCGGCTTGTGGGAGGCGGCGCCATGGCGGCAGGGTTTCACTTCCGGTCTGTGGGAGGAGCCGCCATGGCGACGGGGCTTCACTTCCGGTCCGTGGGAGGAGCCGCCATGGCGACGGGGCTTCACTTCCTGTCTGCGGGAGGGGCCGCCATGGCGGCAGGGTTTCACTTCCGGTCTGTGGGCGGAGCCGCCATGGCGGCAGGGTTTTACTTCCTGTCTGTGGGCGGGGCCTCCATGGCGGCAGGGTTTCACTTCCGGTCTGTGGGAGGAGCCGCCATGGCTGCGGGGCTTCACTTCCGGTCTGTGGGAGGAGCTTCCATGGCGGCAGGGTTTCACTTCCGGTCCGTGGGAGGGGCCGCCATGGCGGCAGGGTTTCACTTCCGGTCCGTGGGAGGGGCCGCCATGGCGGCAGGGTTTCACTTCCGGTCTGTGGGAGGAGCCGCCATGGTGGCAGGGTTTCACTTCCGGTCCGTGGGCGGGGCCGCCATGGCGGCAGGGTTTCACTTCCGGTATGTGGGAGGAGCCGCCATGGCGGCGGGGCTTCACTTCCGGTCTGGGGGAGGAGCCGCCATGGCGACGGCCTTCACTTCCGGTCTGTGGGAGGGGTCGCCATGGCGACGGGCCTTCACTTCCGGTGTGTGGGAGGAGCCGCCATGGCGGCGGGCCTTCACTTCCGGTGTGTGGGAGGAGGCGTCATGGCGGCGGGTCCGGACAGCCTCCTGGGCCGGCTCCGGCGCGGGCAGCTGACGGGCTGCGGCCTGGCCCGGGCCGCGCAGGTGGGCACCGGGACCCGTCCCACCCCGGGGGGAGGAGGAGGAGGACGAGGAAGGGGGACGGGAGGGATGCCTGACCTCAAGCAATTAGTAATCAATCAATCAATCAATGGTATTTGTTGAGCGCTTACTGTGTGCAGAGCACTGGACTAAGCGCATGGGAAGTACAAGTTGGCAACATATACAGTCCCTGCCCAACAGTCTAGGAGACTGTCCTTTGCACACAGTAAGGGCTCACTTTATTCCATTTATTTTGTCTTGTTGTCTGTCTTCTTCTAGACTGTGAGCCCGCTGTTGGGTAGGGACCGTCTCTGTTGCCAGTTTGTACTTCCCAAGCGCTTAGTACAGTGCTCTGCACGCAGTAAGCGCTCAAGAAATATGAATGAATGAATGACTATATTGACACCTGTCTATTTGTTCTGTTTTGCTGTGTTTCTCCCCCTTTTAGACTGTGAGCCCGTTGTTGGGTAGGGACCGTCTCTATATATTGCAAACTTGTACTTCCTAAGCGCTCAGTACAGTGCTCTGCACACACTAAGCGCTCAATTTATTCCATTTCTTTTGTTTTATTTTGTTGTCTGTCTCCCCCTGCTAGACTGTGAGCCCGCTGTTGGGTAGGGATCGTCTGAATTTGTTGCCGACTTGGACTTCCCAAGCGCTTAGTCCAGTGCTCTGCACACAATAAGCACTCAGTAAATGTGATTGAATGAATGAGTGAATGAATATATTGACACCTGCCCACTTGTTCTGTTTTGCTGTCTTTCTCCCCCTTTTAGACTGTGAGCCCGTTGTTGGGTAGGGACTGTCTCTATTTGTTGCCATCTTGGACTTCCCAAGCACTTAGTACAGTACTCTGCACACAGTAAGCGCTCAATTTATTTTATTTTGTTTTGTTGTCTGTCTCCCTCTTCTAGACTGTGAGCCCATTGTTGGGTAGGGACCGTCTCTATTTGTTGCCAACTTGGACTTCCCAAGCGCTTAGTACAGTGCTCTGCACACAGTAAGCGCTCAATAAATACGATTGAAAGAGTGAATGAATATATTAACACCTGTCCACTTGTTCTGTTTTGCTGTCTTTCTCCCCTTTTTAGACTGTGAGCCCGTTGTTGGGTAGGGGCCGTCTCTATATGTTAGCAGCTTGTACCTCCCAAGCGCTTAGTCCAGTGCTCTGCACACAGTAAGCGCTCAATAAATACGATTGAATGAGTGAAGGACTGACGTCCCCCTCCCCTTCCTTCCTCTTCCTCATTCATTCAATCGCATTTGTTGAGCGCTGCCAGGGTCCCCAGCACTCTACAAGTACATACTTGGATGAGAGGCAGCGTGGCTCAGTGGAAAGAGCCCGGGCTTTGGAGTCAGAGGTCATGGGTTCAAGTTATTTATTTTATTTGTACATATTTATTCTGTTTATTTTATTTTGTTAATATGTTTTGTTTTGTTGTCTGTCTCCTCCTTCTAGACTGTGAACCCACTGTTGGGTAGGGGCCGTCTCTAGATGTTGCCAACTTGGACTTCCCAAGTGCTTAGTACAGTGCTCTGCACACAGTAAGCGCTCAATAAATACGATTGATTGATTGAGTAAATATGACTGAATGAATGAATGAATCCCAGCCCCGCCACTTGTCAGCTGTGTGACTTTGGGCCAGTCACTTTACTTCTCTGGGCTTCAGTTCCCTCATCTGTAAAATGGGGATTGACTGTGAGCCCCCCTGATAGTAGTAGTAATAATAATGGCATTTATTAAGCACTTACTATGTGCAAAGCACTGTTCTAAGCACTGGGGAGGTTACAGGGTGATCAGGTTGTCCCACGGGGGGCTCATCCCCATTTTACAGATGAGGTAACAGGCCCAGAGAACAGTAATAATAATGATGGCATTTTTTAAGCGCTTACTATGTGCAAAGCACTGTTCTAAGCGCTGGGGAGGTTACAGGGTGATCAGGTTGTCCCACGGGGGGCTCACAATCTTCATCCCCATTTTACAGATGAGGTAACTGAGGCCCAGAAAATAGTGATAGTAATGATGGCATTTATTAAGCACTTACTATGCGCAAAGCACTGTTCTAAGCGCTGGGGAGGTTACAAGGTGATCAGGTTGTCCCACGGGGAGCTCACAATCTTTGTCCCCATTTTACAGATGAGGTAACTGAGGCCCAGAGAATAGTAACAATAATGATGGCATTTGTTAAGCGCTTACTATGTGCAAAGCACTGTTCTAAGCCCTGGGGAGGTTACAAGGTGATCAGGTTGTCCCACGGGGGGCTCACAGTCTTCATCCCCATTTTACAGATGCGGGAACTGAGGCCCAGAGAAGTGACGTGACTTGCCCAAAGTCACACAGCTGACAATTGGCAGAGCCGGGATTAGAACCCTCGACCTTCTGACTCCCGGGCCCTATCCACTAGGCCACGCTTCTTTTCATTCATTCATTCAATCGTATTTATTGAGCGCTTACCGTGTGCAGAGCACTGTGCTAAGCGCTTGGGAAGTACAAGTTGGCAACATTGAGAGGTGTCATCCCCAACCAATTTCCTCCACACCCCCCCTTTTTTTTTTTTACCTGATCACCTTGTATCCCACCAGTGCTTTGAACAGTGCTTGGCACATAGTAAGCGCCTAGCAAATGCCATCGTTATTATTATTATTGTCTTTATTAGTACGGAGAAGCATTGTGGCCCAATGGAAAGAGCCCGGGTTTGGGGGTCAGAGGTCACAGGTTCTAATCCCGGCCCAACCACTTGTCAGCTGTGTGACTTTGGGCAAGTCACTTCACTTCTCTGGGCCTCAGTTCCCTCAGAAGGTCACGGGTCCTAATCCTGGCTCCGCCACTTGTCTGCTGTGTGGCCTTGGGAAATTCACATCACTTCTCTGGGCCTCAGTTCCTTCGTCTGTCAAATGGGGATGAAGACTGTGAGCCCCACATGGGACAACCTGATCACTTTGTATCTTCCCCAGTGCTTAGAACATAGCAGGCGCTTAGCAAATGCCGTCATTATTATTATTGTTTACTTTGGTTGTACTTATTTAATACTGTATTAATGACGTGCACATAGCTGTAATTCTGTTCTTACGGTTTCGACTCTTCTACCTGTTTTATTGTCTGTCTCCCCCTTCTAGACTGTGAGCCCGTTGTTGGGTAGGGACCGTCTCTAGATGTGGCCGACTTGTACTTCCCAAGCGCTTAGTACACTGCTCTGCACACAGTAAGCGCTCAATAAATACGATTGAATGAAGGAATAAATGACTGTACTAAGCGATTGGGCGAGGACCCGACAACCACAGACGCATTCCCTGCCCACAGCGAGTGCGCAGTCTAGAGAAGGAGACAGACATTAATACATACGAATAGGTAAATCATTTCTTGAAAAAATAGGGTGTCAATACCTTACTATGTGCCAGGACCCAGCGCTTAGAATCTCTATTTGTTGCCAGTTTATACTTCACAGGTGCTTAGAACAGTGCTCTGCGCACAGTAAGCGCTCAATAAATACGATTGAATGAATGAACAGTGCTTGGCACACAGTAAGCGTTCAACAAATGCCATTATTATTATTATTATTATTGCAGTGCTAAGCGCTGGGGTGGGTACAAGCAAATCAGGTTGGATACAGACACTGTCCCGATTGGGGCTTACGGGCTTAATCCCCATTTTGCAGATGAGGTAACTGAGGTGTGGATAAGGTAAACAATACTAGTAGTAATGGTATTGGTTAAGCGCTTACTATGTGCCAAGCACTGTTCTAAACGCTGAGGTAGATTGTCCCTCGTGGGACTCACAGTCTTAATCCCCATTTGACAGATGAGGGAACTGAGGCACAGTGAAGTGACTTAACCAAGGCCACACAGCAGACAAGTGGCGGAGCCAGGATTAGGAGCCGTAGACCTTCTGATTCCCAGGCCTGTGGTCTGCATACAGATGCGCTCCTCGCCTTCCTCGTCCTACTCCAACTTCTTTTTCCTCCTCCTCCTCCCTCTCCTCTCCACATTGCGCGATTGCGGAGCGCCGAGCCCGGCGCATTGGGGTGATAGTGATGCTTCCGACGGTGGCGAAATCTTTTGAGCGGTCGATGGGCTCCAGCCCACCAACCTGTGCGGAGGAGTTAATCATAACCATCAATCAATCAATCAATCGTATTTATTGAGCGCTCCAATCATAAGGTTGGAGGTTTGCCGAGAGCAGCGAGCGAGCAGGCGGGCAAGGGTGGCAGCCCCGTCGCAAAGGGGGCTCGAAGGTTTCTAATCAAAACTAGAGGTGTGGGGGTTGGTGAGTGCTTACTATGTGCCAAGCACAGTGCTCAGCGCAGTACACAACAACCGGATCAGGCACAGCCCCCATCTCTCAGGGAGCTCACAGTTTAAGTCGGAGGGAGAACGGGTACCGAATCCGTATTTTACAGAATTGGAAACTGAGGCACAGAGAAGTTTTAGACTGTGAGCCCAATGTTGGGTAGGGACTGTCTCTATATGTTGCCAATTTGTATTTCCCAAGCGCTTAGTACAGTGCCCTGCACATGGTAAGCGCTCAATAAATACAATTGATGATGATGATGATGAAGTTGTGACCTGAGGCAGACCTTTGGCAAATGTGAGACTAGAACCCGGATCTCCTTGCCTCCTTCCCCTCCCCACAGCACCTGTATATATGTTTGGACTGTGAGCCCCTTCTAGACTGTAAGCCCACTGTTGGGTAGGGATTGTCTCTATATGTTCCCAACTTGTACTTCCCAAGCGCTTAGTACAGTTCTCTGCACACAGTAAGCGCTCAATAAATACAATTAAATGAATGAGTGAATCTCCTGACTCTGAGCCCTGGGCCCTTTCTTTCCACAAGGCCACGTTACCTGCCACATTTTTTCCAGAATGACGGCGGCGTAGTGTGGCTGCCGTGCCGGACAGAAGTGACCTTGGCCAGGCGGTTTCCCTGGGAGCCGCGGCGTTTTTCAATCAATCAATCAATCGTATTGAGCGCTTACTATGTGCAGAACACTGTACTAAGCGCTTGGGAAGTACAAATTGGCAACCTATAGAGACAGTCCCTACCCAACATTGGGCTCACAGCCTAAAAGGGGGAGACAGAGAACAAAACTAAACATACTAACAAAATAAAATAAATAGAATAGATATGTACAAGTAAAATAAATAAATAGAGTAGTAAATATGTACAAACGTATATACATATATACAGGTGCTGTGGGGAAGGGAAGGAGGTAAGATGGGGGGGATGGAGAGGGGGACGAGGGGGAGAGGAAGGAAGGGGAACTGCCTGTGTTGGTTGGAAATTTTGGGGTATTCGTCTTGGGCCGCCCCGGCTGCCCCCTGGAGCTCCCCGCCCCTTTGGTTGGCCGGACACCTTCATCGTCCACTGCCCAGCCCCGGACAAGCTGGAATGGGGTTGGGATCCAGGTGTTCCGACTCCCCGAGTCTTACGCTTTCCTCTGGGAATAGAGCGAGAGTCAGAAGAGGAGCAGCGGGGCCTAGCAGAAAGAGTCGGACCCTTGGTGTCAGAGGACTCGGGGTCAAATCCTAGCCTCCCACTCGTCCGCCGGGTGACCTTCTCTTTATCTCGGTTTCCTCACCTGTGAAACGAGGCTTCAATCCCTCTCTTTCCTTGCCTTTAGTCAGTCTGTGAACCGCACGCGGGATAGGGACTGGATGTGGCCTGACGATCTAGTACCTCAGGGGCGTGGGGCGGGCGGCCGGTTGACCCTTGGCCCGCGGGGGATCCGGGATGGGAGGACCCCGCCCCCGGCTCACTGGGCATCTCCTTTCCAGGCAGGAAGGAAGGCAGCGAGTCCCGTTCATCCAGGACGAAGCTCTTCTTCCCCGGGAATTTATGGGCGGGGAAAGCGTCTGCTCATTCCGTCTCGTTGCACGCTCCCAGGAGCTTAGGAAAGTGCTCTGTACGCAGGAAGCCCTCAATACGTACCATTGATTGTTTGATTGTCCGGGCACTTCTGTGCCTCAGTTCCCTCATCTGTAAAATGGGAATTAAGACTCTGAGCCCCCCCCCCGTGGGACAACCTGATCACCTTGTAGCCTCCCCAGCGCTTAGAACAGTGCTTTGTACATAGTAAGTGGTGGAGAAGGAGGCAAGCTACCTTTCATACATCCTCTGGCTCCTCCCTACATCATTCACCCCCTCTGCCTTTTCTTTTCTTCATTCCTTGTAACGACAATAATAATAATAATAATTGTAGTGTTTAAATGCTAACTTTGTGTTAGGCACTGTAATTCACCTGTCTATTTGTTTCGTTTTGTTGTCTGTCTCCCCCTTCCAGGCTGTGAGCCCATTGTTGGGTAGGGACCGTCTCTGTATATTGCCGATTTGTACTTCCCAAGCGCTTAGTACAGTGCTCTGCACACAGTAAGCGCTCAATAAATGTAATTGAATGAATGAATGAATCTAGGATCCGTCCCGATCCTTGATGCGGTGCTTGGCACAGAGTAAGCATCTAATGCCACGATTATTAGTGTCAGTAGAGGATCGGTGGCCAAAAATTAGCCTTATGCAGAGCGCTTTCCCGGAGACTTAGGAGAAGCAAAAGACTTAAAAGAGCACAATGCCCGCCCTCTAGGAGCTCCCAAAACAAAGGGAAGAGAGTGACACAGAGGCAGGGAGAGCGGAGGATGGAAAGATGGCTAAGCATAAAGGACTGGGGAAATCCAAAGTCCGTTGTCCATTTCAGAAAGCGAAAACCAGGGAAGACGAGGTAGAAATCACCTATTGGAGAGAGCGGGGCCTGAGGTTTCCAGACCCAGCTCTGCTCATTCAGTCCTATTGATTGAGCGCTTACCGTGTGCAAAGCACCGTACAAAGCGCTCCGTGGAATGACAAATAGACTGGGCGCCCCTGGGCCCAGCCCCTCCACCCCAACCTCCTGCCCAGGCCGTTCCTGCGGACAGCATTGTGTCTCCCCCTTCCAGACGGTCTCTATATGTTGCCAAACTGTACTTTCCGAGCACTTAATACAGTAAGCGATCAATAGTACGATTGAATGAACGAGGGGCAGCGCTGCTGGAGGCGGCTGGTTTTCCCACACGAACGACGTCGTAAATGGTTCGAGGCGGCTCCCGAACCCCGGCGGGATCATCTCCCCGCTTGGGCCGAGGCGTAACCGGGCTGTCGCTGTCTGGCTGCAGCTCCCGGAGGGTTTTCTGAAGGAGAGGGATAAGCAGGCCGGTTGGAACGGGATCCCCTTGCTGGTCCGGAAGCTGTACCGGAACAGCCGCCCCAACGGCGACTTCGCCAAGTGCCAAGACGTCCTCAAGGTAACGGCCCACGCGGGGCTTCGAGCGCGGTGGCGGCCCGGCTTGGCCCTCGCCATGTGGGCACCCCTGCCTGGAGGGTGGGAAGCCGCCGTCGTGGCCGGCGGTCGCAGGGGAGCCCCAACAGCTGTTCCCCTCCGCCCACGTGGAACGGGCCTGGGGCTGGGTCTCCGTGGCCCTGCCCGCCGCGGGCTTCTTACCTGGAGAAGCCATCTCCGTTGCCACTTGGGTGGAGAGGCGTGGAGAAAAAGGATGGGGGAGACGGAAGCCCCTTGCTGGGTCTGTGTGATGCCCAGGCTGGTTCGTGCCCACCTGGGATACTACCCTTCCCTCCTTCCCTTCCAGCCAGCAGACCCGCTCCCCTCGGCGGGCTGGGAGCTGGGGGTTGGGGGGCCGGCCTCTCGGCGGTGCCCAAGTGAGGTTGGATGGGGTGAGGCTCTGGGGGAGGGTAAGGGGGCTGTGGAAGAAGCCCCCTGCTCGGTGCCCATCAGCGGCAACCCTGGCATTCAGAGCCCCGGGGCCGCTGGGAGCCCATGGCCCTGGTTACTCGGGGGTTGGGGAGGAAAGAGGTGGGACAGGGGAGGGGAAGGTGAGCGGAGGGCACAGTAAGGGTGGGACACAGTCACTGTTTCTGGGTGGAAGCTCTGAAAGTGTGTGTGGGGATGGGGGAGAGAAGATGGGGGGGAGGGAGTTGTGAGCCCCGCCGTGGCTGCTCCCCCCCAGCCAGCCTGGGTTGACCGCACATGGCCTCGCTGTCCGGTCGTTTGCCTCTGCAGGAGATCGCCCCTCTGCTGTCCGTCGAGGCCATAGTGTTCGTCACCGAGGAGAGAAAAGCCATACGAGAGTCCAGTTTCCCCAGTACCTACACTTTCGACCTCTTCGGAGGAGTGGATGTAAGTTCGGGCGTCGGGTGTCCGTGTGTGCGTGGTTGTGAGTGTGCCCGGGGGGGCCTTGGAAGAGAAAAGCCTGCCTTGCTGTGCCAGCGGAATGACCCCACCCCCCGGCGCTGAGGGGCCTGCGGCTGCCAGCTGTCCGGGACCCCCCGACTGCCGTAAGTGGCCCGGCGGCCCAGGGACTAAAGAGCCGAGGCGGCCTGCGGCCAGTCGGTCTGGGGCCCGGCCCACAGATGGGGACTCCCTGCCGAGCCAGAGTTCGTCTGCTCTCTCTCCCTAAAAATGGCCATTGTCGTTTGAGCTCGTGGGCCAAGCAGATGGAAACCTGTCCTTGCGGTCAGTCAGTCGGTCAAGAGTGCTTCCTTACAGCAAGCCCAATAAGTACCGAGTGCTTGGGAGAGTGGTGGACGTCGAAGGCGCGATCCCTGCCCCGAAGGGACTTATGATCGAGCCAGGCGCTTACTGTGTGCGGAACACTGGATTAAGCGCTCGGGAGAGTACAAGATATAACAATGTAACAGACCGCTTCCCTGTCCGCGACGAGCTTACAGTCTAGAGGGAAGCGGCCGAGGAGTCCGGCTCGTGAGGAGGCCTCACGTAAGCGTCCTCGCCTCGGGCGCCGGTGACGTTGCCCCGGTTGGCCCGGGGTTGCCGGCCCTCGCGGGGACGCGGAGCGGCGGGTGGCGCTGGAAGGTGCCTCTGACTTTGCCCTCCGAAGCGGCTTCTGAGATGGATTCTTTGCTTCCACAGCTCCTTGTGGAAATCCTCATGCAACCGACGCTCACTCCACAGATAACCAAGCCCAAGAGTAAGTGATCCCCGGCTGTTTGCCGCCTGTCCCCCACAGCGTCCCTGCCCTGAGAGGCCCTCCCAGGCCCGAGCGGCTTCCCTCTCCATCCTCCTGCTCCATTGGGGGGCCCGCACCCCTATCGAAGCCCCTTGAGAATGAGGGTGAAAGCATCTAGCCAGTAGCAGCAGTGGCCCCTTTCAAACTCCTATGGTCATCCACTTTCCCTTCGGGACTCCCCCGATTAATCCAGGGACCCTTTAAGGGCCTCCCGTGCTCCAAGCGGCACGATTTAGTGGTGATCGCCCGGGCATCGGGCGACTCGGGTTCTAACCCCAGCACCGTCCCTTGTCCGCTGTGTGACCTTGGGCAAGTCTGCTAACTTCCCCGTGCCTCAGTTCCTTCATCCGTAAAGCGCTGATGAAGGCTATGAGCCCCCAGGGACTGTATTCAACCCGATTAGCTTGTATGTACCCCGGCGCCTAGTACAGCGACTGGCACATTGTAACCCCGTAAAAAATACCCGATTAAAAAACAAAGCAGCAGCAGCGGTAGTCGTAGCATTGCTCGTGGTTCGGCGTCTGAGGTGCGTGGGTGGTCTTGCATGGTGACTGAGCTTGTGTCCTTCCTGGGCTGCCGGTCGCCGTCCATCCACCCGCCGGCCCACAGACGAGCCTCCTCGGCCTCAGAGCCCCAGACCCCCTCGTGGGAACCCGGCCCGAGGGAACGTCCAGTAACCGGCCACTCTCCTCTCTGTTTGCTTTCAGTCAGCGACGACCTGACCAAGGAGTGCCTGAGCATCCTGTACAACACCTGTATATGTGTGAGTGTCCCGGGCCGTGGCGTGGGCCGGGCCGCGGGGGTGGACGCCAGCCCCCGGCCTCAGCGCCGGACTCGTCAGCGTCTTTAGGCGGCAATGAGCTTCCACCTGTAGCTTCCCGATCGCCGGGCTGTGGTCTTTGGGTTCCCTTTCTTCAGGACACGAGGTCCTAGGTGGAGTTGGGTAGCAGGGATGGGGCTGGGTGGTGCCCTCCAGGCAGGACCAGGCTGCCCCCCTGGAATACGGGTGGCCCGGACTTCCCTCTTCCCTCTCCCTAACCCGGGCGGACACCCTGGCGGTTGCTCGCCCGCCGTCGGGCCCGTCGCGGACCTCCCCGCCCACCTCCCGGGGCGGCGGTGGGATCCCCTCGGTCCCGGGCGGTCAGCCGCATCGGGGTCGCGCTTGAGCCGCGCACCTCGGTTGCTCTTGGGCAGACAGAAGGAGTGTCCAAGCGCCTGGCGGAGAGGGAAGACTTTGTCCCCTTCCTGTTCTCGCTGATGACCAACAAGAAGATCTTCCTGCAGACGGTAACGCTGATCGAGGACGTCCTGGGAGTTAAAAAGGTGGGACGCCGTCCAGCCCGCGGGGCGGTGGAGAGGGCGGGGGGTGAGCTCGTTGGCTGTCGGGGGCTGGGACCTGGGCGGGCCTCTCACCCCCGCGGCGTTGCCCTTCGCCCCGGTCGGCCACTCGGCGCCCAGGGCCGGCCAGCCACGGCCCGGGGTCCGGCGAGCCCGGTGCCGGCCGGCCACGGTATCGCTCACCATCCGTGCTCCGCGGCGGCAGGCCCCCCTCCCTGAGTCCGGGGAGGTGGGACCCCTCAGCCCCCAGCCCAGGTGGTCAGGGACTTTGCCGGTGGCCCTGCAGGAGATTATCCGCCTAGAGGACGTGCCCAACCTCACCACCCTGGTGTCCAGCTTCGACCAGCAGCAGCTGGCCAACTTGTGCCGCATCCTGGCCGTCACCATTTCCGAGCAGGACGACGGTTCCAACGACAAGCGAACTCTGCTCGCCAAGAACGCCCAGCATAGGAAAAACCCGGGGCCCTCCCGGGCCGAGGTCAATCAAGGTGAGGGGCCTGGGCGGAGAGCCTGGTCGGTGCCACCCGAGCTGGGCGCCGGGGGCACAGGGGAAGCCCGGCCACACTTTGCTTCCGCTGGACCCGCCCGCCGCTTGGGCTTGGGGAAGCGACGAGGGTACCCCTCCGTGGTGGTCGGTGGCGCCCGGAGAGGCGGGTGGGTCCGGGCGGCTCTGGGGTCTTGGGGAGCGGCGTTCGCCACCCCGGGCTCGCTCGGCCCGGCCGGGTGAGACCCCAAACCGGCGTGAGACCCCAAACCGATCCGCTGAGGGCCCCCCGCCCCCCCCACCGTGTGCCAGCTGCCCTCCTGCAGATCCCGGGCTTCGTGGAGAAGCTGTGCCAGCTGGCCACACGGAAGGTGGCGGACGGCGCGGCCTCCTCGAGCTTTCTGCAGGAACTGGAGGAGTGGTACATGTGGATGGACAACGCCCTGGTGCTGGACTTGCTGCTGCCCGGGGCCGACGATGACCCTGACCACAGCGGCTCAGGTACCCGGGACCCCCCGCTCCTGCCGGTCCCTGGGGTTTCCCGTTTTGCAAAGGTGGGCCGTGGAGGGGCGGATCGGGGAAGGGCGAGGTGCCGGGGTTCTCTCGACACGGCTCTCTAACTGTGGGGAGGGGAAGGGGCTCCTCGTCGGGTGGCGTCGGAGGGGTCCGCGTGCTCACGTCGCACCGTCTTGCCTAGAGTCTCCGGACGAGAGCGGCCCGCCCCCTGCCCGGCTGCGGGTGCCCCAGGCCATGAAGGTCATGCACGAAGTCATGTACAAGCTGGAGGTGCTCTACATCCTGGGCGTGCTCCTGATGGGCAGCCAGCGCACTCAGGTGACCGGTGGCCTGGGCGGACTTAGGTGGCGGGGCGGGGCCGGGGGGCGCGCCGTGCCTAGCCCAGCGTGGCATCGCGGGGATGGAGCCGGGGCGGGTGAGGAGGGGCCCCCTTCCCCGGGGCTGACCCGCTGGGGATTCCCCCGCAGGTCCACACGCTGCTCGCCAAGTTCCGGCTGGTGCCCGGGCTGAACCGCCTGTTCGAGGAGCTCATCTGGAGGGAGCACTCGGGCCCCACCCTCGTGCTGCCCGGCCACAGCCAGAACTGTGACTGGAGCCCCGTGAGTCCGCCCGCAGCCCCGGCGGCGACGGGGGCGGGCAGGGAGACGGGATGGGGAGGGCCACAGGCGCCACCGCACGCCCCAATCTTGTCTGATTTGCCAGCAGCCCCCTCCCCTTCCTGCCCGTCTCCTGGGTCTCGGGGGTCCCCCGGGCTGGGCTTTTATCCTCGTGCCCCACAGTTGGACGGTACTGTGCGGTTCTCGACGTTGGAGTCTGCTCCCCTCTGAACCTGCATCACACCCCCACCCGCCTCCCCCTCTTGCTGTAGACGGCTTCATCGTAATAATTATAATAATGGCATTTGTTAAGCGCTTACTATGTGCAAAGCACTCAGCGGCCCCCGCTCCCCACCCCCCGCGCCCCACTGCTGGCCTTCCCCACAATCTTCCTACCTCCGGGCCCCTTTGCGCTGCGCCGGGTGGAAGGAGACCTGAGAAAACTTGGAAAGATGACCCACTCCGCCTGACTTTTCTTTCCATCCAAGGATGTCTCTCTGAAGATTAAGTTTTTGAGACTTCTCCAGAGTTTCAGTGATCACCACGAGTAAGTCTGGACCTCAGCTCTCATTCCCCTCCCTACGCCCGTCGTGGTCTTCTCCCTCCCTCCTCCCGTTGCCCCCATCCTCTCCCCTCCTCTTCCTTCTGTCCCCCGCCCCCTTCCCTCCTCCCGCCTCTGAGGCTGGGGGTGACGACTGGGGTGGCAGCGAGGAGGTTGGACCCGTCTCTCTGGGGTCCACGGAGCGCTCACCCCCGGGGAGCGGCTGGTGGGAGGGGAAGGGCGGGCCAGATGTGCGAGCAGGAAGCTGGACGGAGGTCGGCTGGTTCGGGGGGCCGAGCCGGGCGTTATCCGTCCCATCCCCATCTCTCCCCACCCCCGGGCCTCGGTCAGACGGAGCCTTTTCCCCCCTCTTCTCCTGCAACCCCGCCTCTCTGGTCCTTCTCCGACACCCCCACCTCTCCGACCCTCCCGCAGCCCCCACCTCGCTCCAGTCCCTCCTCTGGGTGACACTCCCTCTCCTCCTGCCCTGTCGTTTCCCCCCGCCCCCCGGCTGCCTCCTCTGTCTCAGGAACAAGTATCTGTTGTTGAACGGCCCCGAGCTGGATGAGCTCTGCGCCATCTCCCGCAAGGCCAACATCCCTCAGGTGGAGGCGGTTGTCAACACAGACCGGTGAGAGTAAGAAAGACTCCAGCTTCCCCAAGGCCCCCGACCCTGTCTTCCCCATCCTTACCCTCCCCTCCTCTCCCGGCCGAGCCCCGGGGCTCGTGGGACGACCGCGGGCCATCGGTCTTGAGGGCGGGTGGCGGGGAGTAACATCGGCCCCCAGTCGGTGCCCATCCTGGCCCCCGAGCAGGCCAAGTTGGCATCGTCGTTTCCCCTGTGGTGGTCGGCCTTGCTTGGGCTCACCCACCCTGATTGAAATCTCTGTGTCCCAGGAGCCTGGTCTGCGATGGGAGTCTCGGGCTGTTGACTCGCCTGCTGCAGGTCATGAAGAGGGAACCTGCCGACTCTTCGTTCAGGTGGGTTGGGCAGTAAGGACAGGACCCATGTATGCCCGGCCATAGCGGCGGGGGCGACTGGCAGCCCCGGACCTCTGGGCAGCGGGGCTAGTGATTCCCAGGACCCCCCGGAGAAAGCCCCCACTGTCGCCTGCCCGGGCAGGAGGCTCAGCTGCTTGGTCACTTGTACATATCTATTCTATTTATTTTATTTTGTTAGTATGTTTGGTTTTGTTCTCTGTCTCCCCCTTTTAGACTGTGAGCCCACTGTTGGGTAGGGACTGTCTCTATATGTTGCCAATTTGTACTTCCCAAGTGCTTAGCACAGTGCTCTGCACATAGGAAGCGCTCAATAAGTACGATTGATGATGATGATGAGGCGGGTTCTAGGTTCTCTGCCACTTCACCTGGGACGTTGCCCCAAGTGAATCCTGGGGCCGCGGCGGGGGCGGGGGCGTCTACTGCAGCGGCCTCAGGGAAGCCCGAATAGTGGCGGCGTGCATCGCAGGTTTTGGCAGGCGAGGGCCGTGGAGAGTTTCCTCCGAGGAACCACTTCCTATGCTGACCAGATGTTCCTGCTGAACAGGGGCCTCCTGGAGGTGAGAGTCCCCTCCCCGTCCTCCACTTGGTTGTCAGGGGATGAGGGGAGCCAACCCGGTGCGGGAATCCCCAGGAGCAGAGCTGCTCTGGAAGGGAACCCCGGCGGGGACTCGGTGTGGGCGCGGAGCTGCTTCGGTTTACGCAGCGGGGCGGGTCTCCTCGGGGGCCGGGGAGGGGACGGAGACCGGAGTCGGAGCCGCGTCCCTCCCCCAGCACATCCTGAGCTGCATCGTGGACAGCGAGTGCCGCTCACGGGACGTCCTCCAGAGCTACTTCGACCTCCTGGGCGAACTGATGAAGTTCAACATCGACGCCTTCAGGAAATTCAACGAGTACGTCGACACCGACGCCAAGGTGAGGGTGGCCCTGCTCCGCCCTGCCCTGCTCCGTTGCTCGGTGGGGAGGTTCTCGGCGGCCCTGCCCCGGGAGCGGGGGCCTGGCCTGATGTGCCTCTGGGGAGAGGCACATCCCTGATAACCTCAGGTTGGGAGAGCATCCCTTCTCCCCTTATCATCATCACCATCATCAATCGTATTTATTGAGCGCTTACTGTGTGCAGAGCACTGTACTAAGCGCTTGGGAAGTACAAATTGGCAACATATAGAGACAGTCCCTACCCAACAGTGGGCTCACAGTCTAAAAGGGGGAGACAAAACCAAACATACTAACAAAATAAAATAAGTAGAATAGATATGTACAAGTAAAATGAATAAATAGAGTAATAAATATGTACAAACATATATACAGGTGCTGTGGGGAAGGGAAGGAGGTAAGATGGGGGGGATGGAGAGGGGGACGAGGGGGAGAGGAAGGAAGGGGCTCAGTCTGGGAAGGCCTCCTGGAGGAGGTGAGCTCTCAGTATGACCTTATGCCCTTATGACCTGGAGGGAGTTGGGGGTAGGAGCAGGAGACCCAGAGAAGCCAAGCAGCAGGCCCCAAAGTCACACGGACGGCTAGGGGTCCGCGTGGGTGGGGCGCCCGGCCGAGCCCCATCTGCCCCAGCCGGGCCGGTCCGACCCCTGCTCTGGGCTCCAGTTCCAGGTGTTTCTGGACCAGATCAACAACTCCCTGGTGGACTCCAACATGCTGGTGCGTTGCGTCACGCTGTCCCTGGACCACTTCCAGAGCCGCCCCGGCGCCCACGGTGAGACGCCTGGGGCCGGCCACCCCCCGTTAGGGGCCGGGCCTGCGGTGAGGGCCTGATCGATCAATCAGTTGTATTTATTGAGCGCTTACTGTGTGCAGAGCACTGGACTAAGCGCTTGGGAAGTCCAAGTTGGCAACATATAGAAGAAGTCCCTACCCAACAGTGGGCTCACAGTCTAGAAGTCTGATGAGTTGAGCTAGACGAGATAGAGGTGCAGCGAGAGGGCTTGCATTAATAATAATAATAATAATAATAACGGCATTTATTAAGCGCTTACTATGTGCAAAGCACTGTTCTAAGCGCTGGGGATGTTACAAGGTGATCAGGTTAGTACAGTACAAGTGCTTAGTACAGTGCTCTGCACATAGTAAGCACTCAATAAATACAATTGATGATCAGGTTGTCCCAAGGGGGTTCACAGTCTTCATCCCCATTCTACAGATGAGGTAACTGTATTAGAGGCATTAGAGTTGCGAAGAGCGCGGGCTGGAGGAGCGAGGTGAGGTATTCATTCAATCCATTAGGTCGTATTTATTGAGCACTTACTGTGTAGGGAGCACTGTACTAAGCCTTGCCTGCTACAATTCAGCAGTCAAGAGCGACAGTCCCTTCCCACACCGGGCTCACAGTCGAGAGGTAGGAGGGGACAAGGTGATGGAGTGCTTTCAAGCCAGCGGTGAGGAGATTTTGGTTGATGTGGAGGTGGATGGAGTTTCTTGAGGGCTGGGGAAACACGCCCTGAACGTTTCCGTAGAAAAATGATCCGGGCAGCAGAGCGAAGTAGGGAGCGGAGTGGGGAGAGACAGGAGGCCGGGCGGTCGGCAAGGAAGCCGATGCAGTAATCCAGGCCGGATAGGATGAGTGATTGTAGAAATACGGTAGTAGCTTGGATGGAGGGGAAAGGGCGGATTTTAGTGCTGCGAAGGTGGGACTGACGGGATTTAGCGATGGATTGAATACGTGCTTTGAGGGAGAGGGGTCAAGGATAACCCCGAGGTTTTGGGCTTGTGAGACAGGAAGGATGGTGGTGCATTCTATAGCGATGGGAAAGTCGGGGAGGACGGGATTTTAGACTGTGAGCCCACTGTTGGGTAGGGACTGTCTCTATATGTTGCCAATTTGTACTTCCCAAGCGCTTAGTACAGTGCTCTGCACATAGTAAGTGCTCAATAAATATGATTGATTGATTGATTGATTTGGGAGGGAAGATGAGGAGTTCTCTTTCGGACGTGTTAAGCTTGAGGTGACAGGAGGACATCCAAGCAGAGATGTCTTGAAGGCAGGAGGAAATGCCAAACTACAGAAAGGAAGAGAGAATGGCTGGAGATGTGGATTTGGGTATCATCCACATAGATGTGGTAGTTGAAGCAGCGTGGCTCACTGGAAAGAGCCCGGGCTTTGGAGTCAGAGTTCGTGGGTTCAGATCCGGGCTCCGCCAGTTGTCAGCTGTGTGACTTTGGGCAAGTCACTTAACTTCTCTGTGTCTGTTACGTCATCTGTAAAAGGGGGGTTAAGACTGTGAGTCCCACGTGGGACAACCTGATCACCTTGTAACCTCCCCAGCGCTTAGGACAGTGCTTTGCACATAGTAAGCGCTTAATAAATGCCATCATTATTATTATTATTATTATTGAAGCCACGGGAGCAAATGAGTTCTTTAAGGGAGTGCGTGTAAGTGGAGAATAGAAGGGGACCTGAACTGAACCTACGCAGGGAGTGGGAGGAGAGGAGGAGCCCGCGAAGGAGACTGAGGAAGAGCGGCCTGAGAAGTGAGAGGAAAACCAGGAAAGGACAGCGTGGGTGAAACCAAAGTTGGATAACGTTTCCAGGAGAAGGAGGTGGTCGATGAGTGTTCAAGGCAGCTGAGAGATCGAGAAGGATTGGGATGGAGTAGAGGCCGCTGGATTGGGCAAGGAGGAGCTCACTGGTGACTTTTGAAAGGACGGTCTCTGTGGAGTGAAGGGGACGGAAGTCAGATTGGAGGGGGTCAAGGAGAGAATCGGAAGAGGGGAATTTGAGACGGTGGGTGTAGACAAACTCGCTCAAGGAGTTTGGAGAGGAATTTTATCAGGGAGATGGGGCGATAACTGGAGGGAGCCCTGGGGTCAAGGGGAGGGTGTTTTTAGGATGCAGAGACTTGGGCGTGTTAGTAGAAAGCAGTGGGGAAGAAACCATTGGAGAGCAAACAGTTGAAGATGGCGGTCAGGGAGGGGACAAGTGGTTTGAGAAGGTGCAGAGGAATGTGGTCAGACACACAGGTGGAGGGGGTAGATTTTGAGAGAAGGCTGGAGATCTCCAGAGGTTCTCCTGGGAAAGATGGGAGAGTTGAGGAGGGGCAAGGGAGATTTTAGAGAGATCACGCGTGGTAGTGTCAATTTTTGTAGTAAAGTAGGTGGCCAGGCAACTCGGGGGCAAGGGAGAGGGGAGGTGGGGGGACAGAAGGCCTGAGGTGGAGTTAAAAGTCTGGAACAACCAACGAGGGTGTTGGGCATGGGGCTCAGTAAGGTCGGAGAAATCCTTCTGCCAGTCAGAGGAGAGGGCAGAGTTAAAGCCCGCTAGCATAAACTCAAAGTGGACAAAGCCTGATTTTTAGATTTTGTGCAACAGCGAAGGCGGCGAACTGGACGTGTGATCCGGGGCTGTGGGTTAGTGTTATGAGATTGACGAAGGGGTAGGAGAACGAGTGAGTTGAGTCGAATAGAGAGGATGGTGTCGAGAGTGTCAGTTTGGACGTCAAGGGAAGATAGTTTTTCTACGGAAGCCAAGTGGGGCGTGATGAGATGAGAAAAATCAGAGGTCTCTGTGCGAGAACAGTACTGATTTGTGGGGAGGAGGTGTGTGGGAGATGAGGCAAGTGAGAAAGTGGTCAGACAGAGGGATTTCAGAGTTGGTGAGGGTAGAGGTTGTGCGGTGGCTAGAGATGAGATGGAATGTGTGGCCAAGTTGGTGAGTGGGAGAGGTGGGGTGGAGCAGGAGATCAGTGGACTTGAGCAGTGTTAGAAGGGTCATCAGGAACGTCTGTATGGATATCGAAGGTCCCAAGAATCACCTTAGACGTGGAAAAACAGAGAAGCAACGATGTGAGAAAGGGATCAAAATGTAATCTACCAGAATCCGGAGCGGGTGGTAGAGGTGGATGATACGGGCTTTGAAGGAGGGGAAACCAAGGGAATCGGGGAGGTGGGATGGTGCGAAAGCGGCGTTGGGGCGCCAGAAGGAAGCCCAAACCTCCTCCTTTCCTGTGAGCCTGGGGACGGTGGGAGAAGATGAGACCCCTCCGGAGAGAGCAGCGGGGCGGACTGCGTCGTCTAGGGAGAGCCAGGTTTCAGTGGTGGCAAGGAGGAGGAGTGAATGAGTCAGGAACAGGTCAAGGAAGAAGGGAAGCTTCCCCATGATGGAGCAGAGGTTCCACGGGCCACACGTGTCTGAAGCTATGGTGGCAGCGGTTAGCGAGGGAGGGGACAGCGCGAGGAGTGGGGAGGGTTTGGGTGGGAGGGAGTTGATGGGGCCCGGCCTGGTGGGAAGGGGACCAGGGGTGGCACTGGGACAGGATTGCAGGGAGGACGGGTGAGGACAGCGCCGAGGGGTTGGGTAGCGGAAGAGAGGACTGGAATGGGGGGATTGAAAGGTCCTGGGGGTCCGGCGAAGTTATCCAGTGATCCGTTGAGGAGATAGTTGAATTGTTCTTCGGTCACCCGACATGGGTCATTCCCCTCAGCCTTGCCAGCCATGGCCGCCCTCAAACCCGCGTCCAGAGCAGCGTCCTCCCTTCCCTCCCTGCCCCCCTCCAGATGCTGTGCGACTACGCGTGTGCCCCCGAAAGGAAAGTGGCGGAGGTGGGAAGTTTGAGCGTGTTGCCCCGGCCTGCAAGGGAAGTCTTGTGCTTCTCCGGCCATGTCCCCCGGCCCCCTGGTTGCCCGTCCCGGCGTCGGCTTCGGGTCGGAGGCTGAGCTGGCGCTGGGGCTGTTCCTTCCCTGCAGCGGCCCAGGTTGTGGCCAGGTGTCGCCTGCTGGCCCACGTAGCCCAGCCGCCCGTCAGAACGTCCTTCCTTTTCCGTCTGCTGAGCATCGTCCACGTGCGGACTCTGACCCAGGTGAGGAGCCGCCTCTGCCCGCCCCGCCACCCCAGACCCCTACTGGGCCCTCCCGTCCGGCCCCGGCGAGGACGGAGCGGCCCATCCTCTTGTGAGGCCCCGAGCCGGACGATCCGCTGTGCGATCCCCGGGGCGGGGGTCGTGGTGTGGGACGCAGGAGGTGAGGGGACGCCGAGGCCAGGCGTGCCGCTGCCGCCGTAGGAGAACGTAAGCTGCTTGAACACGGGCCTGGTGATCCTGATGCTGGCCCGGCGGAAGGGCGAGCTGCCCTACTACCTGCGAGCGCTGCGCCAGATGGAGGCCGACCAGAAGTACCCGGGCTTCGTCCTCAACAACTTCCACAGCCTCCTGCGCTTCTGGCAGCAGCATTACCTGCACAAGGACAAAGACAGCAGCTGCCTGGAGAACGTATGTGCCCGCAGCCCCCGGGGACGGTCTGGGGACGCCTGCCCCGCTGCCCGGGGCCCAGTCCTGTCGGGGAGTTGCCCGGTGCCCCTGCCCCTGCTGACCCTGAACTCCGACAGCCGGGCCGGGGGTGGGGTTGGGGAGGTGTCTACCCGTGCCCACCCAGGTGCCCTTACGGGTCCTCCTTCCCCCTCAAATCCCTCCCTCTGCCTCTCCTTCCCAGTCTCCCACCCCCCACCGGGCAGGGTGGCGTGGAGGGCATAGGAACGGGAGGCATCGTGGATCCGGTTCCCAGCTCGATGCCAGGACAGGGCTCCGAGCCCAGATTCCCCGCCCCGACCCGTCTCGCCCGCCCCCCTCCCCAGAGCTCCCGCATCAGTTTTACCTACTGGAAGGAGACCGTGTCTGCCCTGCTGAGCCCGGATCCCTCGTCGCCCCAGGCCGTCGGCGCCTACATCGACCAGGCTTTCAGGGACGTAGACAGAGACTTCACTGAGGACTGAACGCCGGGCCCGGCCCGGCCTCCGGCCCCCAGAATCCCGCCTCCGGAGACGTCAGCCGAGGAAGGCTGGGCCCTGCCCGAGGTGTGGGGGCCGGTCCGCGTGGGCTTAGGTGTTCTCCCTCCCTCCCCTCCCCCTGAGGGGGTGGGGAGGAGAGAGGGTGGGCTCTGCTCCCGCTGCCTCTTGGCTAGTGGTCTGCCGTCCCCAGAGGGGCAGCGGGAGAGCCCTGCCAGGCGGAGCGGCGTGCTACGGAAACCCGGGCAGGGACTTGGTCTGGGGGAGAAGGTCCGGCCTTCCTGTCCTCCTTTGGACTGGGGCCAGAGTCTACCCCTTCCCCCAGCAAACAGCCCCCGGGCAGGCCAAACCTGGGCCGGGCCAGCGGCTCCAGATCCCCGGCGGCGGTTGTGGCCGTCTCCCTCCCCCCGCCCCCGTCGGTCCGGGCGTCCCTTGAGCCGGTTCTGGCCGCCCTCCACCCGGGCCTGCTGTGGCCCCAGGGACCAGGTGGCCCCCAGCCGTCCACGGCGGTCCATTCGGACTCAGGATGGGGGTCGCGGGGGGCTAGAGGGGCCCTTCAAACCGAGTCACCCCCTTCCTCCCCGCCTCCCCGCACCCGCGGCCGGCC
This sequence comes from Tachyglossus aculeatus, assembly GCF_015852505.1. Taxonomy (NCBI): domain Eukaryota; kingdom Metazoa; phylum Chordata; class Mammalia; order Monotremata; family Tachyglossidae; genus Tachyglossus; species Tachyglossus aculeatus. The sequence goes on from NC_052080.1 coordinate 27,295,002, forward strand.
AGTGACCGCTTCCCTCCGGGACTTGTCGGGCCAGGGTGGTTTCAGGCTGCAGGGAGTGGGAGCTAGGGGCTTTGGCGCTGCACACCCCACCCTCCGCACCCCCATGCCTGCCTCCCCTCCCGAAGGGTCCACTTCCCCAGGTGACCAGACCCACATGGTACAGGAGCCGCGAACTCTCTCCCCTCCACCCCAACTCCGCCTCTGCGTATGCCAAGACGGGGCCCAGGCTTGCCACGTGTCGCCAATCGATCGACACGGAATGAGAAGAAAATGGAAACGATTAAAGAAGTTTATTTTAAACGAGGCAGCGTTGACCGTCCTTATTCGCCAGGCTGTCGCGGCCGATGCCCCTCCAACTCCTGTTGGTGGGCGCGGAGGCCAGGGTGGGGGCCGCTCGGGCGGCCTCACTCTTCCCGCTGCAGAGGAAAGGGAGTGAGGCGGCCGTTCCCTCCCCGCGCCCGTGGACCGCGCTCCCGCCGCCCCCGCCGGCCCCGCTCACCCTGGCACTGAGCGCGTCACGCGTGTGGGCCCGCAGCTTGTTGGCCTGCGTCTCGGCGATGTCGGCTCGCTCCTCCGCGTCGTCCAGCTCGTGCTGCACCTTGCGGTACTTAGCCAGGTTGGAGTTAGCCTGCTGCTCCTGCGGGGCGGGGGGCCGCGGGCTCTGAGTCGGCCCCGCCGACGGGCGCCGGCCGACCGCCGCCCCCCCACCCCGCGTCCCCACGGGGGCTCGTGGTGCGCCGCGCGGAGAAGCCCCTCGCACTCACCGCCTCCTCGCACTGGCGCTTGTAGCTCTTGACTTTGCTCTGCAGCTTGTCGACGAGATCCTGCATCCGCGCCAGGTTCTTGCGGTCTTCCTCGCCCTGCGGCCCACCGGGGTCAGACAGGTCACCCGCCCTGCCTGGCCAGGCGGCCCCCCCCGGGCGGTGACCGGCCAGTTCCTCCCCCGGGGACGGGGGGCAGGGGGCCGAGGACGGAGCCTAGGCGGGGCGGCTGACCTGATAGATGAGCTCCTTGATCCGGCGCTCACTCTTGCGGAGCCCCTTCTGGGCCTCTGCGTTCTTCTTCTGCTCTCCGTCCAGTTCTCCCTCCAGCTCCCGCACCTGGAGGGGCCGGGAAGCGGGATTCAGGGCCGGTGGTGGGCGAGGCAGGCAGAGACGGGATCGGGGGCGGTGGTGCCCACCTTGGCCTCCAGCTTCTGGATCTGCTTCTTCCCCCCCTTGAGGGCCACCTGCTCCGCCTCATCCAGGCGCAGCTGCAGGTCCTTGACGGTCTGCTCCGTGTTCTTCTTCAGCCGCTGCAGGTGGGCACTGCTATCCTGCTCCTTCTTCAGCTCCTCGGCCATCATGGCAGCCTGGCCGGGGGGGAGCCGCCTCGGGTCGGCCCCGTCCCCGAGCCCTCCCCACGCCTGCCCCCTTAGCCTGGGCCCCCCTCAGCCTCACCGCGAGCCCCACCCCTCAGCCCACCGGGCCCTCCGTCGGCTCCTCACGTCCGTGATGGCTTTCTTGGCCTTTTCCTCCGCATCTCGACACTCCTGCAGGGCCTCCTCCGCCTCCCCGCTCAGCTGCGAGACCTCCGCCTCCAGCTTCTTCTTTTGGTTGACGAGCCCCGAGTTCTGTGGGAGGCGGAGGGAGCCGTGAGGCTCATTCCCCGGGGGGGGGTCGGGGGAAGGAAAGGGGGGTCCGGGGCCCCAGTGCGAAGACCTGGGCGTGTAGCAGGTTGACGCGCTCGGTGGCCTCCAGGAGCTCCTGCTCGGCCAGCCTGCGCCCGCGCTCGGCCTGCTCCAGGGCCGCCCGCAGCTCGTCCACCTCGGCCAGCAGCAGCGCGTTCCTTCGCTCCAGGGTCCCCGCCTGCTCCCGCAGCTCCTCGACTCGGCGCTGCGCGTCACCCAGCTCGGCCTGCGCGTCCTGCAGCAGAGCGGGGGCTGGCTGAGGGCCGGCGCCGCCCCCGGCCCTCCCGTTGGTCCCGTGGCCGGGCTCCCGTGACGCCTGGGGCGCTCCCTCCGCCGCCCACCTTGAGCTGGGCCTGCAGCAGGTGCCCGGCCTTCTGGGCCTCGGCAGTCTGGCGGTGGGCATGGCCCAGCTGGATCTCCATGGCGTTCAGGTCGCCCTCCATCTTCTTCTTCAGCCGCACGGCCTCCCCGCGGGCCCGGGCCTCGGCCTCCAGCGACGCCTGCATGGAGTCGGCTGCCCGCTGGTGGTTCCTCCTGGGTGGGACGATGCCGAGGGGGCTGGAGGTCGGCCGCCTCCCGCCCCCATCCAGGCCCGGATTTCCCCCCGACCCGGTAAGAGCCGGGGTGGTCTGCATCTCAGGCCCCACTGTTGACCCCCGGCCCACGTCATCCCCCGGGCCCGGAATGCCCCCAGTCCCTCTGCCCATCCGCCAAGCTAGCTCTCTTCCTCCCTTCAAGGCCCTGCTGAGAGCTCACCTCCTCCAGGAGGCCTTCCCACACTGAGCCCCTTCCTTCCTCTCCCCCTCGTCCCCCCCTCCATCCCCCCCATCTTACCTCCTTCCCTTCCCCACAGCACCTGTATATATGTATATATGTTTGTACATATTTATTACTCTATTTTATTTGTACGTATCTATTCTATTTATTTTATTTTATCAGTATGCTTGGTTTTGTTCTCTGTCTCCCCCTTTTCGACTGTGAGCCCACTGCTGGGTAGGGACTGTCTCTAGATGTTGCCAATTTGTACTTCCCAAGCGCTTAGTACAGTGCTCTGCACAAAGTAAGCGCTCAATAAATATGATTGATGATGATGATGATGCTGTGGGGCGGGGGGGGGGGGACCGACGGGAGCCCCTTCACCGCAGACCCCGTAACCCGCTGGGGACTTTGTGGGCCTCACCTGAGGTTGTCCAGCTCCTCGTCCTTCTCAGCCAGCTTCCGCTCTATGTCCGCCTTGACCTGGGCCAGCTCCAGCTGGATGCGGAGGGTCTTGCTCTCCTCGTGCTCCAGGGCACCCTGGGGGCGGGTGGCAGGCGCAAAGGGGGCAGGGATCAACCCGAGTCCACCCTCCCGTCTAGGGGATCCTTCCCGGACCCCTCCCGGCCTCCCTCGGCCCCGGCCTCCCTCGGCCCCCGCCTCCCCCGACCTCGGCCTCCTCCAAGGCCGCCTGGGTCTCGCTCTTCTCGCCCTCCAGCGCTTTCTTCACTTTCTCCAGCTCGTGCAGGCACTTGGTGCTGCCGCTTATCTGGTCCGTCAGGTCTGTGATCTCCTCTGCGGGGGTCCGGGCGAGGATCGAGTCAGAGGCCTCCCCTCCCGGGACCTCACTGACCCCGTAACCCCGGGAAGCAGGAAGGCCCCAAGACCCCCCATCCCGCACAGGTCAGACCATCTGTCCCATCACCTCCCTTTTAAACTGTGAGCCCACTGTTGGGTAGGGACTGTCCCTATATTGGACTTCCCAAGCGCTTAGTCCAGTGCTCTGCACACAGGAAGCGCTCAATAAATACGATTGATGAAGATGATGATGATCACCTCGTAACCTCCCCAGTGCTTCTAAGCGCTCAACAAATACCATCATTAATTTTATTAATAACGAGAATAATTTTGGTATCTGTTGAGCGCTATTTATGTGCAGGGCGGCGATCTGGGCGCCGGGGAGGATGCAGGGGGATCGGGTTGTCCCACGTGGGGCTCGGGACCTTCATCCCCTTTTTACAGATTATTCTCTGCGCCTCAGTTACCTCATCTGTGAAATGGGGATTGGGATTGCGGGCCCCACGTGGGACGACCTGATCACCTTGTGACCTCCCCAGCGCTTAGAACAGTGCTTCGCACATAGTAAGCACTTAATGCCATCATTATTATTATTCTTCTCTGAGCCTCAGTTACCTCATCTGTAATATGGGGATGAATAATAATAATAATAATGATAACAATTATTAAGCGACGTGGGACGACCTGATCACCTTGTGACCTCCCCAGCGCTTGGAACAGTGCTTCGCACATAGTAAGCGCTTAATACCATCATTATTATTATTCTTCTCTGAGCCTGTTACCTCATCTGTAATATGGGGATGAGTAATAATAATAATGATAACATTTATTAAGCGACATGGGACAACCTGATCACCTTGTGACCTTCCCAGCGCTTAGAACAGTGCTTCGCACGTAGTAAGCTCTTAATACCATCACTATTATTCTTCTTCTCTGAGCCTCAGTTACGTCATCTGTAATATGGGGATGAATAATAATAATAATGATAACATTTATTAAGCGACGTGGGACAACCTGATCACCTTGTGACCTCCCCAGCGCTTAGAACAGTGCTTCGCATGTAGTAAGTGCTTAATACCATCACTATTATTCTTCTTCTCTGAGCCTCAGTTACCTCATCTGTAATATGGGGGTGAATAATAATAATAATAATAATGATAACATTTATTAAGCGACGTGGGACGACCTGATCACCTTGTGACCTCCCCAGCGCTTAGAGCAGTGCTTCGCACGTAGTAAGCGCTTAATACCATCATTATTATTCTTCTTCTCTGAGCCTCAGTTACCTCATCTGTAATATGGGGATGAATAATAATGATAGCATTTATTAAGCGCTTACTATGTGCAAAGCACTGTTCTAAGCGCTGGGGTGATCAGGATGTCCCTCGGGGGGCTCACAGTCTTAATCCCCATTTTACAGATGAGGTGACCGAGGCCCAGAGAAGTGAAGTGACTTGCCCAAAGTCACCGGGGTTTGAACCTATGACCTCTGACTCCAAAGCCCGCGCTCTTTCCACCGAGCCACGCCGCTTCTCTGAAGCCTGTGGGACAACCTCATCACCCTGTAACCTCCCCAGCGCTTAGAACGGTGCTTCGCACATAGTAAGCGCTTAACAAATACCATCATCGTCGTTATTCTCATCTCCCAGCTGGTCCCCCGTCCTCTTCCGCGGCCCCGGCAGGCGGGAGGGGGACCCCGGGACGGGCCCCGGCCTCACCCTGCAGGTTTTTGTTCTCACGCCGCACGGTCTCGGCGGCCTCCAGGGCCTCCTCGTAGGCGTTGCGCAGGCGGAAGAGGTCGGAGCCGAGGCCCCGGGCCTCCTTGTGCGCCGCCTCCAGCTCGGCCTGCGTCTCCTCCTGCTTCTGCCGGCCCTCGGCCAGCGCGCGCTCGTAGTTGCGCTGCTTCTTGTCCAGCGCGGCGGCGGCGGCCTGGGCCCGGCCCAGCTCCAGGGTCACGTCCTCCAGCTCCGTCTGCAGCCGCTGCCGCGTCCTCTCCAGCGACGAGCCCTTGGCGTGGGCCGCCTCCACCGCCTCCTCCGCCTCCTGCAGCCGAGCCGCCAGCTTCTTCCTGGGAGGCCGGGGCTCGGTCAGGGGGCTCGGAGACGGGGGCCCGACACGTCGTCCCGAACTCGGCTCCGCACGTTCTCTCCCTCCTCCTCATCCGACAGAGCCCGGCCTCGAGGCTTCCGGCCTCCCCGCCGTCTGTCAGTTTTCCTCTCTTCTCCTGATACCCCCCAGCTCACGGTCTAGGCTTCTGGCTGTCCTTCAACCTCTACTTTCCCATCTGCAGCCCCTTGCCGGGAACTCCCAGAGTGATTCTGACCCCATTCGTTCATTCAGTCGTATTTACTGAGAACTTGCTCTGTGGGGAGCACTGTACTAAACGCCTGGGAGAGTAATAATAATAATAATGGCATTTATTAAGCGCTTACTATGTGGAAAGTTCCCTTCAAGGCCCTTCAAGGCCCTGCTGAGAGCTCACCTCCTCCAGGAGGCCTTCCCAGACTGAGCCCCTTCCTTCCTCTCCCCCTCGTCCCCCTCTCCATCCCCCCCATCTTACCTCCTTCCCTTCCCCACAGCACCTGTATATATGTATATATGTTTGTACAGATTTATTACTCTATTTTATTTGTACATATCTATTCTATTTATTTTATTTTGTTAATATGTTTGGTTTTGTTCTCTGTCTCCCCCTTTTAGACTGTGAGCCCGCTGTTGGGTAGGGACTGTCTCTATATGTTGCCAATTTGTACTTTTCAAGCGCTTAGTACAGTGCTCTGCACATAGTAAGCGCTCAATAAATACGATTGATGATGATGATGATGATGATGATGGAAAGTACTGTTCTAAGCGCTGGGGAGGTTACAAGGTGACCAGGTTGTCCCACGGGGGGCTCACAGTCTTCATCCCCATTTTGCAGATGAGGTCACTGAGGCCCAGAGAAGTGAAGTGACTTGCCCAAGGTCACACAGCTGACAATTGGCAGAGCCGGGATTTGAACCCGTGACCTCTGGCTCCAAAGTCCGGGCTCTTTCCATTGAGCCACGCTGCTTCTCCGAGTACTGTACCGACCACAGCCCGCGGTAGTTCTCACGTGGGGATCGCCGTGTCGGTTTGCTCCCCACTCTTGCCTTTGGCTGCCGTGTTTCTGTCGGCCTGTCCCTCTGGCCCGCTCGCTCCCTGCCCCTCTTTTATTATTATTATCGATGGCATTTATTGAGAAGCAGCATGGCTCAGTGGAAAGAGCCCGGGTTTGGGAGTCAGAGGTTGTGGGTTCATATCCCAGTTCCACCACTTGTCAGCTGTGTGATTTTGGGCAAGTCACTAAACTTCTCCGGGCCTCAATTACCTCACTGTAAAATGGGGATTAAGACTGTGAGCCCCACGTGGGACAACCTGATCACCTTGTGTCCTCCCCAGTGCTTAGAACAGTGCTTTGCACATAGTAAGCGCTTAACAAATGCCATCGTTATTATTATTTATTAAACGCTTACTATGTGCAAAGCACTGTTCTTGGGCCAGAAGCTCCTCAAGGATGGGAACCGTGCTTCTCCCTTCCTCTCCCTGTTCCCAGGGCTCCAGCCAAGGTAAGCCCCTGGGTCGGCGACCCGGGGAGGGGGAGCGGGCCGGGCGGCGGAGCGGGGTAGGGGAGGGACGTACTTGGCTTCCTCCAGTTCCTCGGTGCGCTGGATGGCGTCCACCTCGTACTTGGCCCTCCACTGTGCCACCTCGGCGTTGGCCTTGGACAGGCAGCGCTGCAGCTCCCCCCGCGCCTCCGCCTCCTCCTCCAGCTGCTCCCGCAGCAGCTCCCCGTCGTGGCGCGCGGCCTGCACCGCGTGGGCCAGCGCGCTCTTGGCCTGGGCGATGGCCAGCGGGGGAGGTCGGGGAGGGCCCCGCCTCCACCCTCCTTCCCCTCCCTCCGGACTGTAAGCTCGCCGCGGGCGGGGAATGTGTCCGCCGTTCGATGGTACTCCCCCGAGCCCTCGGGCGGTACGCCGCGCACGGTGAGCGCTCGGTACGTACGGCTGACCGACTGGCAGGCTCTTGTAATAATGATAGCGTTTATTAAGCACTATGTGTAGAGCGCTGTTCTAAGCGCTGGGGAGGTTACAAGGGGATGAGGTGGGCCCGTGGAGGGCTCACAGTCTTCATCCCCACTTTGCAGAGGAGGGAACTGAGGGCCAGGGAAGTGAAGTGACTTGAGCGGGGATTTGAACCCGTGACCTCCGACTCCAAAGCTCTTTCCGCCGAGCCACGCCGCTCTTCCGACCCCCTCCGCGGCGTCCCCACTCCCACCCTTACCTTGGTCTCCTCTTCCAGCTGCCTCTTGAGCTCCTCCAGGGCCTGAGTGAAGCCGGCCTTCCCGCGGCCCAGCTGTTTGACGAGCGACTCCTTCTCCTCCAGCTGGCGGCTCAGCTCCCCTGGGACGGGGGTCGGAGGAGCCCCGTCAGAGGGGCCGGGGGCGGCCCGCCTCCCCGCTCCGGCCGGGCCCGCGCCCCCGGGGGCCCACCCTCACCGCTCTCCGTCTGCAGGCGGCCCTGCTGGGCCGTCAGGTCCGCCAGCTGCCGCTGCAGCTCGTCCACTCTGCCCCTGGCCTCCCCGAGCTGATCCTCGCAGGTCCGGCAAAGCTTCTCCGCGTTGGCCTGGGCGGCGGGGTGGGAGGAGAGGAGGCCCCCGTGACCTCCCACCCCTCCGCGGGGCCGGGGCCGCGGGCGGACGGTCCCTCGGGCCCCTCGGGCCCCTCCCGCCGGCGCCCACCTTGCCCTTGGTGAGGTGGGCCACGTTGGAGGCCAGGTCGTCCACCTCCATCTTCAGCTCGCTCTTCTCCTTCTCCAGCTTCTGCTTGACGCGCTGCAGGCTGTCCACCTGCTCGCCCAGCTCGGCGGCCGCGTCCGCGTGCTTCTTGCGCCAGGCGGCGGCCGTGGCCTCGTGGCGCAGGGCGGCCGCCTCCAGGTCCCGCCGCAGCCGCAGGAAGTCCGCCTCGCGCGTCTTGGCCAGCTCCAGCTGGACGGCCGAGGCCCCGCCGGCCTCCTCCAGCCGCTCACTCAGCTCCTCCAGCTCGCGGACCACCTCCGCCCGCTGCTTCTCCACCTTGGCCCTGGCCGCCCGCTCCGCCTCCACCTCCTCCTCCAGCTCTTCCGCGCGGGCCTGGCGGCGGGGCCGAAGGACGGAGCCGGGGGGACGGTGTGGGCAGGGGAGAAACGGGGGAGCCCGGGGCTTCGGCACCCGCTCCCCCCCTCCGTCATTCATTCCTATTTTTCTAGTGCTTACTGTGTGCAAAGCGCCGTGCTAAGCGCTTGGAAGAGCACGCTCCGACACAGAACCGCGCTTAGTACAGTGCTCTGCACACAGTAAGCGCTCAATAAATACAATTGAAAGAGCGAATGAATGAATGTATTGACACCCGTCCACCTGTTATACTGTCTTTCTCCCCTTTTTAGACCATGAGCCCGTTGTTGGGTAGGGACTGTCTCTATATGTTGCCGAATTGTACTTTCCAGGCGCTTAGTACAGTGCTCTGCACACAGTAAGCGCTCAATTTATTCTGTTTATTTTGTTGTCTGTCTCCCCCTTCTAGACTGTGAGCCCGCTGTTGGGTAGGGACCGTCTCTATTTGTTGCCAATTTGGACTTCCCAAGCACTTAGTCCAGTGCTCTGCACACAGTAAGCGCTCAATAAATACGATTGAATGAATGAGTGAATGAATATATTGACACCTGCCCACTTGTTCTGTTATGCTGTCTTTCTCCCCCTTTTAGACTGTGAGCCCGTTGTCGGGTAGGGACTGTCTCTATATGTTGCCGAGTTGTACTTTCCAAGTGCTTAGTACAGTGCTCTGCACACAGTAAGCCCTCAATTTAATCCATTTATTTTGTTTTGTTGTCTGTCTCCCCCTTCTAGACTGTGAGCCTGCTGTTGGGTAGGGACCGTCTCTATCTGTTGCCAACTTGGACTTCCCAAGCGCTTAGTCCAGTGCTCTGCACCCAGTAAGCACTCAATAAATACAATTGAATGAGTGAATGAATGAATATATTGACACCCGTCCACTTGTTCTGTTTTGCTGTCTTTCTCCCCTTTTTAGGCTGTGAGCCCGTTGTTGGGGAGGGACCGTCTCTATACGTTGCCGAATTGTACTTTCCAAGCGCTTAGTACAGTGCTCTGCACACAGTAAGCCCTCAATTTATTCCATTTGTTTTGTTTTGTGGTCTGTCTCCCCCTTCTAGACTGTGAGCCCGCCGTTGGGTAGGGACCGTCTCTGTTGCCAACTTGGACTTCCCAAGCGCTTGGTACAGTGCTCTGCACCCAGTAAGCGCTCAATAAATACGACTGAATGAATGAACCAACCTACAGTCTTACCCTCTCCCCATCACAGACCTGCAATTCCTTGATCTTCTTCTGCAGCTGGGAGCTGAGCACCTGCTCGTCCTCCAGGCGTGAGTTCAGCTGGCTCATCTCAAAGTCTTTCCTGCAGGGCCGGGAACGGCGTTGCGGGGCTTTAGGGAGAAGAGGGCAGGAGGGCCGGCCCTCCCTCCGCCCCATCCATCCCCCCATCTCTGGGACCAATTTGATGGACAGCAATTACCCGGGTCACCTAATTTAGCCCTTAAAGTCTAGCTCAGAACGAGATTGTTCCCACTCTAGGTTAAGTTTTTTTATCCAATTTTAAACTCACGATGATATCAGCTCGTAAGTACAAAACCGCCTTTCATCACCTGTATATATGTTTGTACATATTTATTACTCTATTTTACTTGTACATATCTGAATGCCCTCCCTCTGCCCATCCGCCAAGCTCGCTCTCTTCCTCCCTTCAAGGCCCAACTGAGAGCTCACCTCCTCCAGGAGGCCTTCCCACACTGAGCCCCTTCCTTCCTCTCCCCCTCGTCCCCCTCTCCATCCCCCCATCTTACCTCCTTCCCTTCCCCACAGCACCTGTATAGATGTATATATGTTTGTACATATTTATTACTCTATTTTACTTGTACATATCTATTCTATTTATTTTATTTTGTTAGTATGTTTGGTTTTGTTCTCGGTCTCCCCCTTTTAGACTGTGAGCCCACTGTTGGGTAGGGACCGTCTCTATATGTTGCCAATTTGGACTTCCCAAGCGCTTAGTACGGTGCTCTGCACCTAGTAAGTGCTCGATAAATACGATTGATGATGATGATGATGGTTTTGTTCTCCGTCTCCCCCTTTTAGACTGTGAGCCCGCTGTTGGGTAGGGACCGTCTCTAGATGTTGCCAACTTGGACTTCCCAAGTGCTTAGTCCAGTGCTCTGCACACAGTAAGCGCTCAATAAATACGATTGATGATGATGATGATGATGACCAGCTCCCTCCGCTCCGCTCACTTCTTGAGCTTCTGGTCCAGCTGCTGCTTGTCGTTGTCCAGGTCCATGATGGACTCCTGGGTCAGCTTCAGGTCTCCCCCCAGCTTGCGCCGGCTTCGCTCCAGCTCCAGCCGCAGCTTCTTCTCCTGCTCCAGGGAGCTCTCCGCCTGCGGGGGAGGCGCGGGGGGACCAGCCCATCGCCCCCGGTACCCGCCGGCCGCCTCCCCAGCCCTTGAAAAGCCCTCCCAGCTTGACTCACGTCATCCACCTGCTGCTCCAGCTTGACCTTGGACTTGCTGAGCGTGTTGGCCTTGTCCTCCTCGGCCTGCAGGTCATCCAGGGCCTGTTGGTGGGCTTCCTGCAGAGCCTTCTTCTCCAGGGTCAGCTTGGCGATGCTCTCGTCCCGCACCGCCAACTCCTCCAGCAGATTCTTGCCCTGGGACGATAAATAGCGGCAGTGGTAGGATTGAGGGCTTTCAGCGGGCAGAGCGCCGTACTAAGGGGTGGGAAAGAGTAGGAATGCGACCCGCACCCTGAACCTTCAGGGGCTCACAGTCTTGGGGACGGGGCCACGTGCGGGGCACGGCTCTAGACGATTGGGAAAGCCCAACGGAAGCCAAAGATGCAATCCCTGCCCTCAGAGCTTCGGTCTCAGGAGGGAGAAATGTTTCCTGACAGTGTGAGTGGTAGGATGAGCAAGTATAGGATTGCAAAGTGCTGAATAAATAAGGAACGAGTGAAGGTGGACTTATACACAAGTGCCATGTGCGGGACACGGCCCTAGACGATTGGGAGAGCCCAATGGAAGCCAACGATGCAATCCCTGCCCTCAGAGCTTCGGTCTCAGGAGGGAGAAATGTTTCCTGACAGTGTGAGTGGTAGGATGAGCAAGTATAGGATTGCAAAGTGGTGAATAAATAAGGAACGAGTGAAGGTGGACGTATACACAAGTGCTACAGGCGACGGTTGAGTTGGCCCAGGGTGATGGACGTGGCCTGGGGAAGGCCTCCTGGCTTGGGGGTGTGGGCAGCTGGAGAGGCGGGGAGAGCTGTGGTCTGCTGATTTGGAGAAGACGCAGCCCCAGGTCGGAGGAACGGGGTGAACGAGGGCCTCGGGGTGTCCGCATCCGGATCCCCTCTGGTCCCCGCCGACCCCGGCACCCTCCGACCAACCCCTCGCCCACCCCTCACCTTGTTCTCGGTGGCGAGCTTCTCTTTCTCGACCTTGGCCAGGGTCAGCTCCAGGTCATCGATGTCCTTCTTCAGCTCCAGGCACTCGTCCTCGAGCTTCCGCTTCCGGGCAGCCATGTCCGAGTTTATCTCCTCCTCGTCCTCCAGCCTCTCGCTCAGCTCCTTCACCTTGGCCTCCAGCTGCACCTTGGACTTGATGAGCAGATCGCAGCGCTCCTCCGCGTCCGCCAGATTGTCCTGCTCCTGGGAGAGGGACGCGGGGGAGAGGCGGAGTGTTAGAGCCCTGGCCTTCTCCCGACAGAGCCAGGCAGAACCCCAAGACTTGCAGACATCAGAGGGTAGGATAATAATAATAATGTTGGTATTTGTTAAGCGTTTATGATGTGCAAAGCACTGTTCTAAGCGCTGGGGTAGATACAAGGTAATCAGGTTGTCCCACGAGGGGCTCACAGTCTTCATCCCCATTTTACAGATGAAGGCTCAGAGAAGTGAAGTGACTTGCCCAAAGTCACCCAGCTGACAAGTGGCGGAGCCGGGATTTGAACCCACGGCCTCTGACTCCAAAGCCCGGGCTCTTTCCACTGAGCCACGCTGCTTCCCAATCCCACCCCGCGCCCCCACCGTCGGCATTTACGGCATCCAGAGCCCCAGCCTGGTGCTCGGAGAATGGGAAACCCGGTCCCTACGCTCAAGGAACTTAGGCTACAGGATAATGACCATTATCCCCCTTCTAGACTGTGACCCCACTGTTGGGTAGGGACTGTCTCTATACGTTGCCAACTTGGACTTCCCAAGCGCTTAGTACAGTGCTCTGCACACAGTAAGTGCTCAATAAATACGATTGATAACATTCGGAATGTGGATGATGCTCTGATTTTTTTTTTCTCTCTTTTTCCCAGGGCACGTACACAGCGGTCTCCTTTTATCGTCACAGAGCCCTTGTGCTGCAGTGAGAGGTGGGTATTACGATCCCCATTTGGCAGAGGAGGAAACTGACGCTCAGAGAGGGTGAGCGGCTTGCCGGGGTGAGAGCGGGACGAGGACAGAACTGGGCCTCCGGCTCCTGACTCTCCATCCCGGCTCTCTCCCGCCTTCGCGTCTCCCTGTCCCCGGGGTTGGAGTGGGGACGGTGGGGAGCCCTCCCTCTCAGCGGGCCTCACCGCCTGCAGCTGCAAGGCCAGGTCATTCTTCTCCTGGGTCATGCTGACTTGCTTCTCCTCCAGCTCCTTCCTCTTGGCCTCGGCCCTCTGCAGGGCCTCCCCGACGCGCCGGGCCTCCTCCTTGAGGGCCGCCATCTCCTGCTCCGTCTGGGCCGAGCGTAGCAGCGGTTTGATCTTGAAGAACAGCCGCATCCAGGACCAGTTCTTGACGGCGTTGAAGGCCCGGATGTTCCACTGGATGGTGTGGAGGGCGTCCCTGTCGGGGGAGGGGACGGGGCGCTGGGGGTTGGGGGCAGTTGGGATGGAGGGCTGCCCCGTCCCGCCCCCGGATCCCCCGCGGGCTCCAGGAGGCCTTCCCAGACTGAGCCCCTTCTTTCCTCTCCCCCTCGTCCCCCTCTCCATCCCCCCGTCTTACCTCCTTCCCTTCCCCACAGCACCTGTATATATGTATATATGGTTGTACATATTTATTACTCTATTTATTTATTTTACTTGTACATTTCTATCCTACTTATTTTATTTTGTTGGTATGTTTGGTTCTGTTCTCTGTCTCCCCCTTTTAGACTGTGAGCCCACTGTTGGGTGGGGACTGTCTCTATGTGATGCCAATTTGTACTTCCCAAGCGCTTAGTACAGTGCTCTGCACATAGTAAGCGCTCAATAAATACGATTGATTGATTGATTGATTGCTGCCGGTGGCCCACCTGCCGCTCAGCAGCCGCTGGTAGCGGACGCGCATGAGGCAGCCGCGGCTGTGGGCCTGCAGCAGCGTGAGGATCTTGGCCAAGCGGCGGTCGCGCATCGCCTCCAGGACCCCCAGCAGCCCGGCCTTGAAGAACACCTGGGCCCGGACACAGCCGGGTGGGGAAGGGAAAGAGCCAAAGAGGGAAGCGGCCTGGCTTAGCGGGCAGAGCACGGACCTGGAGTCGGGAGGACCTGGGTTCCAGTCCCGGCTCCACCGCATGTCTGCTGGGTGACCTGGGGCCGTCCCTTCACTTCTCTGGGCCTCGGTTACCGCATCCGTGAAAAGGGGCTCAAGACTACGAGCCCCAAGTGGGACGGGGACTGTGACCGACCTGATGGACTTGTATCGACCCCAGTGCCTGGAACATAGAAAGTGCTTAACAGGTACTATTATTGATATTATTATGACGGGGAAACGGGGAGGATGTGGTGGGGTGGAAGCCGGGAGAGGGGTGACGGCACTGCTGGGGCTGGGGTCAGGCGTCGACCCCCTCCCCACCGTGGGGGCGGACGGCATCCCCGCCCCGACCGGCAGCGCGTCGCCGGCTCTGACCACGGACGGGCCGACCCGTGACCCGCTAGGACGTCTGCTACTATCCCGACCCAGGACACGGCGCGGATGGTCATCAGGGCGGACTGAGGTAAGACCCGCCACAGCTCTACGAGCCACAGACCCCGACCGGAGGGTCCAGGGCGGAGCGCTGTTCTGAACACATGCTGTGTGCAGAGCAGTGGACTTAGCTTGGGAGCGTACGAAAAGAGAAGGAGATGATAGAGTCCCTGCTTTGAAGGAGCTCATGGTTGAAAGACGGGATGCTGAAGCCCTGACCCATTTCCCTCCAGGCTCCGTGCCCTCGGCCTAGCCCTGACATGGAGACCCGCTCGCCTCGAGCTGGCCCCACCATACAACCTACTTCCCCTCAGTCCCTCTGACCTTGGTGTGACCGAACTTGTATTGCGTGTGGTCTAGATCCAGGGAGCCCAGCAGCTTCTCCGTGGCCTTCCTGCTGTCCACGAATTTGTCGTCCGGGCTGGCCCAGGGGTTCAGGATGCGGTACCTGTGGGAGACGGCGGCGGGGGGTCGGTGGGGGGAGGGCGGTGGCCGGGTGATGGACGGGGCCGGGCCGGGAGCCCCGGCCTCGTCTCCCAGCTGCGGGTTTGGGGTCTGGGGCTGGGGGGGACGGGCTTGGAGCTTGGGGGGTCTCACCGCTGCTTGAAGTCGGCATAGAGGATGCGGTTGGGGTAACCCTTACGGCAGATGCGAATTCCCTCTAGCACCCCGTTACAGCGGAGCTGGTGCAGCACCATGAAGGCATCCATGGTCCCTGGGGAGCGGGGGACCGGACAGGGGCTCAGAGACGCCCTTCTGAAGGCCCCTCCCTCTTGGACGCCGGGCCCCTTGTCTCCTCCCCAGGCCCTGGCCTCAGGCGGGGGCTGAAGGGTCCAGGAGGGGAACCCGCGGGGCGTGGGGGTGTTTGTGAGGGGCTGGGGTCCCCAGGTCACAGCCCCAAGAAATAATAATAATAATGGCATTTATTAAGCGCTTACTATGTGCAAAGCACTGTTCTAAGCACTGGGGAGGTTACAGGGTGATCAGGTTGTCCCACGGGGGGCTCAGTCTTAATCCCCATTTTACAGATGAGGTAACTGAGGCACAGAAAAGTTAAGTGACTTGCCCAAAGTCACACAGCTGACAATTGGCAGAGGTGGAATTTGAACCCGTGACCTCTGACTCCAAAGCCCGGCATCTCTTTCCCCTAGGAGCACTGACCCACACCCAGCAGGCGTCTACTCCCCGGGGACCGCTCAAGCGGAAGCAGAGGGTGTCTCCTTCCCCGGGACCACCCGGCCCCGAGCGGCCCGGCCTCTCCCTCCCCCTGCCCTGAGCAGCAGCAGCAGCAGCTACAGCCGCCCCTCCCGCAGAGACGGGGGGCCGGTACCAGGGGTCTTGGTTTCGTTGGGGATGATGCAGCGGACGAAGTGTGGCTGGGTGGCCCTCAGGTTGGCCATCAGCTTGTTCAGGTTTTCCTGGGGGCCGAGAGAGGGAGTGTAGGGGTGAGACGGGGCTGGAGAGGAGGGCAGGTGTGGAAGCCCCATTCCCCGCCCGGCCCTCGCCCAGAGCCCACCCTGTCTCCTGGATCTGGGGGTCCGATCGTGGAAGGAAATCCCCGCCCCAGGGCTCTTTTACCCCAGGCCCTCTGGGTTGGGTGGGGGGGCCTCCCCGGGCCCCTGGAAATGCAGCTGCGACGGCAGGGAGGAGGGGAGAAGCAGCACAGACTTGCAGTGATGTTCACGTGGAGATGAGCTAAACATCACTACAAGTCTTAACCACTGCCCCCCCAGGCTGAAGGCGCCGCAGGGCATCTGGGAGCATGCGAAGAGGGGCCGGGACCCTCCAGCCCATCACTATGCTCCCCGCCGCCTGCCGGGACCGGTGGAGTCCCTTGCCCCCCGGGGTGAGGTGCGGGGGCGATCACCTTGTGGAGCTGAGACACCGTCTGGAACGAAGCTGCCTTCTTCCTCTTCTCCTTGACTCCTGCCTTCGGGGGCTCAGCTGCAGGGCACAGATCGGGTCAGCCAGGGATCCCGTTCCCCGGGGCGGGGACCCTCCCTTCCCCCTCTACCCGGGGCGGGGGTCGAGGGCTGACGGGGACGGGGAGGAAGCGGGCGTCCCGGACCACCTGAGTAGGAGCCGGCGTAGTTCTCGTAGAGTCTGGCCAGAAGCTTGTTCTGGGACTTCTGGAAGACGGCCACCACCGTCTCGTTCAGCGGGTCCTTGTTCTTCTCCAGCCAACCCACGATGCTGTACGGCACCTGCGGGGTCCGGTGCCACACAGGTGAGGAGAGGGGCGAGGGCAGAGGTCCTTCCCTGAGGCGGCGGACACCTGGGCCGCCCCGACCGCGACCGACGACTGGGGCCCCGAGGACCAGGGAGGGCCGGACCCATCCACTCCTCACCCCCCTTACCCACTGCGGGCACCCTCACTCTTAGAGTGATTTGGGGCTCGGCCTGTGAGCACCCGCCTGACTACAGTTCCTAGCAACCACCACGTCCCCTGGACTAGGAGTTCCTCAGACACGGGGATCAGGCCTTAGGCTTCAGTCATCTGTTTTCCGGGGTTCGGTTCCCCTGGGGCCGGTGGGGGCTACAGAACATACCACTCCGGCATAGTGCACCAACTCAAAGTGGGCCTCGAACTTGCGCTTCTTGTCGGGACGCGGTTTCTGGAAGTGAGCGGACTTGCCGGCGTGGTTGTCGTACAGTTTGGCCCGGAGGGTTGCGTCCGAGGCCTTGGGGAACATGCACTCCTCTTCCAGGATGGACAGGATCCCCAACGGCTGGGAAAGGGTGAGCGAGGAGGGTCGGCTTGGAGCCCAGGCCGGAGGCCAAGCCGGGCGGGGGCCGGTGGCTCCGGCCCAGTCTGTTTCTGGTTTTTTAACACGGTCTATGTTAAGTGCTCACTCTGTGCCAGGCGCTGAGATAGATAATCAAGTTGGACACGGTCCGTGTCCCACATGGGACTCACAACTTCAATCACCATTTTCTAGATGAGGTAACTGAGGCACGGAAAACTCGATCATTTAATAGAGATCACACCGCAGGCAAGGAGGGGAGCAGGGATCAGAACTCGGATCCTTTCACTCCCAGGCCCGTGCTCTTTTCAGTAGGCCGGGCCGTTTCTCGTTCCGGCCCTCGCCCCACCCCAGGGATGCCACGGCTGAATGCCAGGGGCACGTCCCTGCCCTCACCTTCTCGATGAGGTCGATGCAGGCCTGCAGGTCCATGCCGAAATCGATGAACTCCCACTCGATCCCTTCCTTTTTGTACTCCTCCTGCTCCAGCACGAACATGTGGTGGTTGAAGAACTGCTGCAGCTTCTCGTTGGTGAAGTTGATGCACAGCTGCTCGAACGAGTTGAACTGGGGACACACACACACCAAGGCCTCAGGGGTGCCCTGCCGCCGGCGACCCGGCCCTCCCGGCTGCCCAGCCGCGGCGGGTCGGCCCACCTCGAAGATCTCAAAGCCGGCGATGTCTAGGACCCCGATGAAGAACTGGCGTGTGACCTTGGTGTCCAGGGTCCTGTTGATGCGGGTCACCAACCACTTGAACAGCCGGTCATACGTGGCCTTGGCCAGGGCTCCCACGGCAAAGATCACCTGTCGGAGAGGCCGGGGTCAGAGGGGAGGAGGAAGGGACCCAGCCCGCTCTGTCCGGCCAGAGCTGGGTATCGGGGCTCCCTCTCCGGGCCCCTCGTCCGCCCCGCCGGCCGGGCCCTACCCACCTGCTCCACGTTCTGCCCTTTGGTCACGTACTCGTTCCCCACCTTCACGCGAGGATGCAGCAAGCCCTTGACCAGATCCCCGCTGCTGATTCCCATCAGGTAGGCCGCCTTGTCGGCATCTGGGGACGAGGGGGGCCGGGCCGCGCGCGGGTTCAGGAGGGCAGGGGCTGCGGGGGACTTACGGTGGGCGGCCGGTGGCTTGGAGTGGGCGGGGGCCGGGGCGGGGGGGACCCTCACTCACTCTCCGTGCCGTCGGCCTCGGCCTGCTCCTCCCGCTGCTTCTGTCTGAACTTCATGTTGCCGAAGTGCATGAGGGCCCCGACTACCTTGTAGCTGCCGCACTTCTCTTCCATGCTGAAGCCCAAGATGTCCATGGCGTGCTGTGAAGGTGGGGCAGACGTGGGGTTGGAGCTGTGAGGGTGGGGCAGAGGCACGGGCTGGCGGGAGGGGAAGAGGTGGGGGCTGGCCCAGAACTCCCAGTGGCTTTGGCCTCCCTGGGGGCCGGGGGGCTTCTCCTCCCCCCCTCCCACCACCACCATCGCCACCTCCCCTCCCTCACGTCGGTCCCTATCAGCTCTTCGCCGTCGTCCATGCTGTCCACCGTGGTGACGCCCTGGGAGCAGAAGTTGTAGTCGTAGGGGTTCCGGGAGAGCAGCAGCAACATGTCTGCAGGGCATCGGGGAAGCCCCGTCAGGTTGGGCCCGAGGGTGGGCATCCCCGTCAGACTGGTACAGGGACCGGGGGTGGGGGCAATTTCCGGCCAGGCTCCCCCACCAGCAGTCAAGTGCCCACTGGGAGAGAAGCTACGGGTGGGCACGGCGGAGTCCACTACAACCGGGCCAGGCAGACCGTATCCTGGAGTTGTCCCTCTCCCCAGTCCCGCCCTTATCGCTCCACCCGGGACCCTTCCCAGCTCGTGCCCCTCAACCTGCCCGCGGCCCCCGGACCGCCCGTGACCTCCGGCCTGCTGACCCTGTAGCTCGGGCTTTTTCCCGGACAGGATCTGGTAGTAGATGTGGTAGCTTCGCTCTCCCGCCTGCTGGAAGATCACCCGGGACTTCTCCAGGAGGTCTGAGAGAGGAACGGCGGGCCGGGTCGGGCCCCGGGTGGGAGCGGAGGGAGGGGGATGGAAAAGTGGAAAAAGAAGTAGCTGTTTAGCCTGGGTCCCGCCTCCTGGGCCAAACCCCGGCTCCACCCCGCCCGCCCCGGCTTACATATGTCGATGTCCGCGGACGCCAGCTTCCCGGATGGTCCGAAGTGGATGCGGATGAACTTGCCCTGGGGAAGCGGGGCGGGGCAGAGGTTGGCCCCGGCCTCGAGGAGGATGGGTATTCCCCAACACGTGCCCCGGTCCTCTCAGCCGGGTAGCCAAGGGAAGGGGAGGCCCGACACTTTCCAACGGGGCTCCTGGACGTTCTCGAGAACCTGAGAAGCCTCCACTACTGACCTTGACCAGAGAGGGGGTGGCCTCTGACAGCAGCCCCGAGCCCCCCTCTACCCCACCTCAGCCACCCCGCACCCCCTCTCGGCCTCCCAGCCCGCGCCCCCTCCCGCCCCCCAACAACCGCGTACAAAGCGGGAGGAGTTATCGTTCCTCAACGTCTTGGCGTTGCCGAAGGCCTCCATGGCCGGGTTGGCCTCGATGATCTGGTCCTCGAGGGTCCCCTGCGGGAGGGGCTGTCTCAGTGGGGTGGGGGGCTCGGCGAGGGGGCCTTTCCTCATTTCCCCCCATTTCCCTCTGCAGGGGAGGGTACCCCCCCTCCCCGTACCCACCCCAGCCTGGCAACTTCCATTCCCCCCACCCTCGTGCCCTTCAATGCCTCTTGAATCCCATCTCCAGGGGGCCTTCCCTGATGGATCCCCACCTCTTCCATCAGTCTTCCCCTCAGCACTCGCATGGATATTGGTGAGTCTCAGAGGTTTTAACCTACTCGATGGTGTCTTCGGTCACTGTATTGCTTACCTCAGTTACCACCCGTTGTATTTAAGTTTCATTTTGATCCTATCGTATATATCTGTTATCTCAGGCTGCCTGTTTCCCCCCTTTGACTCTAAGGGGCAGCAACCGGGCTATCGTACGCTCCCAAGAAAACGCAGCAATCTGCACCCGATGGGCATGCATTACAGTGTTTTGGGCCCAGTACGCCACTCTGCCCCCAGTAGACACCTAGTAGATGCCCCCCACTGCTCTCTGAACATAACAGTTGAGGGAGGGAAGAGGGGTTGGGGAAGTTGGTACCCCCTGCCTCTAGGTCAGAGGAGGATTGGGGGATTTTTATAACTCCAAAGGGGCTGAGAGGCCCACCTCTGCCCTCCTCCCTCTAGCCACAGGCCCGATATTTCGCCCTGGCCTGGCCCCCCACCCTACCCACCAGCTCATACTCACCCCCGTCTTGGTGGCCAAGAATTGCTAGAATGAGAGAGGGAGAGCAAAGAAGAGAGAGGTGAGAGATGGAGAGGCAAGGCGGATGGGGAGGCCGGGGAAAGGGAGTTAACATTTAGTCACCAAATGGTCCCAAAAGAGGAGAAAATGAGAAAACCATTTGAGGCCGGAAAGACTAGTTAAATTGATTAGAACTGAGCAAAGGTAAAGAAGAAAACACCAAAGAGCAGGAGGAGGAGGAGGAAGAGGACAGCCTCCACACAGGGAGGGGAAAAGGGCGGAAGGGTTGGTGTATTGCGGAGGAGGAGGAAGAGGACAGCCTCCACACAGGGAGGGGAAAAGGGCGGAAGGGTTGGTGTATTGCTTGGTGGATGGCTGAAGCAACTGGTTTGTCCCGTCACTGCCCATGCCCCTTTCCCTGTCCCTTTACCCTGCTGTGTCCCAAATCCTGCCTCACGTCCCCAGCGCTGGCCCTGCCCTCCCCACTGCTTCCTAGCTCCGTCCCCAGTCCTGGCCCAGGGCCTTGCTCTGCCCTGGGCCTCTTTAGGGAGCTTCAGGTATCCTAGAGAGAGAAGCAATAACTCCATGGGGTGAAAGGGAAGGAGGAGAAAGGAAAAAAAAAATCAGGTCCATGTTCCCATTGCCCACTCTGGACCCCTGCCAATAGGACCCTACAGAGTTTACCCCATCCATTCCCCTGCCTCTCACCCATCGGAGGCCACAGAGACGATGTGTCTGGAATCTCTTACGGGAAGAAGATTAAACATCTTCCCCCAGTCGTCCTATCCCACGACTTTCACCCTAGCCCTTGGAGGGCTTATCTCCCTCCCCGCTTCCAGCGTAGATGGAGCTGACTGCTGGGGTCTGACATTTCCCCTTCCTGACCTGAGACCTCTGGCTGCTCTGCCCTGGCCTCTGGACCTAGAGTTTCTCAAATGGGGTTGGGGCTCTTCTTCACACCCTCTTCCCGATCCAAACCCCCGACCATCTGCTCTGTCCTGCTTTCCCTTTAGACATCCGACGAGGAACAGGAAGAGGAGGCTGGGAGGGAGAGGTGACCCCTCCGGGGATGCTCTTCCACTCCACCACCCGCGTCCCCCTCTTCCCCCCAACAGTCCTCCCACCTCAAGATCTCCATCATCCTGCTCTTCCTCCTCCCCCTCCTCATCTTCAACTTGGCCAGCCCTGCTCCCACAGGTCGAGATTGAAGGCCCCATTAGGCCCACAGCAGACGCAATGTACCCCACCCCTCAGGACCGCCTGCCCCGTTGGGCAGGGGGACCCGTGTCCTGCGGACAGGGGCGCGGGAATGCTGCTCCGAGGCCTGGAGAAATAACACTCACTTCAGGCGAGGCCAAGGTGGAAACCCACACAAAGCCCCTACTGCCTAGACGGTGGGCCCTGAGGGATCTGACCTGATCATCTGGTACCTACCCCAGGGCTTAGTTACAGTGCTTGGCACAGGGTCAGTGTTTAACAAATACCACGATTATTATTAGGTCAACACTCTGATCATTTCCCTCTTTTTCTCTTAGGAACCATATGATTCCCGGCAGTCGGTATTCTCATCTGGATGAGACCCGAGAGCCCGGATGGGTACGTTTGAGCGTCGACCTTTTATTCGATTCGATCTTACTTATTGAGCGCTTACCGTGTGCAAAGCACTGTACTAAAAGGTTATAATTATTGTTTATTCTAGTGCCTTCGTTCCGGGTCTCGCTCCTTCCGGCAGGTAGAACTTGAAAAGGTTTTTCCCGTTACAGTTAAGCCTCGCACACGGCAGCTGTCTTTGTTTTGTTTTTTTGTTCTTTCCCTTTGGCTTTCCTGATTTTATCGCTGCAAGCCTGTATCATTTTTGTACTCCTCAGCGGTCTGGCCTAGCTTTTACTTTCTGTGGCATACCCGTTTGCGTTTCCAGGATAGAGGAAGGAAAAATGAGGGAAGGCGGAAGGGAGGAAAGTCAGATGGAGGAGGAAGAATGTGGGACAAACAAGATAAGCCAATTTGGAAAAGGAAAAATTCAGAAAGGCCCCAAAGGGGAAAGAAAACAACCAGAAGTCCTCAGCCCCAGGATGAAGCCAAAACGAGCGAAAACTTCCCACAGCAAGGCTTAACGGGCAGGGGGGTTGCTTCCTCGGGCAGAGGAGGAGACGGGTCCCTGCAGAGGGCACAGCTGCCTAACGGAAAGTCAGGGCAGGTCAAGCCTTGCTTGGGCCCGAGTCCTGCGGGCACAGGCTCAGGGGGCCGGGCACAGACACGGGAGGGAAGAGGAGAAAAGCAGAGGCTCGCGGCCAACGCGGCCGGGCCCGGGGTCTTACGGCTTTCTTGGTCGGCCCCTCGCCCAGGGCGGCCACAACGGCAAAGTACTGAATGACCCGCTTGGTGTTAACTGTCTTACCAGAGCCTGACTCGCCGCTTAGGGCAACAGAAACACATTGTCATTGGCAGGAGCCCCCGACATCCCCCCAACCCCAAAACCCCCGCCACGCATCTCCAGTCACACACCGACCCGCTGCCGTCCGGCCCGCCCCGGCCCACCTCTCCTAGCTGCTGGGTCCGGCTGACCAGAAGACCCGGGGAAGCCAGGCTCTGGTGGGGGTGGGAGGGCTGGGGAGCTCAGGGGTACCCCCTCACCCCCAAGCTTGAGCTAGAAGGATCTGGGTCCCTGGCCCACCCGCCCCCTCCTCGCAATGAACGGCCATTCCCAGAAGGTCAGATATGCCCTCCCCGCCGGGCGTCGGGCCGCCGAGTGACTGACCGCTGTGGGGATGATGGGTGTAGAGACTGTGAGCCCCCCTCTAGACTGTGAGTGTGTTGTGGGTGGGGATTGGCTCTCTTTATTGCTGTATCGTACTTTCCAAGCGCTCAGTACGGTGCTCTGCACACAGGAAGCGCTCAATAAATGATTGACTGAATGATAGCATGGGAGCGGTCGGGGATCGTGAAAGCGCGTGGGATGACAGCGAAGGAGGGTGGGGTGGCAGCGTGGGGAGACGTGGGGGAAGCGTGGCCTGTCGGAGGAGTGTGGGGTGATGGGGAAAGGTGGGCTGTCAGGATGAGGTGATCGGAGAGGATGGGATGGCAGTGTGGAGTGACCGGAGGTGCTCTTCGGACAGCGGGACTTGCTTGCCAACTGGCCCGGAGCCCAAGGAGCTGTGGGATGACCGGACCTCACGCTCCCAGACCCCTCCTGCCCACCCCCTCCCCCCGGCTCTGCAGCTGGGGGCGGCTGGGTCAGACCGGGGCTGAAACCCAAATTAGGGCACACTGGGCTCCTGGCAGCGGGCAGCTATAACCGTGCTTTATTTAGCCTGTGGCCTCAGTTGTCCAGGGAGCGGAAATCTCCTCCCCCTGGGCTCCCGGCTCTTCCTCCCTCTTTCCTACCCCGCCCCTCCGCCTCTCCGCCCCTCAGCCCCTGACCCCTGTCCCGCCCCGGGCCCGAACCACACTGGGGTCGGCCGGTCCCCGGCCGGGGTCCCGAGGAAGAGAATGGGCCACCGTGATCTTCCTGGTTCCCCCCGACCCCAAATCCCCGGCAATCCCGACGGGAGCCCCGGCCACCCCCCACCTCCCCTCAGGTGCCTGGTGTGGGGAGGGGACCGGGCCCCTGGGTTGGGGAAGACACTCACGTGATGAGCATGGACTGGTTCTCACGATCTGCAGGGGAGGGGGCAGAGTCAGCCCGAGCGGGCCGGCCCCGGTCCCAACACCCTGCCCCGGCCGATTGCCCTCTGTCCTGACCCCATCTCCTTGCCTCATCCTGGCCGCGGCCCCCAGCCGTCCTCTCCCAGCCCGGGCCTCGTGGCCAGCTTAGGCCGCCTGGGTCCCTGAGCCAAATGGGAGCTGGCGGCCCGGGACTGGGTTTGCCCCAGAAGGTGAGCGGACCGGCTCCCCCAAGGCCTGCCACGTTGACGGCAGTAAGGGACGTCTGCTACTATCCATGGCCTCTTCTGCTCCACCAAGGGAACACCTCTGCCACTCCCCGGGCCGCCCTGTGGACCAGTCTGAGCCCGGGGCGGCCTGCGTCTCTGGGGCCGCTGCCACCCACCACCCACGTGCCCGGAGAGATGGGGATGGGGAGAGGGGGAGGACGTCAGGGGTCAATCCTTACTTCGCAGCATATCATTGTAGGCGTTGTCCGCCACGCCGTAGATGTGGGGAGGGGCTTCCGAGCGGCGCTTGCCCTTGTAGGCGGCCACCAGAGGGGCTGTGTACACGGGCAGCCACTTGTACGGGTTGATGGTGACACAGAACAGGCCCGAATAGGTCTGGGGAAACAGAGGCACATGGCTGGGATGCAGGCCACCGGACGCCAAACCCCGTTCCCCGACCCTGTGCCTCCTTCCCTGGGTCCCCATCCTTTATCGCTCCCGAAACTAAGATCTTCCCCATCCCTTCTCCCCCAACCTCCACCAACCCAACCCAGAGACGGCTGCTGATTCCGGGTCTCGGGACGTTGTGATCTGATTGCGACTATTGGCGCGGGGCAGGGGGGCGGGAGGAGCTCGTGTTGGGGAAGCTCTGGAGCCACCCGCACCCCCACCCCGGCCCCTTCCCCCGGCCCGGCCCTGCCCCTCACATAGATCATCCATTGCGCGTAGCGGCGCCGCAGGTGGTGCAGGACGGAAGCCTCGTTCAGGTGGCTCAGCGAGGCCAGATCCTCCGCCGTGTCGAACTGGGGCGGGTTCACAGGCTGGACGTCGTCCTCCCGCACCATGAGGATCTGAGGGCCCGGCAGAGCTCGGCTCGGAACCGCCCCGAGCCCTCCCAAAACTCTCCCGGGCCCTTCGACCCAGAACCCTCTGAACTCTTCCCATCCCCTCCAGTCCAGATCCCTCCTGCCCCATCTTAGACTAGACCCCTCCTGAACTCTTCCAATCCCTCCAGCCCAGAACCTTCCTGCTCTTTCCATTTCTCAGTTCGTGCCTGAACCCCTTACTGCCACTGTCCAGACTCCTCCTGAACCCTTCCCATCGCCCCATACATCCACAGCCTAGACCCCTTTCTGAACCCCTCCCACCCACCACAGACCGGACTGTTCCTGCCCCACTCACCCCTTAATCCAGGTCATTTCCCCCACTTCTACCCCTCTTCCCTACCCCCAGTCCAGGCCCTTCACGCCACTTCCTTCATCCCACAGTGCTCCTCCCAAAGTTCCCTGTTCCGGTGTTTTCCTGGACTTCCGTGGGCTTGAGTTTAGCACCGGGTCTCTGGCTTGGCAGGGACCCGAGGAGGTGACTGGTCAGGGGTGTCTATGCATCTGTCTGCGTCCGTGTGTCCGCATCTGACGGCACTCAAGGTGAGGGGGGTCAGTGCCCGTGGGGAAGGGCGGCCCTGAGCCGTGGGGGAGGGCGGCCCGGAGGCAGGGAGCTGGTCTGGAGGATGGGGTGCGGCCTCACCTTCTTATCCCTGGTCTCCACGGTAACTCTCCCCCCAGAGACCTCTTTGACCTCCACCTCCACGTAGGCTTCCTTCTCATCTGGGATCCAGGCCCGCCGCTTCCCTGGGGTTGGGAGGAGGGCACACGTCGCTTAGGTCAGGGTGGGGGCAGTCCCCTTGGGGCTCGAGGGGGATTGTCAGTCATATCCCCCTTAATAACCTCCCCCCGGCACCCGAAAAATCTCCCCCAACGCCCACCTCGAGCATCATCACATAGTTTTCTCACTGGAACACAGCCTGATAGTTGCCGCTCTCCTCCCCCAGTGCTCCTCCCCACCCAGCCATCCTCCTGGTCCTCGACTGAGCTCAGCCTGCTCCCTGCCCATGGGTTAGAGTGACGGACGTGGGGTGGGGGAGATTGGGATAGGCCTTGTCTCTGCCATAATACCCCAGGGACCTCCAGCCACACCCTACTTGGCAGTTCCGGCAGTGGTCCGCTTTATGATGGAGAGAGGGAGTCAGGCCCATGGAGTCCAAGACACAAACCCACCCACCCTTTCCAAGCATTGGGGAGCTGTGTGTACACACAGAGGAATAGATATTTCTCCTGGAGGTCTGTGTGAGTGTGTCACGTGCGCCCGTGTGGATGCGAATGCTTGTGGGTGTGCCTGTGTGCACGCGTGTGTGCATATAGGCACGCGTGAGCGCACATACTCGGTTCTCACCTTCAAAGGAGCTGGGCTGGAGCTTGGTCTGCTCCTTGGGGCTCATGCGCAGGTAGCCGGCGGCCTCGCCCAGCTCACTCATGTCCATCATGGCAGCTCAGGAGGAGGTGAGGGGAGCGGATGGAGCAGAGACGGATCCGGAGCAGAAACCACGGAGCTGTGAGTGGGGAGAGACGGGAGCTACTGGCTGGATTATCCTTGGATGGGGGGGTCCCCTCGGTGTGCCGGCTCCCCAGCTTGGGATAGGAAGAGGAAATCAGGTGCCTGCCGCAGGGACCAAGAGCGGGACCTGAGCCCCGTGGGCCTGACTGGGGGAGGTGGGCGCTGAGCTGGAGCCATCAGAGGATCCTCCTCATCGTTGTCGTAGTCGTCGTCCTCCTCCTCCTTGTCTTCCTCCTCCTCCAGCCACTCAAGCACGATTCCCAGCTCCCGTGGGGCTGGAGCCCCCCTGCCCCAACTCCGTTGTGGCTTTCCTACCTGGTTCGACTGGCCCAGAGCGTAAGATGGAAGTTGGGGGGGCCCACCAGGTCCCGCACTCGCATCCCCATCCCCTCTGCTCCTCCCATCCTCTTACTCCCTCTCTGCTTCCACTCCTGCTCCCAACCGGTAAGACTAGGGGATTCCCCTCAGGTAAGAGGAGGCGGCTGGTCTTACAGAACATACCAGCCCCCACCCTGCACAACAACAAACACAGATACCGTACACACATTTACACGTGCAGACAGCCCTCCAACCATCCCGTGCCCGCCCACTGGCACGCACTCTTCTCATACCTACTCACCCATAGGCATTGCCCCCCAGACCCACCCGAGTCCCACCCCCGCTGCCTCCCCCCGGGGCCGCCGCCGTGGTCACCAACCCCAGAGCAGAAACCCAGAAGCGAGAGTCTGGGGGCTGGCGGGCTCCTGGTCCCTTTTATTGTCCCCGTCAAGGTCAGCAGAGAAAGTTATGTGAGCAATCCCCATGTGTCATGGGCCCCCATCGGGGCCGGCCCGCCCGCCCGCCACCGGCCACTGACACAAAAGGCAAATTCTCTTTTATCTCCCCCCTCAGTGCCGCCTCCATCTATTTTTACTGTATTGTCAGGCGGAGCCCAGACACAGACTCGCAGAGATAGCGCAGGGAGAGAGACGGAGAGATTCAGGGGAGGCGACTGCTGTGTCTCCCGGTGGTTGTCTCGGAGACAGATGAGGGGCTCCGGGTTTCCCCCACAGAAAGAAATGTACCGTGGACCAGCCGGTTTGGTCCAGAGATTCCGGGCCCCCCATGCCTTCTCAGACAGGGGGTCTCCCTGAGTTTACCCCCCAACCCTCAGGGGGCCACTCCTTCCCAGCCATGGTCCGGGGTGGGTGGGGAGGGGGCTGCTGTGGCTACTTAAGGGAAACAGCATAGTCTAGCGGATAGAGCACGTGCTTGGGAGGCAGAAGGACCTGGGTTCTAATTCCGGCTCTGCCACTTGTCTGTTGGGTGACCTTGGGCAAGTAACTTCACTCCTCTGGGCCTCAGTGACCTCGTCTGCAAAATGGGGATTAAGATCGTGAGCCCCTTTTGAGACAGGAACTGTGCCCAATCCAGTTGTTCTGTATCTACTCCGGCACTTATTACAGTGCTTGGCACAAAGTAGACGCTTAACAAATAATAATAATAATAATAATGGCATTTGTTAAGCGCTTACTATGTGCAAAGCACTGTTCTAAGCGCTGGGGAGGATACAAGGTGATCAGGTTGTCCCACGTGGGGCTCACAGTCTTAATCCCCGTTTTACAGATGAGGGAACTGAGGCTCAGAGAAGTTAAGTGACTTGCCCAAGGTCACACAGCAGACATGTGGTGGAGCCGGGATTCGAACCCATGACCTCTGACTCCAAAGCCCGGGCTCTTTCCACTGAGCCATGCTGCTTCTCTAATGCTGCTTCTTAAATGGTAATAAATACCATTATTAGCATCATTATTATTACTTACTCAGCCCCTGGCTTCCTCTCTGGGCATCAGCTCCAAGGTCCTACCCATCTCTGGTCCCAATGGGCAACAGGTAAGGAGAACAGGGACAGTCTGGTGGTCCTCCTCACCTGCAGTGGATTGAGGAGGGGAAAATGCAGTGGGGTGGGGGCCCTCCTGGTCCGAGTCCTTTGAACAATAATAATAATAATTGTGGTATTTGTTCAGCTAGACCGTAAGCTCATTATGGGCAGGGAACATGTCTGCTAATTCTGTTGTATTTTAACTCTCCCAAGAGCTTAGTACAGTGCTCTGCACATACTAAGAATTCAGTAAATATGATTGAGTCAGCCCTTACTCTGGGCTAAGCACTGTACCAAGCACTCAGGTAGGTACAAGATAATCAGTCAATCAATCAATCGTATTTATTGAGCGCTTACTGTGTGCAGAGCACTGTACTAAGCGCTTGGGAAGTACAGATTGGCAACATATAGAGACAGTCCCTACCCAACAGTGGGCTCACAGTCTAAAAGATAATCAGGTCGGACACAGTCCCTGTCCCACACGGAGCTCATGCCCTAAGGGGGAAGGAGAACAGGTATTCAATCCCCATATTTCAGATGAAGAAACTGAGGTTTGGAGAAATGAAGTGACCTGCCTGAGGTCCCACAAAGCCAGGCAAGCAGGGGCCCCAAGATTTGAACCCAGATCCCTGAACTCCCAGGCCTGTGTTCATTTCACTAGGCCACGCTGCTTCTCTGATTCTCTCTTATCCCACCCAAGTTCTTAGTACAGCCCCTGACACTTAGTAAGCACTTAACAAATGCCATCATCATCATTATTCTTCTTCTTATTACTATTCTAGCTAGTGGGGGGCCTTGGAGAAGGGGGGCTGTGATGGAGTCTTGTTGGGTCCTGGCACAAGGGTGGGGCATCCAGCCTGCCAAAGAGAGGGAAGAGAAAAATCACCACGTTGATTTTGGAGAGACTTGAGATCTCGGGGTTCCCCAGGTCCCTAAGGCTCCACCTGGAAAGGACACAGTGGAGACCGTCTCTCCTGCCCCAGCTCCAGCTCAGGAAAGCAGGATTCCCCTCTGGAAAACTGGCAGAGAAGCCGAGGTCCCAGGTTAGGGAAAGCCCAGGAAGAACAGCAAGAGACCAAACTGGTCAGACCGTAACTGGACAGCATTGAAAGGCGGTGGGGATTCCCTGCCCAAGGGGAAAATCTTAGCCATAAATTGCATGTACAGTGCTCTGCACACAGTAAGCGCTCAATAAATACAATTGAATGAATGCATGATCTTGTACAGAGTCAAGAAAGCCAAAGAAAACTAGGAAGAATGCGGAAATATTGAATGTGACTATTCCTTGAGCCCACCTGGGTGCAGAGGTCAAACAAGCCACCTTAGGCGGGGGGGCCGGGGGGGATGTCGGGGTTGAAGGGGGGGTGTAGGATGGAGATGGGGGCTGTTGGAAAGTTTGGGGTTGTGTATTGGGAGAGGGGGTGGGGCCAGGTGCTGACAGCCTCCATTCCCACCCAGCTCCCACTGGCAGCAGCGCCAGGGCAAGAGCAGCCACAGCTCTGGCTGATTAGATAGGAGGTCCCTGACTCGCAGCTATTTCAGGGAAGTTTCCATGAATGAGCACCGCACCTCCTTCCCTCCTCTCCCTCCTCCCTCCTCCTCTTCCTCAGAATTGCTTGTTGCTCATCCAAGACCCCCAGCTGCGGCCTTGACCCTGGGCAGGCGGGAGCAGGCTGGAGTTTTGGCTCATGAGTTAGTCTTTAAGCATGGTACTTATGTGCCAAGCACTGTTCTAAGTACTGAGGTAGTTACAAAAAAATCAGGTTGGGCTCTCACTCCTGATTCCCGTGTTTTTACAGATGAGGTAACTGAGGCACAGAGAAGTTGTGATTTGCCCAAGGTCACACAGCATACAAGTGGTGGAGCTGGGATTAGAAGCCAAGATCTTCTGACCACCCCCCCCAGGCCCGTGCTTTATAATAATAATAATAATGGCATTTATTAAGTGCTTACTATGTGCAAAGCACTGTTCTAAGGGCTGCTTTATAATAATAATAATAATGATGATGGCATTTATTAAGTGTTTACTATGTGTGAAGCACTGTTCTAAGCTCTGGGGAGGTCCCAGACTGAGCCTCCTCCTTCCTCCCCCCACCCCCGCCTTACCTCCTTCCCCTCCCCACAGCACCTGTATATATGTATATATGTTTGTATGGATTTATTACTCTATTTTATTTGTACATGTTTATTCTATTTATTTTATTTTGTTAATATGTCTGTTTTGTTGTCTGTCTCCCCCTTCTAGACTGTGAGCCCACTGTTGGGTAGGGACCGTCTCTATATGTTGCCAACTTGTATTTCCCAAGCACTTAGTCCAGTGCTCTGCACACAGTAAGTGCTCAATAAATACGATTGAATGAATGAATGAATGAAAGGTGAGCAGGGTGTCCCAGATGGGGCTCACAGTCTTCATCCCCATTTTACAGATGAAGTAACTGAGGCCCAGAGAAGGGAAGTGACTTGCCCAAAGTCACACAGCTGTCAAGTGGTGAAGCCAGGATTTGAACCCATAATAATCATAATAATGATGGCATTTATTAAGCGCTTACTATGTGCAAGGCACTGTTCTAAGTGCTGGGGAGGTTACAAGGTAATCAGGTTGTCCCACGGGGTGGGGGGGCTCATGGTCTTAATCCCCATTTTACAGATGAGGTCACTGAGGCACAGAGTGGTTAAGTGACTTGCCCAAAGTCACACAGCTGACAGCTGGTGGAGCAGGGATTTGAACCCATGACCTCTGACTCCAAAGCCCGTGATCTTTCCACTGAGCCACGCTGCTTTTTTATCCACTACACCAGGCTGCTTCTTGAGTTGTGAGTGGTCCTAAAAGTGGGTCCCTTCATTCCCCACTCCAGGAGGGACCCTGCCCCACTCCTTATCCCACCTGCCCTCGCCACTGCTGGGGCTTTTCCTAGTCCGGCCACGCATCCCTTAAGTGCTTAGTACAGTGCTCTGCACATAGTAAGCGCTCAATAAATACGATTGATTGATCCCCCCTCAATGCTGCCTGCTTCCTGAGCCTTCTGCCCCTCTTCCTGTTTGCTTCCCGGCCCCCCACCACTGCCTGTTCTCAGAACACCCCCTACCCTCCTTAACTGTGGATCCCAGAAGTGGGTGTGAGGGTTGACAGTAGCAGCAGCAGCAATGAGGGGAATGAAAGGATGAAAGGACCACACTCTCAGTTTTCCCCTTTGATATTCACGTCTTCACAGTGCCTTGCTGGAGTTGGGATCCCAGTACTGTCTGATGGATGCCTGTGTTTCCACTGGTCTACTCTGACCTCTAGATCTTTTTTCCATCCAGCACGTAGCAAGCTGCTCTCCTAGGATAGGTAGAAAAGTTAGTGCTCAAGTAACAGGGTGCATTAGATGTGTAACTAAGTGATCCGGAAAGATGTGAGCACCGAATTGCTGAAGTGGGACAGGAGTGCTGAAGTGGCAGCGGGGCAGGGGGCGGGGGGATGAGGGGATAGGGAGGAGAGATGGAGGTGAATAGCAGTAATCGTGGTATTTAAGCGCTTACTCTGTTCCAAGCACTAGGAAAGATACAAGATAATCAGGTTGGACCCAGTCTCTGTCCCACTAGTGGCTTTCCGTCTAAGTAGGAGAGAGGACAGGGATGGAAAAACTGAGGCATGGAGAAGTGAAGTGATTTATCCAAGATGACACAGCAGGCGAGTGGTAGAGCCGGAATGAGAACCCAGGTCCTCCGGCTCCCAGGCCTGGCATTTTTCCCCTGGAAAATGCTAGGGAAGGCCTCCTGGAGGACCTGTGATTGCGGATGGACTTTGAAGATGGGGAGAGCAGAGGCCTGCTGGATGTGAAGGGTGAGAGAATTCTAGGTGGGAGGGAAGGTAGCAGTAATAGCATTTAAGTGCCTACTGGGTGTGGAGCACCGTACTCAGCACTGAGAGAGAATTCCTAGATGGGAATTTAACACAGTCCCTGCCCTTTGATGGGGGGCGGTCACCATCAAAGGGTTGAGCAAGAGGTTGGCGGTGGGAGAGATGAGAGTGAGTGGGTTGGCACGAGAGGAATGGAGATTGTGAGCTGGGGTGGAGTAGGAGAGGAGAGCAGGATAAGTAGTTGGGAGAGAACTGATGGACTGACGACCCTAAATTCGACAGTCTGGAGTTTTCGCTTGACGCAGTTAGGAAGGGGCAACCGACGGAGAATGTGCCCAGAATGAGATTTTAGAAAAACCATCTGGGCAGCAGAGTGACAGGGAAGAAACGGGAGGCAGGGAGGTCAGTGGGGAGGGTGGATGTGATAAGTGCCTGGGCCAGTGTGGTGGCCGTCTGGATGGAGGCAGAGGGGCGAATGCTGGAACTATGGAGAAAAAACGACAAGATTTGGTGAACGGATTGAATATGGTAAATGAAGTAGAGGGAGGGGATCGTGTTAATGCAGAGGTTGCAGACTTTTGAGACGGGGACATCGGGGGAGTCGTCAACTGGGATGAGAAGGGTCGGGGAAGAGAGGATTTGGGAGGGAAGATGAGGAAGGACTGGGGACTCTGCCTCCCTCCCAAGCCGGGAAGAAGTTTGGAGTCTTTCTCTTTCTTTTCAGAGGGCCACTTGTCCGGCTCCCAACCTCCAGCACGCTTTCTCTCCCCTGGACCCCGGGGTTCTCAGGAACCACCTGAGGTCCAGACCTTGCCCCTGGGGGTGAGCAGATGGGGCTTGACCCCCAGCTTTCTGGGAGAGATGCAGAGTGGTGAGAGGTGGTGGGGAGATTGCCAGGGGTGGGGAATATCGGACAAGGCTGCAGCCGCAGGCCCCTTCTCACAGAGAGCTCACACCCAGGTTGCTACAGAATGAAAACACCTGATTTAGAGGTTTACATCTGCCTAGGACGGGCTCACATTTTCCCTGCACATTATCCACGATGCCGGTTATCTGCCTGATCCTGGCCACTCCACGGTCCCTGCCCCCTGCCCTCCACCCCCCGAGTAAGCTTTCATTTATTCATTCACTCAATCATATTTATTGAGCGCTTACTGAGTGCAGAACACTGTACTAAGCATGTGGGAAAGTACAGTAGAATGATAAACAGACACATTCCCTGCCCGCAACGAACGCCTCTGCCAGCGTCTAGTCTCTGATCCTGCCCACACCTAGCTATGGCTCCACTCTGAATGATCCCATGGGTTTCCTGCATACACACCCACCACTCTCCCCCACCAACCTGCCTCAGGTGCTCTCATGCCCACCTCCTGGCAGTATCCTGCCCCTCCTGCAACACTTTTCCCCTTCTAGCCTTGGCTGATGGTTTGATTAACTAACGTCCCTCATCACCTGCCATGTCTCCAGGTGCAGATAAATGAGAACCGACCACGTATGCCTGCCCAAATGAGTGTTGTTTTCTTAGGTTTGTAAGCTCCTAGAGGGTGGCATCACGTACTTTCAGCATCCCAGGACTTGTACAGTGTCCAGCCCAGAACCTTGTGCATATTAGGCTTTCTGAATTCTGTGCTGGAGGGTGGAGTGGGGGTGAGGACTGGGAGAGGGAGAAGAGGAAGGGAGAAGGAGGGAGAATGGGGAAAGGGTGAAGAGGATAAGGAGGGAGGACTGGGACAGGGAGGAGGAAGAGGGGAGAAGGAGGGAGAACAGGGAAGGAGAGAAGGGGTGAGTTTGGAGAGGGAAGAGGAGGAAGGAGAGAGGATACTCAAAAAGGACAAGAGGAAACCAGACACTGTTTTGGGAGAAAAATCCAAGCTCGTGGAGTTAGGTGGGAATAACCCACATAGGTGCAGTCGAAAGGAGCAAGAGCCAAAGAGGAAGGACCTCAGGCGGGTATGAGAGTCAGCCCTGTTTCTAACACGGTGTTCCCCAAAGGGGATCCCAGGAGTCTGGCCACTCTGAAGCCCCGAGAACAAAGGGCAGATGCCCCTTCAGGGAGGAAAGCAAGAGGTTCGGGCAAAGAGCAGCCACAGGGCCCAAAGGGATGAAGGACTGTGGGAGTCAGGACCCACATCTGGAGCAGGGAAGGTGGTGAGGAGCCCAGCATGGGGAATATCCATCACGCAATCAGTGCTATTTACCGAGCACTTAATGTGTACAGGGCATTGAACTAAGCCCTTGGGAGAGGGCAGATTTGATAGACGTGATCCGTAACCTCAAGAATCTCACTGTCTAGTGGGGGAGACAGACGTTAAGATAAATCACAGATGGGGAAGTATAAGGAGCTGGAGAGGCAGAGTATAGGAGATGGACATGAGTTCTGTGGGGTTAGGGTGAGGTGAACGTCAAAGTGCTCGAGGAAGAGGAGGAGAAGGGCACAAGATAGAAGGACCTGGGCTCTAATCCCACCTCCACCACTTGCCTGCTGTGTGACCTTGGGTGAGTCACTTCACTTCTCTGGGCCTCAGTTACCTCTTCTGTGAAACGGGGATTAAGGCCGTGAGCCCCATATGGGACGAGGACCGTGTCCAACCTGAATAGCTTGTATCTACCCCAAGGCTTAGAACAGTGCTTGACACATAGTAAGCGCTTAACAAATACTATCACTATTACTGTTATTTGCCTCAGGTGGGTGGGCTCAAGCCGCAGGAAATGTGGCTGGGGCGGAGGGAGACGGGAGGAGGCCTCTCTTTGCTCTTCAAGAACTTGGAGAGTTCCTTGTCCAGCTGGTTAGAGCTGCAAGGACTTGCCCGGAGGCAGGGGGATGGCTGAAGTGAACCGTCAGGTGGGGGATTCGAAGAAACTTCGGCTCTCCAGGGGCCAAGCCAAGGCCCTGGCCTCTCTCCATCCCACTGCCTGCCTGCCTCCGGCTCTTTCCGTCTCTCCGTTCCTCGGCCTGCCTGTCTCTGCCCTCTTGGCCCCCGGCTCCCTGGTTCTGTCTCGGGGAGTGCCAGCTGGGTGGACGGGAGGGAGGGGGAGGGAAGGGCTTCTCGCTTCTGCTATAAATGGCTGTGACCCCCCAGGCTCCCCGTACCCCATGGCACTGCCCCCCCAGCAGACAATGCCCGGGCACGGTGCCCCCAGGGGCCCGCGACGGGCGGCAGCAGCTGCAGGCCTATCTTTAGCTTCCCTTGCCCTTCAATTGTTGTTCCCGACTTCAAACAATAGCCCGGGGAGGATTAGCCCACCGCCAGCCTCCCCCCCACCACCCTGAAATGAATCCCGGGGCCCTGGCTGTTATGTCGAGCTACAGGGTGGGGGGCAGGGGGCTGGCCTCCATGGGGACTACAACCCCCACCCCAGTATAAGGGGGCTCCTGCAGCAGCCCCCTCCAAAGCCCCCAAATCCGTCCCAGGGAGTTCAAAGTCTGAGGGATCTGTGAAATCCTCCTTTCATCCCCACATTTTCTCCTCCTCTCCCCGACCCCCTTCCCCCTCTGTCCGCTCCTCTGTTTTTCCTGCGCTCACCCGGCTCGCCCTAGAGTCTGGCAAAAGAAGAGAAGAATTGAAACCCAAACCACTTGTGTCATTGAGGGTTTCTGTGTCCTCCTGGGGCTCGGGCGTATGTGAAAGCTCGTGAAATATGGGCTGTGGGGTCATTCACACCTGGTGTGTGGAAGTCTGTGTGTGTGTGTTTGTGTGTGTGTGTGGACATACACACGGCAGGGCTCTGGAATGAACCTGACATTGTGGGTGGCTGGACCAAAGAGGGTGGCAGAGGGTGGGAGTGCCCATGGGCGATGGAGGATTTTCACGGGACCCTAGCACCTGGCCCCCCGGGCACCGTCTTTCCGGTCAGGACGTTCCAGTCCTCCGGCAGAAGAAGGAGCCAGGGGCCCAGTGCTGACATCGGAGACCCGCAGAGCGCTCAGCTCGGCTCCCAACTCCCCCTGGGCCCCGCTCCCACCTCGCGCTGTGCCCTCCCTGGGCCTTGCTCCCACCTCCTCCCGCACCCTCTCTGGGCCCCGCTCCGACATCTCCCCTTGGGCGCCCGCACCCCTCTCCCAGCATCCCGCCCTCCCGGCTCCCGGCTCCCCGCACCCAGAGCCCTCTCTCTCCCTACCCCCGCGCCCCACTCCCAGTGGCCCGCTCTCCACCCCTTGCGCTCTGGCTGCTATTCTTAGGGCTCGGAGATAACACCCAGTTGCTGTGGTTTGTCTCTTTGTTTCTCAGCCGTGCCGGATGCCTCCCGTGTCTCCTGCATTGTTGCGGTATCACTCTCTGGACGGAGCCTCCCGACTTCCCTGGCTGGTACGGGAGGGATCGGTGGCTGGATCTCCGGGGCCCCCCGTGCCCTATCTCAGGCCCAGAGCTGGGTCTTTGAGCCAGGCCGGGGCTCTGCGGCATGGCGGGGAAGGGGAGGGGGGCACCGTCCTCCTTCTTGGTCTTGGGGCCACCCGAGGTCTCCTTCAGGGTGGCATCAACCCAGACCCGGCAGGGGCACCCAAGGGAGAAGGATGGAGCCTTCCTCTAGGCCACACCTTGCGGGGGTCAACTCCTCACCGTTAGCTTCGAAGCACCCTATCACCTTGCTCCCTCCAACATTACCTCGCTACTCTTCTCCTACCACCCAGCCCACACATTTAGCTCACTGTGCCTCGATCTCCTCGCTGCCGAACCCCTGCCCACGTCCCGGAACACCTTCTCTCCTTATATCTGAAAGACGATTACTCTCCCCCACCTTCAAAGCCTTATTGAAGGCCCATCTCCTCCATGAGGCCTTCCCAGACTAATCCCTCCTTTCCTCTTCTCCCACTCCCTTCTGCGTCACCCTGACTTAATTCATCCCCCCCCACCCAGCCCCACAGCACTAATGGACAGACCTGTGATTTATTTCTTTATATTAATGTCTATCTCCCCCTCTAGACTGTAAGCTCATTGTGGTCAGGGAATGTGACTATTGTTACATTGTTCTCTCCCAAGCGCTTGGTACAGTGCTCTGCACACAGTAAGGGCTCAGTAAATTCATTCATTCATTTAGTAAATCATATTTATTGAGCACTTACTGTGAGCGGAGCACTGTAATAAGCACTTGGGAAGTACAAATTGGCAACATGTAGAGACGGTCCCTACCCAACAACAGGCTCACGTCTAGAAGGGGGAGACAGACAACAGATCAAAACATGTTTTGTATTTTGTAAATATGAATGAATGAATCAATGCTGGTGCAAGGCCGGCTCTGAGCGGCCCAGGACAGCCATGGACAGGCACTCAATGGGAGTCGGTGGGGTGGGGAGCAGAAGTCCAGCCCAACCGTCGACCGGTGCGTGACTCCATTCTTCATTCCGGATCCCATTTGGACTTGGAAGTGTCCTGGGAATGAAAGGGGCTGGGGTCAGATTCCCAGCTCATTGGCGGAGAATAAGTGCCCAAGCTCCTTACCTACAGCGTGCAGAGCACTGTATTGCGTGCCTACCAGCGCTCAATAAATACGATTGAATGAATGAATGAATACCATGTGCACAGCATCATATTGGGCATTTCCTGTGTGCAGTGCTTGGTAGAGAGGAGCAGCATAGTCTAATGGAAAGTATTTAGATCTGAGAGTCAGGGGACCCAGTTGCTAATCCCAGCTCTGCTTCTCTCTGGCTGTGTGACCTTGGGCAAGACTCTTCATTTCCCCTTGCCTCAGTTTCCTCATCTGTAAAATGGGAATTTGATGATAATAATAATAATGGCATTTATTAAGTGCTTACTATGTGCAAAGCACTGTTCTAAGCGCTGGGGAGGATACAAGGTGATCAGGTTGTCCCAAGGGGGGCTCACAGTCTTAATCCGCATTTTACAGATGAGGTAACTGAGGCACAGAGAAGTTAAGTGACTTGCCCAAAGTCACACAGCTGACAATTGGCGGAGCCGAGATTTGAACCCATGACCTATGACTCCAAAGCCCGGGCTCTTTCCACTGAGCCACGCTGCTTCTCTTGATAGCCATCTCCCTCCCCGCTAGACTGGGCCAGGGACCGTCCAACCTTATTACATCAATCAATCAATCAATCAATCGTATTTATTGAGTGCTTACTGTGTGCAGCTCACTGTACTAAGCACTTGGGAAGTACAAGTTGGCAATATATAGAGACAATCCCTACCCAATAGTGTGTTCACAGTGCTTGGTAATAATAATAATAATGATGGCATTTGTTTAGCGCTTACTATGTGCACAGGACTGTTCTAAGCGCTGGGGGGATACAAGGTAATCAGGTTGTCCCACGTGGGGCTCACAGTCTTAATCTCCATTTTACAGATGAGGGAACGGAGGCTCAGAGAAGTTAAGTGACTTGCCCAAGGTCACACAGCAGACGTGGCGGAGCCGGGATTAGACATGGTTAGCACTTAACAAATGCCATTATTATTAATATATTATTGTTATTATTGTTACGCTGTGATAATGATAACAGAGTCTCCCATCTGGGCCGATGGACGAGCCTCAGTCTGAGACTTCAGGACTAAGGATACGTTCGAAGGAACTGATTTCAGTGCCTGTAGTTTTGTGCAAACCGCTCTCGCACCATGAAGAGGAAGACCGTCATTTCCAGCCGGAACAGCGGGAAAAGGAAGCCTCCGTGGTTTGGTCGGAGTTTTCCATTTTGCCTCCTAATGCAGTAAACAGGAGATCAGATTTACACCGATCTTTTATGACTGAACCTGCAGGAAAATCCCCGGAGGCGGCAGGGAAAAACTGGAGCCAGGCAAAATAAACTTGTAGAGTGATGGAGTGAATTTATTTATTTATGTTAATAATAGCAGCTTGGCTCAGTGGAAAGCGCCCGGGCTTTGGAGTCAGAGGTCATGGGTTCGAATCCCGGCTCCACCACATGTCTGCTGTGTGACCTTGGGCAAGTCACTTCACTTCTCTGAGCCTCAGTCGCCTCATCTGTAAAATGGGGGTGAAGACTGTGAGCCCCACGTGGGACAACCTGATGACCGTGTATCCCCCCCAGTGCTTAGAACGGTGCTTTGCGCATAGTAAGCACTTAACAAATGCCATCATTATATCTGGGGAAGCAGCGTGGCTCAGTGGAAGGAGCCCGGGCTTTGGAGTCAGAGGTCAGTGGTTCAAATCCCGGCTCCGCCGCTGGTCAGCTGCGTGACTTTGGGCAATAATAATAATAATAATGGCATTTATTAAGCGCTTACTATGTGCAAAGCACTGTTCTAAGCGCTGGGGAGGTTACACGGTGATCAGGTTGTCCCACGGGGGCTCACAGTCTTAATCCCCATTTTACAGATGAGGGAACTGAGGCACAGAGAATTTAAGTGACTTACCCAGAGTCACACAGCTGACAATTGGCGGAGGCGGGATTTGAACCCATGACCTCTGACTCCAAAGCCCGGGCTCTTTCCACTGAGCCACGCTGCTTCGCAAGTCACTTCACTTCTCTGGGCCTCAGTTCCCTCGTCTGTAAAACGGGGATTAAGATTGGGAGCCCCCCGGGGGACCAACCCGGTCGCCTTGTAAACTCCCCGGCGCTTAGAACAGTGCTTTGCACATAGTAAGCGCTTAATAAATGCCATTATTATTATTATTATTATGTTAATGTCTGTCTCCCCTTCTACACTGTAAGCTCCTTGTAGGGAGGGAATGTGTGTGCCATGTCCGTCCGTTGTATTGTAGTCTCCCAGGCACTCGATATTTTCTGTTGATTGATTGATTGACTGAGCTTGGCAGGGCTCCTTAGGGAATGTTGGCAAAGGATGGGAAGAGCCGCGCGTTTAATTGAGCCAAAGGGCTGTGGGAAGAATTTCCCCACCAAGCCAAAAACCTGCAGCCACTTCTCAACCTGCCTTTGTCTGCGACCGCAGACGGGAGACCAGTGGCCACTTGGATGGACGATCCCTACGGGTGCCCGGCCTCGTGTGGGGTTCCCTGCCCGAAAGGTTTTAATCTGATTTAGCCGTCAATCACTTACTTTTGAACCTAAAGAAGCTGTGAAACCCAGTGGAAAGAGCACGGGCCCGGAAGACGGGGGACCCGGGTTCTAATCCTGACTCTGCCACTTGTCTGCTGTGTGATCTTGGGCACGCCAAATAATAATAATGATATTGGCCAAGCACTTTGTGCCAAGCGCAGCGTGGCTCAGTAGGAAAGAGCCCGGGCTTTGGAGTCAGATGTCATGGGTTCAAATCCCGGCTCTGCCAATTGTCAGCTGTGTGACTTTGGGCAAGTCACTTAACTTCTCTGGGCCTCAGTGACCTCATCTGTAAAATGGGGATTAAGACTGTGAGCCCCATATGGGACAACCTGATCACCTTGTAACCTCCCCAGCGCTTAGAACAGTGCTTTGCACATAGTAAGCGCTTAATAAATGCCATCATTATTATTATTACTCAGTGCTGGTGTAAGTACAATGCAATTGGATTGTGTTGCCAATTTGTACTTCCCAAGCGCTTAGTACAGTGCTCTGCACATAGTAAGCGCTCAATAAATACGATTGATTGATTGATTGATTGATTGATTGACTGTGAACCCTGTGTGGGACAGAACTTGTACCTTTTATCTACCCCAGTATTTAGTACAGTACCGGGCACACACTCATTCATTCATCATATTTATTGAGTACTTATTGTGTGCAAAACACTGTTCTAAGCGCTGGGGAGAGTACGAGCGCTTAGTACAGTGCTCTGCACACAGTAAGCGCATTGAGTGAATTCTCCCTCCCAGTCCCACGACAATTAGGTACATATCCGTAGCTTATTGATTAATGTCTGCCTCCCATGTAGATGATAAACTCGTTGTGGGCAGGGAATGTATCTGCTTATTATGTTCACCATACTCTCCCAAGCGCTTAGTAGTGTTCTGCACACAGTAAGCGCAGTTGGAATGAAGGAATGAATAATAATAATAATGGTATTTGTTAAGTCCTTAATATCTTCAAAGCATTGCTCTAAACTGGATACAAGATGATCAGATTGTCCCACGTGGGGTTCACATTCTCAATCCCCATTTTACAGTGGAGGTAACTGAGGCACAGAGAAGTTAAGTGGCTTGCCCAAAGTCACACAGCTGACAAACGGCAGGGCCGGGATTAGAACCCATGACCTCTGACTCCCAAGCCCAGGCTCTTTCTCCTGAGCCATGAGGCTTCTCTTATTATTGAATTATATTGCACTATTGAATGAATGCAATGTAACAATAATAATAATGATGGCATTTGTTACGCGCTTACTATGTGCAAAGCACTGTTCTAAGTGCTGGGGGGGATACAATGTGATCAAGTTGTCCCACGTGGGGCTCACAGTCTTAATCCCCATTTTTACAGATGAGGGAACTGAGGCTCAGAGAAGTTAAGTGACTTGCCCAAGGTCACACAGCAGACTCGTGGTGGAGTTGGGATTTGAACCCATGACATCTTACTCCAAAGCCCATGCTCTTTCCACTGAGCCATGCTGCTTCTCTAAACCCATTCCCTGCCCAGAACAAGCTTACAGTTTAGAGGCATTTAGTAAGAGCTTAATAAACACCATTCATTCATTCAATTGTATGTATTGGGCGCTTACTGTGTGCAGAGCACTGTACTAAGCGCTTGGACCCCAATTCTTAATGATTTGCGGTATGTACTGAGCGCCTGCCATGTGCAGAGCTCTGAGAAGAAGACACTAGACTGGGCTCTCTGCCTTCAAGGAGCTTTCCAAGGCGAGACTTCCAGCCTCTGCAGCCAGAAAAGCAGCGTGGCTCGGTGGAAAAAGCCCGGGCTTTGGAGTCAGAGGTCATGGGTTCAAATCCCCACTCCGCCAATTGTCAGCTGTGTGACCTTGGGCAAGTCACTTCACTTCTCTGGGCCTCCGTTCCCTCATCATCTGTAAAATGGGGATTAAGACGGTGAGCCCCCCTTGGGACAACCTGATCACTCTGTAACCTCCCCGGCGCTTAGAACAGTGCTTTAAACATAGTAAGTGCTTAATAAATGCCATTATTATTATTACTAGAGAAGCAGCGTGGCTCAGTGGAAAGAGCCCGGGATTGGGAGTCAGAGGTCATGGGTTCTAATCCCAGCTCCACAGCTTGTCAGCTGTGTGAATTTGGGCAAGTCACAACTTCTCTGGGCCTCAGTTCCCTCATCTGTAAAATGGGGATTAGGACAGTGAGCCCTGCCTTGGGACAATCTGATCACCTTGTAACTTCCCCAGTGCTTAGAACAGTGCTTTGCACATAGTAAGTGCTTAATAAATGCCATTATTATTATTATTAAACATAGTAAGTGCTTAATAAATGCCATTATTATTTTTATTAGAGAAGCAGAGTGGCTCAGTGGAAAGACCCCGGGCTTGGGAGTCAGAGGTCATGGGTTCTAATCCCTGCTCCGCTGCTTGTCAGCTGTGTGACTTTGGGCAAGTCACTTAACTTCTCTGGGCCTCAGTTCCCTCATCTGTAAAATGGGGATGAAGACTGTGAGCCCCACGTGGTACAGCCTGATTATCATGTAACAGTGCT
The DNA here is from genome assembly GCF_015852505.1 of Tachyglossus aculeatus. Classification (NCBI taxonomy): domain Eukaryota; kingdom Metazoa; phylum Chordata; class Mammalia; order Monotremata; family Tachyglossidae; genus Tachyglossus; species Tachyglossus aculeatus. The sequence continues at coordinate 27,337,778 of NC_052080.1, forward strand.
TTGCACATAGTAGGCGCTTAATAAATGCCATTATTATTATTATTATTACCTGTAACTGTGAGCCCGCTGTTGGGTAGGGACCGTCTCTATATGTTGCCAACTTGTACTTCCCAAGCGCTTAGTCCAGTGCTCTGCACACAGTAAGTGCTCAATAAATATGATTGAATGAATGAATAAAATGGGGATTAAGACTGTGAGCCCTCCGTGGGACAACTTGATCACCTTGTAACCTCTGCAGGTTATAAATAAATATTTATTTATTTTACTTGTACATATTTACTATTCTATTTATTTTATTTTGTTAATATGTTTTGTTTTGTTGTCTGTCTCCCCCTTCTAGACTGTGAGCCTGCTGTTGGGTAGGGACCGTCTCTATATGTTGCCACCTTGGACTTCCCGAGCGCTTAGTACAGTTCTCTGCACACAGTAGTAATAACAATAATAATAATAATGGCATTTATTAACCACTTACTATGTGCAAAGCACTGTTCTAAGCGCTGGAGAGGTTACAAGATGATCAGGTTGTCCTACGGCGGGCTCTCAATAAATCATAATAATAATAATAATGGCATTTATTAAGCGCTTAGTATGTGCAAAGCACTGTTCTAAGCGCTGGGGAGGTTACAAGGTGATCAGGTTGTCCCACGGGGGGCTCACAGTCTTCATCCCCATTTTACAGATGAGGTAACTGAGGCCCAGAGAAGTGAAGTGACTTGCCCTAAGTCACACAGCTGACAAGTGGTGGAGCCGGGATTAGAACCCATGACCTCAGACTCCCAAGCCTGGGATCTTTCCACCGAGCCACGCTGCTGCTCTAAAACTGAGAGAAGTTTATTTGTTCAATAAATACGATTGAATGAATGAACAAATGACATTATTATTATTATTATTATTATTATTATTATCATTATTAGTCCACGGGGCTCGTTGCGGGCGGGGGGGGAGGGGGGGCTACGTCCTGCTCGTCCCACACGGTGTCCCATCCAGCAGGACGCCCTGAGGGGTAAAGTCCCTTCAAAGCCTTACCGAGAGCTCACCTCCTCCAGGAGGCCTTCCCAGACTGAGCCCCCTTGCCTTACCTCCTTCCCCTCCCCACAGCACCTGTATATATGTTTGTACAGATTTATTACTCTATTTATTTATTTATTTTATTTGTACATATTTATTCTATTTATTTTATTTTGTTAATATGTTTTGTCTTGTTGTCTGTCTCCCCCTTCTAGACTGTGAGCCCGCTGTCGGGTAGGGCCCGTCTCTAGATGTTGCCGACTTGGACTTCCCAAGCGCTTAGTACAGTGCTCTGCACACAGTAAGCGCTCAATAAATACGATTGATTGATTGACCGTCTCTATATGTTGCCACCTTGGACTTCCCAAGCGCTTAGTACAGTTCTCTGCACACAGTAGTACTACTACTACTAATAATAACAACGTTTGTTAATTCATTCAATCATATTTGTATATATATATATTATATATAACATGTAACTACAATAACATAATATATAATTAATGATTAGTTGCTAATATTAATAGCAATGTTAATTATATTATAATGTACAATATATTATAAATATAATATATCATATATAAATTATATGTAATGTATAATAAAGTATAATATATTATATATAACATATTATGTATATTATATATTATATTATATGTTATATACTATATACTAATATATTGTAATGTATAATATTATATATTATTATATTGTATGTTATATCTATTATATATAAATTATATTTATTCTATTTATTTTATTTTGTTAATATGTTTTGTCTTGTTCTCTGTCTCCCCCTTCTAGACTGTGAGCCCGCTGCTGGGACTGTCTCTATATGTTGCCAACTTGGACTTCCCAAGCGCTTAGTACAGTGCTCTGCACACAGTAAGTGCTCAATAAATACGAATGATTGATTGATTGATATTACTGTCATTGTCATTTGTAATTATAATTACTATACTATTATGCTAATATCAATAGTAATGATGAGCATACTGATAATGAATAATTAATTATTGATTATTATGGCTATATTAATGTAATTGCTATTCATATAATAATAATTTAAATAGATATAAATTATATGTTATGTATATAAATACGATTGTATTTTTACACTACGATTTTACAATACGATTTTAGACTGTGAGCCCACTGTTGGGCAGGGACTGTCTCTATATGTTGCCAACTTGTTCTTCCCAAGCGCTTAGTACAGTGCTCTGCACACAGTAAGCTTTCAATAAATACGATTGATTGGTTGAATGAATTAACAAATGTTGTTATTATTATTGTTATTATTATTATTAGTCCTTGGGACTCGATGGGGGCTCGGCCGCCCTGAGGGGCAAAGTCCCGGCAGCCCCCGCGCGGCCGCCTCGCCGCAGGGCGCATGCGTAGTCCGGCTCGCGGGGCGCTCGTGGGCCCTACTGCGCAGGCGCACTGGGCCGGCTCGCCTCAGGGCCACAGGGCGCATGCGTAGTCCGGCGAGCGGGACGCTCGTGGGCCCTACTGCGCAGGCGTGTTGGGCCGTCTCGCCTCAGGGCCGCAGGGCGCATGCGTAGTCCGGCGCTCGGGGCGCCCGTGGGCCCTACTGCGCAGGCGCGCTGGGGGCCGGTGGGGGGGCTCCTCTTTCTGGCGGCAGCCCGGCCTTCGGCCTCCCTCAGGGGGTGGGTTCGGCCTTCTGTGGCCCCCTTTCCTCCCTTCTCTGCTCCCCCCCCCTTTTTCTTGTGATGGCATTTGTTAAGCCATTGTTAAGAGTTATTTATTACTCTTTATTTATTCATTTTACTTGTACCTATCTATTCTATTTATTTTATTTTGTTGGTATGTTTGGTTTTGTTCTCTGTCTCCCCCTTTTAGACTGTGAGCCCACTGCTAGGTAGGGACTATCTCTCTATGTTGCCAACTTGTCCTTCCCAAGCGCTTCATCATCATCATCAATCGTATTTATTGAGCGCTTACTATGTGCAGAGCACTGTACTAAGCGCTTGGGAAGTACAAATTGGCAACATATAGAAACAGTCCCTACCCAACAGTGGGCTCACAGTCTGAAAGGGGAAGACAGAGAACAAAACCAAACATACTAACAAAATAAAATAAATAGAATAGATATGTACAAGTAAAATAAATAAATAAATAGAGTAATAAATATGTACAAAGCGCTTAGTACAGTGCTCTGCACACAGTAAGCACTCAATAAATACGATTGATTGGTTAAGCGCTTACCATGTGCAAAGCCCCGTCCTAAGCCCTGGGGAGGATACAAGGTGATCAGTCACGGTCTTCATCCCCATTTTGCAGATGAGGTCACCGAGGCCCAGAGAAGTGACGTGACTGGCCCCAAGTCACATAGCTGACAAGAGAAGCAGCGCGGCTCAGTGGATAGACCCCCGGGGCTTGGAGGTCGTGGGTTCAAGTCCTGACCCCGCCAGTGGTCAGCTGGGTGACTTTGGGCAAGTCACCCCACTTCTTTGTTCCTCAGTTCATTCAGTCGTATTTACTGAGCGCTTACTGTGTGCAGAGCACTGCACTAAGCGCTCAGTTCCGTAAAATGGGGATGAAGACTGTGAGACCCACGTGGGACAACCTGATCACCTTGTATCCTCCCCAGCGCTTAGAACAGTGTACATAGTAAGCGCTTAACAAATGCCATCATTATTAGTATTAAGTGGCGGAGCCAGGATTAGAACCCATGACCTCTGGCTCCCAAGCCCATGCTCTTTCTACTGAGCCACGCTGCTTCCCCTTCCTTCCCCCAAAGTGCCTTTCCTCCTCCTCCACCTCTGTCCCTCTTTTCCTCTCCCCCTCCAACCTTCCCCTTCCCACCCTCTGCATGTCGAGGGGAAGCGCTGCTGAGGGCAGGACCTTAGGGAGGGGGTCCCCGTGGGGTCTGATTCATGCCCCCCCCCCCCCCACGACCTCTCTGTACCCCCCAGACTTGCGATGGCGGCCAGCTGGGCCAGCTCCTTGGCCGAAGGGCCACGTCTGGAGGAGCTGGCGGCCCACGCCACCGACCGTGCCCTGGTAGAGGGGGTGCTGATGCGGACCGAGGACTCGCCCTGCTCGTCCCACGTAAGGCTCCCCCCTCACCCATCCCCGCTGCCACAGGACAGGGAATTCATTCACTGATTTTCTTGGGCGAGCAGCTGGAGACGGGGTGGCAGGGCCTCAGTCTCCCCAGGGTTACGGGCACCTCCAGCGCCGAGCCTCGCCTCAGGCCAACCACCCGTCAACCTGGTAGATGGAGCACCGTGCTGAGCACTTGCAGTGCAGTGACGTCAGTACACGTGGTCCCTGCCCATGACGGGGCCGAGGCACTTGGAGAATAATAAAAATCATAATGGTATTTGTTAAGCCCTCACTATGTAAAATAATAATAGTAATGATGGTATTTGTTAAGCGCTTGCTATGTGCGAAGCACTGTTCTAAGCGCTGGGGGGGGGATAAAAGGTGATCAAAGTGTCCCATGTGGGGCTCCCAGTTTTACAGATGAGATAACTGAGGCCCAGAGAAGTTAAGTGACTTCCTTCCTTCAATCGTATTTATTGAGCGCTTACTGTGTGCAGAGCACTTTACTAAATGCTTGGGAAGTACAAGTTGGACTTGCCCAAGATCGCACAGCAGACAAGTGGCAGAGTCGGTATCAGAACCCACGATCCGACTCCAGACCCGTGCTCTAATCACTACGCCAGGCTACTTCTCGCCCTATCTGTTACCCAGCCCTCTCTTTTGAAACACTCTCGGAGGGCTGGAGTCTCCCGGTGGGAACGTACCGGACAGACCTCAACCCTGAGCGAGTTTACCCTTGCGAGAGAGGGTGTTGGCATTGTCCACTGGCAAAGTGCGACTCACCCGCTCTTGACCCGATCGGCCACATTCTCACCGAGACTCACGTGGCACAGTGAGAACAGAGGCAGAACCCTAAGCCCCCACAAGTGGCAAAATTATATTACTCATAGCTAAATTGTTGCAATTTGGATGGAGGGCCAAAGTCCGATTTTCCTTTCCCGTCAGCCTCCTGAAAGGTGGAAAGGCTGGGTGCCTCAGCCGGTTCGTATCCAGCTGGCCTCGGGGATGGAGCGCAGAGCTGGGAGTCAGAAGGACCTGGGTTGATGATGATGGAATTTGTTGAATGATTACTGTGTGCGAAGCACTGTTCGAAGCGCTGGGGTAGATACAAGGTCATCGGGTCGTCCGACGTGGGGCTCACAGTCTTCATTCCCATTTTACAGATGAGGTAACTGAGGCGCAGAGGAGTGAAGCGACTCGCCCAAAGTCATGCAGCTGACAAGTGGCGGAGCCGGGAGTAGAACCTACAACCTCTGACTCAGTCCATGCTCTTTCCACTAAGTCATGGCGCTTCTGATCCCGGCCCGTCACCCGTCTGCTCTGGGGCCTTGGGCGAATCACTTCACTTCTCGATGCCTCTGTTCCCTCATCTGTAAAATGGGGCTGAAAACTGTAAGCCTGTTAATAATAATAATAATAATGGCATTTATTAAGTGCTTACTATGTGCAAAGCACTGTTCTAAGCGCTGGGGAGGTTACAACGTGATCAGGTTGTCCCACGGGGGGCTCACAGTCTTCATCTTCTAGACTGTGAGCCCGCTGTTGAGTAGGGACCGTCTCTATATGCTGCCAACTTGTACTTCCCAAGTGCTTAGTACAGTGCTCTGTACACAGTAAGCGCTCAATAAATACGAATGAATGAATCCCCCTTTTGCAGATGAGGTCACTGAGGCCCAGAGAAGTTAAGTGACTTGCCCAAAGTCTGATGATACTGATGCTTGTCTACTTGTTTTTGTTGTCCGTCTCCCCCTTCTAGACTCTTAGTCCTTTTTTGGTTAGGGATAGTCTCTGTTGCCGAATTGTACTTTTCAAGCGCATAGTACAGTGCTCTGCACACAGTAAGCACTCAATAAATACAATGGAATGAATTGAATGAATAAATAAGCCCTATTTGGGACAGGGACTATGTCCAACTGATTATTTTGTGTCTATTCCAGTGCTTAGAAAGTTGCTTAATAAATACCATTATTGTTATTGTTGTTATCTGTGGCAGTCAGTATCGCCTAAGCACTAACTTATGAACCTGTCCCCTTTTCCTTTGTCTTCCTGTCAGTAAATTTTTCCCTGTCCGTCTCTGCACCCCACTAGATTGTAAATTCCTGGAGGGCAGGGATCGGGTCTGCTGGCCTTATTGTACTCTCCCCAGCTCTGGGTACAGTGCTCTGTATATAGCAGGTGCTCAGTAAGTAGGATTGAGAGATGGGTTAATGTAAAGCACAGTGAGAAAATGAATCTTGCACTCGCAGAGCGCGTGGGTTAATATTTGCGCCGGCATGCTCAGAGGGAGCCGGACGCCGAAAGAAGGGCCTGTCGTTCGCAGACTTCGCGGACACTGATGAGCTATGCCCGGTGGCTCTTCCTACCCAGGTTGTGAGTTATGCTCCGTTCACGTTGTTCCCGTCGGCGGTGCCGAAGGCCCTGCTGGAACAGGCCTACGCGGTGCAGGCCGACTTCAACCGGCTCCTGGACGCGGTCAGCCGCAGCCCGGACTTCCTGGAGCAGACGCTGTCCAGGTACTAGTACAGTCTGCCATCTCCTCTCCATCCAGACCACTGCCGCGTTAATCCAAGTACAATCCTGCCTCCATTCCCACGTCAGCCTCCTCGCTCTCCCCACTTCAGTCTCTATTTCACTCTGCTGCCTCGGTCATCTTTCTTTAAAAAAAAGTTCAGTCCACCTCTCGCCGCACCTCAAAAACCTCCAGCGGTTGCCCATCCACCTCCACGTCGGCTTTAGAGCACTCAGTTGGCCCTACCCCTTCTCCCTTACCTCACGGTTTTCCTACCCACACGCAGTGTGGCCTGATGGATAGAGCAGGGGCCGGGAGTCAGCAGGACCTGGGTTCTTATTCCGGCTCTGCCATTTGACTGCTGTATGACCTTAGGCAAGTCACTTTAACATCTCTGTACCTCAGTTCCCCCATCTTTACAATGGGGATTAAGACTGTGAGCCCCATCTGGGACAGGGGTTTTGTCCAACCGATTATCTTTTATCTACGCCAGCTCTGTGAACGCAAGCCTGGCACATGGTAAGCGCTTAACAAATACCATTGTTATTAGTAGTATTAGTATTAATATTATTATTATCTCGGTGTCATCTATCCCGCCAACCCCATGCCCACATCCTCCCTCTGTCTTGTAACTGCCTCTCGCTTCCTGTCATCTTCGGAGCCATCCTAAAATGACATCTCCTCCAAGAGACCTTCCCTGATTTACCCCTAATTTCCCTAACTTGCCCTCTCCCTCCCTTCTGCATCTTCAGTCTGTCATTCATATTTATTGAGCTCTTACCGGGTGCAGGGCATTGTACTACACGCTTGGGAGAGTACGACACAACAATATAATAGTCACATTCCCTGCCCGCAACAAGCCTAGAGACGAGCTTAGTCATCTGTGCTCTCTGATCTGTACCCTCTAAGGACTTGATATTCGCCCTACCACATTTGCGTCCGTATCCTTATCCCTTCTCTGTAACTATTTCAATGTCTGTGTTCCCCTGTAGACTGTAAACTCCTTATGGGCAGGGATGGTGACTACCAGCTCATTCATTCATTCATTCGTATTTATTGAGCGCTTATTTTGTGCAGAGCACTGTATTAAGCACTTGGAAAGTACAATTTGGCAACAGATAGAGACAGTCCCTACCCAACATCGGGCTCACAGGGTAGACCTCTATTGTATTAAACTCTTCAGGACGCTTAGTATAATGCCCTGCATACAGTAAGCGTTCAGTAAAAAGCATTGATGGATTGATTAAGGCCTTGGGGCAGCAGCACCTCATCCTCATCACCAGGATGGCTGAGGTGTCCACGGTCACCTCGAGCAGGCCCGGTATCCCCTTCCCCCATCCCCCCTGCTCCCCCCGAACCAAGGAAGGGCGGCAACCACGGATTCCTTCTTATATCTCTGGGATTCGGCTGAGCGGCCTGACCGGAACGCCGGCCAGCAGATGCTTGCCCTGTCCAAAATCCGCCCGCTGTGGGGCCGCTGGTAGAGCACGGGCCTTAAAGTCGGAACCTGGGTTCTCATCCTGGCTCTGCTGTTAGTCTGCTGGGTGACCTTGATCAAGTCACTGAAATTTTCTGGGCCTCCATTTCCTCATCTTTAAAACGGGGATTCCTTACTCCTTCTCCATCCTACTTAAACTGTGAGCCCCATGAGGGGCGAGGACCGGGTATGAATCTGATTATCTTGTACCTACCGCAGTGCTGGGCGCACAGTAAGCGCTTAACAGATACAATCATCTAGTGATGGTTATGCCTCTCTGCTAGTCTGTCCCCCTCTAGACTGTAAACTTGCTGTGGGCAGGGAATACGTCTGTTGTATTCTCCCAATCATATTTATTGAGTGTGCAGAGCACTATACGCGTGCTTGGGAGAGTACAGCATGAGAGTCGGTAGACACGTTTCCCGCCCACAACGAGCTTGAGAAGCAATGTGGCTTAGTGGATAGAGCCTGGGCCTGGGAGCTCGAAGGACCCGAGTTCTCACCCCAGCTCTGCCACTTGGCTGCTGTGTGGCCTCGGGCAAGTCACTTCACTTTTCTGTGCCTTGGTTACCTCATCTGTAAAATGGGGATGAAGCCTGTGAGCCCCATGTGGGACATGGACTTTGTCCAGCCTGACAACTTCGTATCTACCCCAGCGCGTAGAACAGTGCCTGTCATATAGTAAGCACTTAACAAATACCACTTAAACAACAAAAAAGTGCTTACCAGTCTAGAGACGAGCTTACCTCTAGATAATAATTATCAATATTATTGGGGTGGCCAATGGCTGATTACTGGGGTGGTCATTGGCTTCCCTTGGCCTGTCAGTTTAGGCCCAAAACTAGAAGTTTTCCCGAGCTCCCACTCCGGAGCCCGGGCCTGGAGGGGGAAGGGGCTCTCTCCCGCAGCCACCCCTCCCCGCCCGAGGTCCGGCCCCTCGGTGGCGTGGCATCGTTGGCGGGGTCGGAGGGGCCGGCGGGGAGAAGGGACTGAGGGAGAGAGGCGGGCACCTCCTTGAGATCCCACCCTCTCGTCACCCCTTCCAGCACCATCAAAATGGATGACTTTGTCGCTCAGCTCTTCAAAATCTACAAGCAGGTTCTGAAGGAGGGCCTCGCCCAGGTAACCCCCACCGCTCCACCCCACCCCATTACCTCATTGCCCAGGTTAAACTGCCCCCCTTCCCCGCCCCCCGAGGGCTGCCGGCCGGGGTGGTCGGGGGGTGGGGGACGGTCATCTGGTGATGGTCATGCTTGTTCGCCTGTGTGTCCCCCGTAGACTGTAAGCTTGTGGGCAGGGAATGTGTCCGTTGTATTGTCATATTGTACTCTCCCAAGTGCTCCGTACAGTGATCTCCACCCATACGATTAACTGCCTGCCTGCCTGCCACATGGTTCTGTTCTGCAGACGGTGTTCCTGGGACTGAACCGCTCCGATTACATGTTCAACCGCGGCACCGACGGCCCCCCAGTTCTGAAGCAAGTGGAGATCAACACTATTGCCGCCAGCTTTGGGGGCCTCTCCTCCAAGACCCCCGCGGTTCACCGGTGAGGCCCGCTGCCCGCCCCGGCGTTGCTTGGTGTCAGTCAGGCCAAATGAGGTGTGGCGGGCAACGTAGTCTCTGCCCTCTGGGCAGCAGTGTGCGGGCGGGGGACCGCCTCTCGGGACTCCCGGAGCCGTCCCCCCGCCTCTTTCTCTTCCGTGGGCATAGCAGGATGAGGGAGTGCTTTTCCCGGCACCCCTCCCCCCCAGCTCCGGCGAGAGGAGCCGCTCCCAGCAGGTGATCCCACGGAAAGAGCGAGCCCTTGGCCTGCCCATCTCTGGCCTGCAAACTCACGATTCCCCCCCACCCCATTCTCCGCAGGTACGTGCTCACCATGTTGGGCAAGCCCGAGGAAGCAGCCAAAGTCCTTCCCAACAACCCAAGCAAAGGGCTCGCGCTGGGCATCGCCAAGGCGTGGGAGCTGTACGGCTGCTCCGGGTAGGGGCCGGCAGGTGGGCGGGTGGGCCGTTCGCCGGAGGCTTTCCGGGGACCAGAGCCGGGGCGGGGGGGGTGCTGGTGGGGGCCTGACCTCTCTCCCATGGTGGATTTGAGCCTTAGGCCTCCCCTCCCTGGAATCCAAAATGGGTTCGGCCCCGAGCACTCCAGCAGCCACGGCCTCCGAGAGTGAGCACGCAGAGACGGGTGGCTGGAGCCCCTCCTGGAAGAGGGCATGGTCAGTTCTGACTGTCACGTTGCTCTCAGGGCAGTCGTGCTGGTCATCACTCAGGAGAAGGAAAGGAATATTTTTGACCACCATTATGTGGAGTATGAGCTGGCTGCCCGGTGAGTGACCACCCTCGCTGCCGCTGTTGGGGAGTGGGACCCCTCTCCCCCGCATCCCCATCCTTTGGCCATATTATGGATCCACTCGTCCTTTCGGTCTAAGGGTTTGCTCACTGCCAGCCAGCTGGCTGCAGGGGGGCAGGATGGCCACAGGACAGCTCCAGGAATGTCCACAGAAGCTGCCCCAGGGATCGCCTCCTCCTTCCTCCCCTTCCTGCTCAGCAGCAAGGCTGACTTCCTGAAGAGCTGGAGGATGCTCAGCCCTTTTGGGAAGATGGGGAGGTGGGGAGTGAGCCTGAGGGTGGAGGAAAAGTGGAGGGGTGTGGTGGGGGAGAGTGCGGCCGCCCCAGTCGGAGCCATCCCGTGGCCCGGGCCGGCGCCGAGCCGGAAAGTAGGTGTCTGGCTGGGCGGGAGGAGGGAAAGACGTGTCAGAAGGCTGGCCACAGCTCTCCGGGCCCCAGGGCTCCTCTCCTGACTCCCTCGCCCTCATCTCTCCCAGGAATATCCGTGTGGTCCGGTGCAGGTTTGAAGATGTCTCTGAAAAAGGGGCTCTGGATAAGGACCGAAAGCTGTTCCTGTGAGTTCTCTGCCAACCTCCTGGCTGAAGGGTGGGTGGGGAGCGAAAAAATGGTCAAGACTGGGGCCCTCCAGACCCCTGACCCTCTTCCAAATTGATTGGTGAGTGACGGCTCCTTGGCAGAACCCCAGAGAGTAGTCCTCGGGTGCAGCTCTGGGGCATATTCTCGGTCTTGCCCCCGCCGGGCCTCTAACCCTTGACTTGGTCTCTGGCCTCTGACTTGACCTCCCCAGTGCCGGGCCTCTGACTCCCCCACACTCTGGATAGTCTGGGGTTGATGGTTTCTTGGGGCGTAGGGAAGTTTCGGTCATCATGGGCCCTTCTGCCTCGGCTGAGCCAGCCCGGCATTATTACCGGGAGAATGGACCCGTGGCGACTGGTGACGTGGATGGACCAAGGCAGAATGAGCAGAAGGGGGTCAGCTTTAAGGGCAGTGGAGCGGGGAGACCGACCGTCCGACCACCGTCCCGCTCTGCGTTCCAGGGACGGCCAGGAAATCGCCGTGGTTTACTTCCGGGACGGCTACATGCCCGCTCAGTACAGCCCTCAGGTTGGCCTGGGCCCCAGGAGAGGGGCTGGGAGCACCGGGGGACGAGGGCTCCTGCCGCCGCCACCACCGTTGCCGCCTGGTTCCTGGGCCGAATCGCCGGCCTGACTGGCGCTGAGCAAGGGCAGGGGAAACCCCGGCCGGTGCGGGAAGGCGGGCTGTCGGCGGCAGACGGGTGCCGGTCCGGAAAATCCGAGTCTCCTATCGCCGGGGGGTGTCTGTGCGTATGCCTGCCTCTTTGTGTGAGTGCGCACGTGTGAGGGCCGGGAGGTGGGCTGGCTCAGGAGTCACCAGTCCAGCCCTGCCGCTCGCACTCGCCACTCTGGCTTCGTGCAGCCCTGCCTCCCCGCGAGCGGGCAGGGCGGGGATCCCCCTGTGCCTGCCCCGGTGCCGGAATGCACCGCGTCGTGCAGGGGGAGCCGTGAGCCCGTCCGACGGGGCCGGGGCCGCCTCTCGCTCCCCCTCGCAGAACTGGGAGGCCCGGCTGCTGCTGGAGAGGTCGTGTGCCGTGAAGTGTCCCGACATCGCCACCCACCTCGCCGGGACCAAGAAGGTTCAGCAGGAGCTGAGCCGCCCCGGGGTCCTGGAGACGCTGCTGCCCGGCCAGACCGAGTCCATCGCGCGGCTCCGGGCCACCTTCGTGGGCCTCTATTCCCTGGACCTGGTGCGTGGCCCCGCCTCCTCCGCCCCCCGCCGACCTCGAGCCTTGAGCTTGAGGTGTGTGTGAGACATCCAGATCGAGCCGTCCCGGGGGCAGGAGGAAATGTGGGACTGCAGAGGAGGAGAGAGGTCTGAGCTGTGGAGGGAGATTTGGGAATAATCCACGCAGAGGTGGTAGTTGAAGCCGTGGCAGAGAGTGAGTTCTCTGCGGGAGTGGGGGTAGATGGAGAATCGAAGGGGACCCAGAACTGAGCTCTGAAGGACTCCCAGAATTAGGGGATGGGAGGTGGAGGAGGACCTGGCGAAAGACCGAGAAGGAGCGACCAGAGAGCCAGGAGGAGAAGCAGGAGAGGACTGCGTCAGTGAAGCCAAGCTGGGATGATGTTTCCGGGAGAAGGGGGTGGCCCATTGTCGAAGGCAGCCGAGAGGTTGAGGAGGATTTGGGTAGAGTCGAGTCCGTTGGATCTGGTGAGAGGGAGGTCGTTAGTGGCCTCGGAGAGGGCAGTTTCCATGGACCGGATGGGGGGAAGCCAGATTGGAGGGGGTCGAGGAGAGATTCGGAGAGAAGGAAACAGAGGCAGTGGGTGGAGATGGCCTGCTCGAGGACTTTGGCAAAGAGTAGGGGAGAGATGGGCTCCTCGCTGGATGGAGCCGTGGGGTCCGGAGAAGGGATTTGAGGCTAGGGGAGACTTGGGCAAATTTCAAACCAGTGCTTAGAACAGGGCTTGGCACATAGAAAGCGCTTAGCAAATACCATCATTGTTATTAAAACCAGTGGGAAAGGAGCCATCAGGGAGTGAGCGGTGGAAGACGGTGATCAGGGAAGAAAAAAGGGTGGAAACAAGTCTTTTCAGAAGGTGAGAAGAGTCGGGAGCCGAGGTGGTGGGGCAGAGTTCAAGAGCAGGCAGGATTTGTCAGTCAATCGTATTTATTGAGCGCTTACTGAAAGCAGAGCTCCATATTAAGCGCTTCGGGAGAGTAGGATATGACAAAAAACAGATACATTAGAGATGACCGAGGATGAGAGAGCAGATGGGGGGTTAGGAGGGAGCTGGCGCCGCCTCCTCCTCTGGCCCCACCCTGTCCCCAGCTGACCGGACCACCGTGCTAACCACTGTGCTCCACCAGGGAGAAGAAGGAGACCAGGCCGTAGCCCGGGCCATCGCAGCTCCGGGCCGGTTTGTTCTCAAGCCCCAGAGGGAGGGCGGAGGTGAGTGGTCGTGTCATCTGTGGGCCTGTGCGTGCGAGAGAGTGTGTGTGTGTGCCTGGGCACATATGACTGTGCTTGTTTTTATGGGGGGTGGGGAGGAGGCGGGGATGGGTGTGTGGGTATAAGGGTGCCCCTGCCAGGCAAGGGGGCACAAAGGGCCTCGGAAGAAGAGGCTGGAGGCGCTCTGAGGGTGACTGCACCCCACACCCTCCACTAGGAACCCCTGAGGCCTCTTCCTCCCGGGGGGCTCCTCCTTCCTCCCGAACTCCAGACCCTGCTTCACCCTGAGCCAGGCGAGGCCCTGGTGCGGAGGGGTGGCTCCCCTGAACAGGTTTGGGGGTCCGCAGGATTCTGGAGGAGGGGGTGGGCTGGGCCGGGGAGCTCCAGCGCGGCGGGGTGGGGGCCTGGGGAGAGGATGCAGTTTCTGCCCGGCTTGCTTCAAGGAACTGCCGCTAGCTGCGGTGCTCCCCCCCACAACCCCAGAAGCGAGGCAGGCCTCTCCTTTTTTCTGGGCCAGCCCAGGGAGTGGTGGATGGTTGTTTCTGGTATTAACTTGGGCCACTCCCAGGGGGCTGCTCAGAGCGGGGGGTCCCGAGGACAGCCAGTTCCGCCCAGGTGGACCGGAGCAAGGGGTGGGAGTGACGGGGGCGTGCGTCCCCAGGCAACAACCTGTACGGGGAAGAGATGAAGCGAGAGCTGGAGAGGCTGAAGGGCAGCGCGGAGCGGGCCTCCTACATCCTCATGGAGAAGATCGAGCCCGAGCCCTTCCGGGCCTGCCTGCTGCGGCCCGGAGCCCCCGTCCGCCTGGCCGACTGCATCTCAGAGCTCGGCATCTTCGGGGTCTACGTCAGGTGAGCCGGCAGGGAGACCCAGACGCCCACCCGGGGGGTGTTCGGCCTGGGCAGCCCGAGCCCCCAGATCCCCACAGCCCCTGGTATCCCCACACCTGATAGTTGTCCTCGGGGGGCTGCCCACCAGAGGATCCCAGAGCCCAGGTGATGGCGGCTAAAGAGGTCACAGGTTGGGGGGAGGCCCAGGGGACTAGAGATGGGAGCCCTCCCAGCCAGAGACACATCCGTCTGAGCCCCTTCCAACCGTGCCTGCAGCCCTCCTCCTTCCCTCCGGGCACTGGGCCCCGTGGCTGGGAACCGGTCCCCGAGGCCCCCAAGGAGCAGCCCAGGGTGGGTAGGGCCACCATTCGCGGGGCCATCGAGTCAGAGGGGAGAGAAGCCCGAAGGGGCAGTCCCGGCAGGGTGAGTTTATCCGTGTGGGTCCCACAAGCATCCGGTGCCCCTCCACAGGCGCGGTGACGAGCTGCTGGTCAACAAGCACGTGGGGCACCTCCTGCGCACCAAGGCCATCGAGCACGCGGATGGCGGGGTGGCCGCCGGGGTGGCCGTCCTGGACAACCCGTACCCGGTGTGAGAGCCGGGAGCGCTGGCTCGCCACTTGGGGACTGGGCCCCGCTGCCGCCTCCCGGGGTCCGTTGGGCACCGACCTATTGGTTCGGTCTGAGCCCTGACCAGCTGGAGGGGGCCGGGGGCCGGGAAGTGCGACCTTGGGGAGGGAGGAGCGAGCCCGGGGACCAAAGGGAAGCGGAAAGCTGGCTGCCCTTTCGGGCTCTGGGGGAGCTGGCGGCATTGGTGGCGGTGATGGGATGGTGGTGGTGGTGGTGGGATGGTGATGGTGGCGGGAGCTGTGGCAGTGACTGTCGTAACTCTCACCTACCTCAGCCCCTAATTAAAGCCGTTGGTTAAAGATGCGTGTGGGTGTAGGTGTGTTTGTCATGTCCCCTTTGCCCGTTGCACACCTGGTCCCCAGGATGACTGCTTGGCTAGTGGTTTGCATTCTTTCAGGTGGCCCATGGCCTGGGGCCTCGGTGGCCCTGCTGTGCTCGGGAACACTGCTGATCTGATGTGGGGCTGTGTGAAAGTCAGGCCCGGGACTTTTCCCAGACCCTGAACCCAGTGGGGCTAGGGAAGCGGGGAGTGGGCAGGGGAGAGGAAGGTACAGACGGACCCTGAGGAGGCTCGGTCCCATTCACTCATTCATCGTATTTACCGGGTGCTAACTGTGTGCAAAGCACCGTATTAAACGCAGGGGCAGGGGACCTCGACAGCAAACAACATGGAACAAATGGACGAAGGGCCGGTTCCCTTCGGTGTTTATTCCTGTCCTTCCCAGCGTGAAGCGAGGGCGGAATGGGACACGAGGACAGCCTCGCAGCCCCTTTTCCTCCGTCAGAGGAAACCACGGCCCTGAGGGCTTGGCAGGGAAGTGGGGGAGTAGAGGGAGAGGTCCGACCGTCCATCCGTCCCTGGCCCTCGGGACGGGGTGCAGGGGGCGGTCCCCACCCGCTTCCCCAGGCCTCCGGGGGTTGGCACGGCAGCTAGAACTCAGGGCCGGGGCTCTGGCACTGCCAGGGCTCTCCGGACAGCCAGGCCGCGGTGGGGGGGGTCCGGGCCTCCCCGGGTGGAGGGAGAGATGGCTGGATGGACACCTGCTAGCTGCCAGTTTGGTGTGCCAACCCCACCGTGCCAGCTGGGCGATGCTGTGCACCCCTCCTGGGTGCATGTTGACCAGCCTTGGGGCGGGGGGCGGGGGGAAGACTAGAATGACCATGATGCTGCCTTCTTCCCCTCCCAAACCTTGTGGGGTCAACACCGGGGACGGGCTCCCCTCTGCGCATGGGAAATGGGGGAGCAGGCATCTGGGGCAAGAGCGGGAAGGAGGGAGGGGGTCCTGAGGACTTGGGGGGAGAAATAGCAGTGAGGGAGGGGGGCTCGGCAGCAGCAGGAAGGGCAGTGGGCTGTGGTAAGGAGCGACAAGAGGGAGGGGGGGAAGGGGTGTCTGGGGCAAAGAAGAGGAGCGGCAGGATGGCTCAGCTAGCAGAGAGACCCAGCAACCGGCGGATTCCCATCCACCCCACCATTCATCTGTTCATTCAGTCGTTTTTATTGAGCGCCTACTCTGCGCAGAGCACCAGACCCCGGGATCCCGACCCCGACCTCCCGGGCCCAGGCCGGCCCTGCCAGTCACGGGGCCGTGGGGCAGCGGTGCTTGAAGAGGTGAGTCATGACCGAGGGGTCGGCCACGGTGGATGTGTCTCCCAGGTCCCGGTCGTTCCGGGCCACCTTCCGCAGGAGCCGCCTCATGATCTTCCCTGGAGAGGAGGGGGTTGGGGGGTGAGGGTGGGGGGCGGGGAAGAGCCCGGCGACGTGTTGCCCCCCGTGCGCCAGTGCTGCAACTGTCCTTCCGGCCCGACCCGCCGGGGCCGTCTGCCTGGTTTACGGATGAGGAAACTGAGGCCTAGAGCCGCTCAGGGACCTGTCTGCGTCCCGTCATTCATTCATTCATTCATTCAATCGTATTTATTGAGCACTTACCGTGTGCAGAGCACTGGACTAAGCGCTTGGAGAGTACAATTCGGCAGCATACAGAGAGTCCCTACCCAACAGCAGCAGGCCTGGGACCAGAAGCCGGGTCCCGCGTCCATCCCGTCACCCCGGGCTCTTTCCTAGGTGCTTCCCACTGCCCACTCCACCCTCCTTCCCTCCCTCCCGCCCCCGTGGGCCCACCGCCCGGCCCTCCCACCCCCCCGCTCCGCCCACCCACTGTCCATCGTCCGTCCGTCTGTCGGTGTGCGGGGCTCGGGCTGGGCAGCCGTACCTGAGCGCGTTTTGGGTAGGCCGGGGGCGTTCTGGATGTAGTCTGGTGTGGCGATGGGGCCGATTTTCTCTCGAACTGGGAGAGGGAGCGAGGGAGACCTCAGACAGTCGACAGCCGCCCCGGCCTCGCACCCCCCTACCTCCCTTCCCCTGCGCGGAGCACCCGCCGGCCTCGTTCTCCGCTTCCAGGACGCCTTCCGGGCTTCCGCTGGGCCCTGGAAGCGGGGACAGGACTCACCCTGCAGCCTCAGCTCCTCCCTGAGGGCGGGAGTGAAGACGAGGCCCTGCCGGAGCGTGACGAAGCAGTAGAGACACTCCCCTTTGATGGGGTGCGGGTGGCTGACCACCGCCGCCTCGGCCACGGCCTTGTGTTCCAGCAGCGCCGACTCCACCTCAGCCGTGCTCAGCAGGTGACCTGCAGGGCCGGGGACCGCAATCTCCCCTGGTCACCGGTCTCTGCCGCCGTCCGGCGGGCTCCGACCGGTCCCGGGGGAGCGGGGCGAGGAGGGGGCCGGGGGCCAGCGGTCTCCGTGGGAGTCCTTGGGACCGTTCGGCTAGAAGTGAAGGTGCTGCCCTCCGCCCCTACCCCCCTTCCGGCAGCGTGGCTTAGTGGAAAGAGCCCAGACTGGGGAGTCGAGAGGTCGCGGGTTCTAATCCCGGCCCCGCCTCGTCAGCTGTGTGACTGTTGGCAAGTCACTTAACTTCTCTGTGCCTCAGTTACCTCATCTGGAAAATGGGGGTTAAGACCTTAAGTCCCACGTGGGACAACCTGATTATCTGGTTTCTACCCCAGCGCTTAGAACGGTGGTCGGCACATAGTAAGCGCTTAGCAAATACCATCATTAGTGTTATTATTACCAGGCGGGAGAGCCAGGATCTGCCCCGGCTCAGGGGCGGTCCAGGGGACAGCTGGGGTGGAGGGGACTGGGGGAGGGAATCGCCCCGCTCACCGGAGACATTGAGCATGTCGTCCGTACGCCCGGTGATCCAGTAGTAGCCGTCCCGGTCCCGCCGACAGCCTGGAGGGTCCCACGCTTGGCGTCATCACCACCCCGGCCTCGGCCCCACCCCCAACACCCGGTCACCGACGGCCAGCACGGAGCCCCCCTCCGCTCCTCCAGCCCCCCCAGCCCCGGGGCCGGTCCTCACCGTCGCCTGTCACGAAGTAACCGGGGAAGCGGCGGAAGTAGGTGGCCTCGAAGCGCGTGTGGTCGCCGTGGACGGTGCGCATGATGCCGGGCCACGGACGCTTGAAGACCTGCGGGCGAACGGGGGTGAGGAGGGGAGTGGGGGGGGGCGAGTCATCTGGGGGTGTCCGCCCATTCTCCCCGTCGTCCTCCTTACCCGCCTCCTCTGCATCCTCTGCCCCTTCCCCCGTCCGGCGGCCCCCACCTAGTCGCAGGCGGTTGTGTCTCCCCTCCCTTCGCGGCTTCAACCCCGACCCCCCCCACTGACCACGTAGCCCCCACTGACCAGGTAGCCTTCAGCCTCTCCTTCCAGCTCCTCCCCAGACTCGTTCAGGATGGCAGGGTGCACCCCGAAGAACGGGAATGTCTGCGAGATGCAGGTTCCCAATCTGGGCTGGGGGGGCAGGGGCCCAACCAGGGCTGCCTCGCCAGGAGGGCCCGGGCCCAGGCCCCCACCGAGACCCTCCTCAGGGCAGAAAAGCCCAGTGGGCAGGGCTGTGGCGGCCATAGGAGTCCGGCAGGGCCCTCTCAACTCCCTCCCCTCGCCCACTCTGGGGCAGCCTGGTCCTGGCCCTCCCTCCCTCCCACCCCCAACTCTGGGCCTGGTCCCTCTACACCTCCCTCCCTTGCTGTGGGAGCTTCGGGGGAGGAGGGAGGGCCCCGGGCCGGGGTTGGGGGGTGGGCGAGCTCACCGCCGAGCCAGGCTTCAAGGGAGTGGCGCCCGGGAGAGGGGTCAGCATGTGGCCACCCTGCAGGGATGGAAATCGGCGGTCAGTCTGGGGGTCCGGGACGGTAACCGGTGGCCCAGGCACCCTGGGCCGGGGCCTGCGGTCAGTCCTTTAGGGGATGGGGGGCCTTTGCCCATCGCCTCCTTTCCTGGGCAGCAGAGACCCCCCCCCCCCCCCTTGCCAGCCAGGGGGATGGGGGAGCGTCTACTGACCGTTTCCGTCTGCCAGAAGGTGTCTACCACGGGGCAGCGCTTCTCCCCCACCACGGCGTAGTACCACAGCCAAGCCTCGGGGTTGATGGGCTCGCCCACGGTACCCAGGATCTTCAGAGACCGCCTGCAGTGCCTGCAAATGGACACCACCGGCCTCTGGAAGCGCTACCTACTGAGCGCCTGTCGTGGGCGGGGCACCCGAGCGATTGCCGAGGAGACGTGTGGCAGCAGCAGCGGCAGCCACGAAGGTAAGGTACCCGCCCTGCCCTCCGCGAGCTTCAGTTGGACTTGAGGGGAGGCAGACGGACAAACCGTTACAGCACGTGAGGGCAGCTGGGAGAACAAGGGTAGTGGCGGGGGGGAAGCAGGGTAGACCCCCAGCCCCCGGCCTCACTTGGTGACCGGCTCGTCCCCAAACTTCATGAGCAGCCGGATGGCCGTGGGGGCCGTGTACAGCTTGGTCACCTGGTACTTGTCCACGATGGTCCACATGCGGCCGGGGTCGGGGTGGGTGGGGAGCCCTTCGAACTGAGCACAGCCACGCTGCATCCTGCCAGCCTCCGGCTCCCCCCAACCGCCCACCCCCCCAGATCCTTCACCGGCCCCCCCAGTCCACCCCCCTTGTCGGTCTTCCAGAGAGGAAGCCGGACACACTAGGCCGGGAGATCCTCCCCCCACCCACCCCCCCATCCCGGGGTCCTAGACCCTCCCTCTCCAGCTGACTCTGGGGTCTTCAGCCCCCAAGGTTCACGCCCGCGACTTTGCAGAGGCCTCCCAGGATGGCACCCCGCCTGGGACCCGCCCCTGCCCCGACCCCCCGCAGCTCACCAGGACACAGGTGGCCCCGTTGGCCAAGGGGCCGTAGGTGATGTAGGAGTGACCGGTAATCCAGCCGATATCCGCGGTGCACCAGTACACGTCGTCCGGGTGGTAGTCGAACACGTATTTGAACGAAGTGGCAGCGAAGAGCAGGTAGCCGCCCACCGTGTGCACGACGCCCTGCCGTGAGATCATTCATTCATTCATTCATATTTATTGAGCGCTTACTGTGTCCAGAGTACTGTACTAAGCGCTTGGGAAGTACAAGTTGGCAACATATAGAGACGGTCCCTACCCAGCAGTGGGCTAGCAGTCTGGATGATGATGGTATTTGTTAAGCGCTTTCCGTGTGCCAAACGCCGTTCGAAGCGCTGGGGTACATACAAGGTAATCAGGTTTGTCCCACGTGGGGCTCACAGTCTTACTCCCCATTTTACAGATGAGGTAACTGAGGCAAAGAGTAGTTAAGTGGCTTGCCCAAGGTCACAGAGCGGACGAATGGCAAAGCCGGGCTTAGAACCCATGTCCTCTGACTCCCAAGCCCGTTCAGTCTCTCAGCCAACAAGAGGTGGGACAGAGTGGGGGACTGAGCCCATCTTACCTCCCACCCCCGGACTCTCTCCTCCAGGGGCCAGAGACGCCACAACCGGGGCCACAGTGACTAGGGAAGCGGGGGGACCATCCGGGCCGTCCCTCTGGCGCCGGGCCCGGGCGGACGAACCTTGGGCTTGCCGGTGGAGCCGCTGGTGTAGAGGATGAAGAGGGCGTCCTCGGCGTCACACCACTCGGGCTCGCACGTGTCGGCCGCGTCCCCCGTCAGCTCGTGCCACCAGCGGTCAGTGTCCGCGTTCCAGGGAATCTGGGGACCCGACGACGAGGTCCTGCGTCCCGGATCCCAGGCCCGGGGACAAGGTGGGGGATCCGGAGCCCCCGGGCACCGCCCGCCCGATGGCCGCCACGGCTCCAAGCGCCCCCGAGGATTGGGGCCAGCGAGGCTGTGCCAGGTGGATGGAACTGACCGGCCTCTTTCCTTCCCTCCCTCCCTTCCCTTAATAATAATAATGATGGCATTTATTAAGTGCTTACTATGTGCAAAGCACTGTTCTAAGCGCTGGGGAGGTTACAAGGTGATCAGGTTGTCCCAAAGGGGGCTCACGGTATTTATCCCCATTTTACAGATGAGGGAACTGAGGCACAGAGAAGTGAAGTGACTTGCCCAGAGTCACACAGCTGACAATTGGTGGAGCCGGGATTTGAACCCATGACCTCTGACTCCAAAGCCCGGGCTTTTTCCACTGAGCCATGCTGCTTCTCCCTTCCTCTCCCGCTCCCTTCTTTGGCTCGGCCCAACCTCGCTGACCCTCCATCGGGGCCGGAATCAGGCCAGCGGCAGCTCCAGCTGCAACGCTATGTCCTGAGCGTTGCTCCGGGCCACCGGAAACCAGCCTGCGGGGGCCTCCGTGGGCACGGCGGCTACACATTAGAATCAATCAATCAATCGTATTTATTGAGTGCTTACTATGTGCAGAGCACTGTACTAAGCGCTTGGGAAGTACAAATTGGCAACATATAGAGACAGTCCCTACCCAACAGTGGGCTCACAGTCTAAAAGGGGGAGACAGAGAACAAAACCAAACATACTAACAAAATAAAATAAATAGAATAGATATGTACAAGTAAAATAAATAAATAGAGTAATAAATATGTACAAACATATATACATATATACAGGTGCTGTGGGGAAGGGAAGGAGGTAAGATGGGGGGGATGGAGAGGGGGACGAGGGGGAGAGGAAAGAAGGGGCTCAGTCTGGGAAGGCCTCCTGGAGGAGGTGAGCTCTCAGCAGAGCCTTGAAGGGAAGCAGCGTGGCTCAGTAGAAAGAGCCCGGGCTTGGGAGTCAGAGGTCAAGGGTTCAAATCCCAGCTCCCCCACTTAGCTGTGTGACTTTGGGCAAGTCACTTTGCTTCTCTGGGCCTCAGTTACCTTATCTGTAAAACGGGGGATTAAGACTGTTGAGCCCCCCATGGGACAACCTGATCACCTTGTATCCTCCCCAGCGCTTAGAACAGTGCTTTGCGCATAGTGAGCGCTTAATAAATGCCATTGTCATTAGAGAAGCAGTGTGGGTCAATGGAAAGATCATGGGCTTGGGAGTCAGAGGTCATGGGTTCTAATCCCAGCTCTGCCACTTGTCAGCTGTGTGACCTTGGGCAAGTCACTTCACTTCTCTATGCCTCAGTTACCTCATCTTTAAAATGGGGATGGAGACTGTGAGCCCCCTGTGGGACAACCTGATCACCCTGTATCCTCCCCAGCACTTAGAACAGTGCTTTACACATAGTAAGCGCTTAATAAATGCCATTATTATTAGAGAAGCAGAATGGCTCAGTGGAAAGAGAACAATGCTTTGCACATAGTAAGCGCTTAATAAGTGCCATTATTATTAGAGAAGCAGCGTGGCTCAGTGGAAAGAGCCCAGAGTCAGTGGTCATGGGTTCTAATCCCGGCTCTGCTACTTGTCAGCTGTGACCTTAGGCAAGTCACTTCACTTCTCTGTGCCTTAGTTATCTCATCTTTAAAATGGGGGTGAAGACTGTGAGCCCCCCGTGGGACAACCTGATCACCTTGTATCCTCCACAGCGCTTAGAACAGGGCTTTGCACATAGTAAGCGCTTAACAAATGCCATCATTATTATTAGCTGGTTGCGGCTCTGCCCGCTCTGTACCTGCCCCCGCCGCCGCCTCCAAGCCGGGGATTCTCCCCCTTCTAGACCGCGAGCCCGCTGTTGGGTAGGGACCGTCTCTATATGTTGCCAACTTGTACTTCCCAAATGCTTAGTCCAGTGCTCTGCACACAGTAAGCGCTCAATAAATACGATTGAATGAATGAATGAATAATTGTCATTTTGGTCGTTTAACAGAACCGTCCGGGGAGTGTGGAGAAGCTGCAGGCCTCAGCCCCGCACCCTCCAGAGCACCTCTCAGCGACGGTCTCCGGGGCAGGTGAGAAAGAGGATGTTGGTCAAAGAACTTGAGGGGATGAGATGGGGGGAGAGGGGAGGCAGAACCTGGTAACCCCCAGCTTGGCTTTGGTCTCAAGGGGGAATTCAGTCCAAGTCCAGTTTCCCATGGGGATCGAAACTAAACACGCAGATTGTGGGCGTGGACGTGCACTCAGTTTTGGGGGGGTCCCTGCTCCCTTCCCTCCAGATCATCCCGCTGTTGGGTAGGGACTGTCTCTATATGTTGCCAACTTGGACTTCCCAAGCGCTTAGCACAGTGCCCTGCACACAGTAAGCGCTCAATAAATACGATTGATTGATTGATTGATTGATGAGGCTTAGCGTCCCCGTCTCCAGGCTACAGGCAGAACCAAGAGCAGGCGAAGGAGACCCCAAGGGGCCACTGCAGACCCCGTGGCCTCCGCTGCATGCAGGGAGACCACTTTCTTTGGCCTAGGCAGCTGGATGCAGAATCTGCTCTTCTCAGAGATACTGTGCCCACCCCCACGCCGCCTGGCCCGGAGCCCCGTCCCCTTGCTAGCCCGGACCCCCACCCCGCGATAGGGAGCACCCGGTACCGTCCCATCGCTGCGGAACGGGGAGGGCGGCCCCAGCCCCGGGTCCCTCGGCCCCTCCGGACCCACCTGCTTGCCCTGCCCGTCCGGACATAGCCGCTTGGGCGGGGGAGACTGTCCGCCCGGACCGTCAGCCGCCGGTGCTGCTCGAGACAGGTGCTTGGCTACGACGCAGTGGCGCACAGTGAGGCCCCTGGCAGGGCCAGAGGCAGCCGCGTGTCAGAACCGGGCCGGGCTGGGCCAAGCTGGGCTGGGCCGAGCCGAAAGGGAGCAGTCGGAGGCTCTCTGCCCCCTCACGAGGGGGAACGCTCGACCCCCAGCAGCTCTGGGAAAGGGACCCCCGGCTGACCTTTGCTGCATCCAACACAAGCCTTCCTGCCCCACACACCCTCTCACCCTTCTAGACTATAAGCTTGTTGTTGGCAGGGAATGTGTTTTTTATAATGTACTCTCCCAAGTGCTCAGTCCAGTGCTCTGCACACAGTAAGCGCTCCCTAAATACGGCTGACTGATTGGCTGGGGCCAGCGGCCGGGCTTCACCATCCGGCTCTGCCTCAGGCCTGCAAGGTGGCCCTGGGCCTCATCCGAGCCTCACCCCGTTTCCTCCTGAGTGCTGGGGGGTGAGCGTCCCTGCCTCGCAGGGGGGTTGGGAAGCCCAAGGGAGGTGGCGGATGCGGGGAACTAGGCGCTCTTCTGAGCTGAGGTGGGATGGCGAGGAGTTTCAGTTACCAAAGCCCCTCTGAACCGTGGGGGAGCGAGGTTTCATTCCAAAGCAGGGCCCCCGGGCCCCCTCCTTGTCCTGGCCAGGGGGACTCCGGGCTCCGACGACACGAGCCCGGACACACCAAGGGCCCGCTGGCCGCAGTGGACAGGAGGGGCTGCGGGTTGGCGACCAGTGGCCCACAAAAGGCTTTTAGGTCAGTGAGCGGGAGCGGAGAGCGCTGGCTCAGCTCAGCCTGCCACCCCCAAGCCGCTTCCCCCACGCAGCCTTCCCAGAAACTTACTTGTCTCTGCACTTTCTCAGAGCCTCGTCCACGGTCTCTTTCAGTTTAACCAGCTTGTCCCCGCGGAAAAAAGCGTCTGGAAGGAGGGGGCGGCATCAGTTAGACCCTGCCTGGGGGATTCTCCTCCTTCCCCCTCCGGCCACCTCTGAGCCCATTCTCGGCGAGGAAAGCAGGAGCCAGGAAATTCGGGTTTTGCGGGAGACTACCGAGGGCACCGGCCCAGGCCAGCAGGGAGCCCCTGGCCCCCCCGGAGGGGAGATTGATGCCTGAGGGTTTTCCCGGGACTGCGGAGGGTCTTGGCTCAGGCCCTGACCTCCTCCCGACCCCCCAGTCCCCGGATCTCCTCCTTCCCCCCACAACAACGGTCAGAGCCCTCTCCCGGCTAGCCCTGGACGGAGTTGGAGGGCTCGGGACACTCCTGCGCACTGGTCACTTCCCGAGGTGGGGGGCCAGTCACCTGCCGTGACGAGGAGGACACAGCTGGAGTCCATGATGCGGTCACACAGCGATTCAGCTGAGAAACCTGCAAACTGGGCGGGGAATGGGGCAGCTTCAAGGGAAAGGCAGCCGGCTGGATCCGGGGGAGGCCCAGCACGGGGGCCTGGCGCTAGCCAAGGCCTCCCCCAAGGCCAAGACCCGGAAGCGACGACCCGCAGCCCACGTTCCTCGTGGCCCGGGCCATGGACCGAGGACCGCCATACTCCGTTGGCCGGATTTGCCGCAAAGGCCTCTGGGAGTCACCCTACACTTTCTCCCAGCAGCAGCAGCAGAACAGCCTGGAACCACGGACTCTGCAGCCCTGCCCACATCTGTAAGACCTGAAACCTCAATTGCTCTGGGGTGGCGGAGGAGGGGGCTGAGGCAGGGGAAGGACCTGGAGGTGGGAGGGGAGAACTGGAATGGAGTGGACCCTTGTGGGGAGGGAGGGGGAGCGGAGGAGGGGTTGGACCTTTTACGGGGACCCTCCTGGCAGCCACTGGAAGCCGAACCTAGTGCGGGGCGGCGCTTAGTCCAGAGTGTGGGCAGTAGCTGGGACAGGGACTCTGGCCGAGGGAGCT
This sequence comes from Tachyglossus aculeatus, assembly GCF_015852505.1. Classification (NCBI taxonomy): domain Eukaryota; kingdom Metazoa; phylum Chordata; class Mammalia; order Monotremata; family Tachyglossidae; genus Tachyglossus; species Tachyglossus aculeatus. Next base: position 27,363,414 of record NC_052080.1, read on the forward strand.
GACCCGGACAGCCCCCGGGAGCCCCGAATCAGCCTCCTGGGCACCCCTTCCCCCTTCTTGCTGCAGCCCTGCCTCCATTCCAGCCGGCCAGCCACCTATCCATCTCCAGGAACCAAGCCATTCCCGGATCCCAGCCAGCCACCCATCCCTTAGCCTGGACCTGCCCCGGTCCTGACCAACCCCTAGCCTGGACCTACCCCTGAGCGGTCTGTGGCCCAGACCAGCTCTACCCTGGAGGTTTGACTGCTCAGTTTGCCAACTTTTCAGTGGTGTGAAATCACCTCTCCCAGGGCGGGAAGTGGGCCAGAGGCAAAGGAACGGGTCAGGGGACCGACGGGCCATTCCCTTCACCCTCTCGGGTCCTAGGAATTTGGCACAACGGGTTTTTACAGAGAGGCATTTATTTCCCATCTGGGCAGGATCTCAGCTTCCACTTCCCAGCCAGCCACCCATCCCCGGATCCCAGCCAGCGACCCGGCCATCCCCGGATTCCAGCCAGCCACCAGGGTAATTCCCGCCCCACAGCCCTAGGCCCGCCAGTCTCCCGGCTAGGCCCCGCGGCGGGGGAAGGCCGGGACCGAGTCCTACCACGATGGAGTGGACGGCTCCGATCCGGGCGCAGGCCAGCATGGCCACCACCAGCTCCACGATCATGGGCATGTAGATGGCCACTCGGTCACCTTTCTTAATTCCTGCAGGACAGGGAGGGGAGACGATGGGGGAGGGGAAGCGGGTACAGCAGGTGCCCTCCTCTCCCCGCCCCACCCCCTTAACGGTGGGTTGAGGGGTCCTGGTGGCCTTCCCCTGGTTCCCGGGGATCTCGCCAACTCGGGCCAGGCTCACAGGAGGAGGTGGGGGGGTCCCCCATCCTCCCAGGGCCCAGAAGCCGTCACCGCACCTAGCTTCTTGAGCACGTTGGCAAACCGGCATGTCTGGGCCAGCAGCTCTCGGTAGGTGATCTTGGTGGCCGTTCCAGGCTGGTTGCCTTCCCTGGAAGGCACCGACAACAAGCGGTTCGGGAGCAGGCCGGGGCCCAGGTCTCCCGGGACCCCTGGAGCCCCCCCGCTCCCGGTTTGGTGGGAAGGTGGACCGCCCGGGGGCCTCAGGGTGAAGCCGGCAGGGGCTCACCCGTCCGCAGACGGAGCGGTAAGACCCTCCGACCGAGGTGTCCGGCGGGGAAGGGCGGATGGATTAAGGCACCATGGGATGCGGTGGGGGATTTAGAAATGTCAGCATGGGGATGTTACACTGGGAGGCAGCAGTGTCTAGTGGAAAGAGCGTGGGACTGGGAATCAGGACGCCTGGATTCTCGTCCCAGCTCCGCCACTTGCCCCCCCGGCTCCCCCGCCCCCCGCCTCCCAGCAGGAGTCCAGAGAGCACAGTAAGTATAATAATAATAGTGATGTTCTTTGTTAAGTGCTTACTATGTGCAAAGCATTGTTCTAAGCGCTGGGGGGCTCTTTTAGACTGTGAGCCCACTGTTGGGTAGGGACTGTCTCTATATGTTGCCAACTTGTACTTCCCAAGCACTTAGTACAGTGCTCTGCACACAGTAAGCGCTCAATAAATACGATTGATTGGGGGGGGGGGGAATACAAGGTGATCAGATTGCCCCATGTGGGGCTCACAGTTTTAATCCCCATTTTACAGATGCGGTCACTGAGGCACAGAGAAGTGAACTGACTTGCCCAAAGTCACACAGCTGACAAGTGGCAGAACCGGGATTAGAACACACGACCTTTGACTTCTAAGCCCGTGCTCCTTTCACTGAGCCGCGCTGCTATACATCTACGTATATATACATACATATGTGTGTGTTGTGTGGGAAGGATGCAGAAAGAGTGGGAGTGGAGGGGGGGGCATAAAGGGGGCGGGGGGGAACAAAACGGGAGGGGTCCAGCCAGCCAAGAATGACAGTTGGGGCCTCTCCTCCCCCGACTCAGACAATACAGGGGCAGAGCTTTTCTGCCTGACTTTGTGGGGAAGCTCAGGCCTTGCCCCCGGTGCCCTGGTCTGAGCCCCATTCTAGCCTCCCCGCTGTGAGGAGGAACAGAAAACCAAAGCTGGGCACTGGCCTGGACCAACCCCGGTCCCTGGTCCTGACCAGCCCCTAGCCTGGACCTAATAATAATAATAATAATGGCATTTATTAACCACTTACTATGTGCACAGCGCTGTTCTAAGCACTGGGGGGTTACAAGGTGATCAGGTTGTCCCCCGGGGGGCTCACAGTCTTCATTTCCATTTTACAGATGAGGTCTAAGGCCCAGAGAAGTGACTTGCCCAAAGTCACCCAGCTGACAACTGGCGGAGCCGGGATTGGAACCCATGACCTCTGACTCCAAAGCCCGGGCTCTTTCCAATGAGCCACGCTGCTTCAATAATAATAATAATTGTGGTATGTGTTGAGCGCTTACTCTGTGCTGTGCACTGTACTAAACGCTGGGGTGGATACAAGCAAATTGGGTTGGACACAGTCCCTGCCCCAAGTGGGGCCCACCGTCTCAATCCCCATTTTACAGATCAGGTAACTGAGGTGCAGAGAAGTGAACTGATTTGCCCTTGGGCACACAGTAGTCCAGTGCTTAGAACAGTGCTCTGGAGAGTGGAAAGAGCCCGGGCTTTGGAGTCAGAGGTCATGGGTTCAAATCCAAGCTCGGCCAATTGCCAGCTGTGTGACTTTGGGCAATCACTTAACTTCTCTGTGCCTTAGTTACCTCATCTGTAAAATGGGGATTAAAACTGAGAGCCCCCCGTGGGACAACCTGATCACCTTGTAACCTCCCTAGTGCTTAGAACAGTGCTTTGTACATAGTAAGCGCTTAATAAATGCTATCATTATTGTTATTATTGCACATAGTAAGCGCTTAATAAATGCCATTATTATTAAGTGGCGGAGCTGGGATTAGAACCCATGACCTGGACGGGCCTCTGGCCCGGACCAGCCTTGCCCTGGAGGAAGTTCAGTTCCTCAGTCTGCCAACCTTTTTGTGGCTCTCAAATCCCCTCTCCCAGGGCGCGGGGTGGGCCAGACCAGACCAGCATGGCCTAGTGGATAGAGCACGGGTCTGGGGGACAGGAGGTCATGAGTTCTAATCCCGGCTCTGCCACTGGTCTACCGTGTGACCTTGGGCAATTCCACTGAGCCTCGCTGGGCCTCAGTCACCTCATCGGTAAAACGGGGATTGAGACTGTGAGCCTTACGCGGGACAGGGACTGTGTCCAGCCCGATTTGCTCGTATCCACCCCAGCGCTTAGTACAGTGCCTGGCACACAGTAAGTGCTTAAAAATCTCACAGTTATTATTATTAGGGAAAGGAACGGGGCCGGGGGTGGGCCAGAGGGAGAGGAGCGGGGCGGAGGAGGGGCGGGCCTTTTTCTTCACCCTCCCGGATCCCAGGCTTATTGCACCATGGGTTTCTACAGCAAGGCTACGTGTCCCCTTGAGTTTACTTCCTTCTGGGCAGGCTCATTAGTCAGGTTCTCTGCTTTCACTTCAAAACCTGTTTCTGAACAGAGGCTGCCGCGTGGACGGGCCCGAGCGCAAACTCCAACTGGTTTGGACGCTTCCTCGATCAAAGAATAGACGTTTTACCAGTAAAAGGCAATTTTGTCCCCAAGGTTCTTGTCCTCCACGATGCGGTCCAGGACGTTGTAGCAGATGTTGGTCGTGGCCCCTTTCATCCATTCGATGAAGATTTTCCCTTTCGTCACATCGAAATTGTGGTTGAGAAAGGGCCCGGGGCACGGGGTTTTCCAGAAGAATTCCTTGGCCACGTCTCCCCAGAACTCTGCACGAGAGAGGGAAAGGCGGGCGTTGCCCTCGGAGCGGTCGCGGCAATCTCTCCCCGCGCCCCGGCGGTCCCGCGCCCTGGAGGGGTGGAGAAGAGGTGTGTGGAACTGCCAACCCTCTGCCAGTCCCGGTGCCCCTACGGAAGAGCCGGCGGGGAACGGCCTGCCCTGGCCGCTGAGAGACAGGACTGGGGGAGAGCGGGGGCTCTCAGAGACGCGCCCCCCCCCCCATTAATTAGTTACCGTACTTGTTAAGCACTTACTGTGTGCCAGGCACTGTACTAAGCACTGGGGTGGATACAAGCAAAATCAGGTTGGGCACAGCCCCTGTCCCACATGGGGTTCACAGTCTCCATCCCCATTTTACAGATGAAAGTAACTAAGGCCCAGAAAAGTGCAGTGACTTGCCCAAGGTCACACAGCAGGCAAGCGGCAGAGCTGGGATTAGAACCCTCGACCTTCAGACTTCTAGGCCCAAGCTCCATCTGCTACGGCCTGCTGCTTCTCTTACCGTTGGGACGGACACGCGGCTTCCCTCCGGTGAACCAAGGGCTCACCGGGACCCAGGTAGGCGCAGATTGGACTCGGGCTGAATTTGTTTAGTTTTAGACAACTTTGATCAAACTTTGGAGAGTGTGTGTTCTCCTTCCTCCCGCTCCCTTCTCCCCCAACCCCAAGCGCTTTCACACCTCACTTTTTCCTTTTTTTAGTACTTTTAGACTGTGAGCCCACTGTTGGGTAGGGACTGTCTCTATATGTTGCCAACTTGTACTTCCCAAGCGCTTAGTACAGTGCTCTGCACACAGTAAGCGCTCAATAAATACGATTGATTGATTGATTGAGGGAGGTAATAATAATAATGATGATGGTGGTATTTGTTAAGCACTTACTATGTGTCAAGCACTGTTCTAAGCGCCGGGGTAGATACAAGGTAATCAGGTTGTCCCACGTGGGGCTCACAGTCTTAATCCCCATTTTACAGATGAGGTAACTGAGGCACAGAGAAGTTAAGTCACTTGCCCAAAGTCGCACAACTGATAAGTGGCAGAGCCGGGATTAGAACCCATGACCTCTGACTCCAAGCCCGGGCTCTTTCCACTAAGCCCCGCTGCTTCCCCAGAGTAGAGGTAGAGGCGGGTGCAATCATCTCCATTTTCCTGAGGCCCAGAGAGGTTAAATGATTTACCCAGAGTCATCCAGCGGACCAACGGCATAGCAGGGACTGGAGCGTGAGTCTCCTCCTTCCCTAAATCTGGGCTCTTTCTGGCGGTCGCCCTGCCCTCTAATCCAAAGCACTTTCCCACCGCCACCCTGGGCTCCACTCCATTTCAAGACCTTCTCTTTAGTCCACGGGGCGTCCTCTGGACATGGGTGCCACTTCCAGGACCCCCCAAATCTCCGTGAGAACAGGAGTGAACCTTGGGGGATGATTTAATCTTATTTACCCTCATTAACATTTCCTTCAACGGATCATTAAAAGGGCCAGAAAGTCAGTCTCCGAGAGCACATGCCTACCTTCCATCTTCACGATGCATCACGTATGATTTTAAAGCCCCATCAAAAGTGGGCGTGTCCCCGCCGTTCCCTAATCAGTCAGTGCTACTTACCCAGTGCTTCTCTGCCCTCAAGGAGCTTACCGGTCTATTTACTGTGTGCCGATTCCCTAACAGTGCTAGAAGGAAGGACAGTAGAGCGAGCAGGCACGATCCCCCCCAACCTCCCCTCGAGAAGTGGGTTTGGGGTAGCTGCTGGTCTCCGGGCTCCCCGTCCCTAACAGCCACAAAGTCCTACTGAAGGCACACCTCCTCCAAGAGGCCTTCCCAGACTAAGCCCCGCTTTTCCTCAGCTCTCACACCCTTCTGCGACACCCTGACTCTCTCTCCCTTTGCTCTTCCCCTCCCCGCCCCACAACACTTATGTATATAGCTATAATTTATTTATATTGATGTCTATTTATATGTATTGGTGTCTGTCACTGCCCACCCCTCAAGACTGTGAGCCCTTTGTGGGCAGGGATTGTTTCTATTGCTACATTGTTCTTTCCAGGTGCTTAGTGCAGTGCTCTGTGCATGGTAAGTGCTCAATAAATACGATTGAATGAATGAATGAATGAGTAACCGGGGGGCAGGGGTGGGGGCGGTCAGTCCGCAGCCCCGAGGCGACCTGGAGAAGCCACCCCCGGGGTGTGGACCAGCAGGGTGAGGTCCCGCAGAGGGTAATAATAATAATAATAATGATGGCATTTATTAAGCGCTTACTATGTGCAAAGCACTGTTCTAAGCGCTGGGGTAGATACAAGGTAATCAGGTTGTCCCACGAGGGGCTCACAGTCTTCATCCCCATTTTACAGATGAGGGAACTGAGGCCCAGAGAAGTGAAGTGACTTGCCCAAAGTCACACAGCTGACAGTTGGCGGAGCCGGGATTTGAACCCATGACCTCTGACTCCAAAGCCCGGGCTCTTTCCACTGAGCCACGCTGCTTCTCAGGATGACCTGCAGACAGGTCGTAGAGGACGGTCCCGCAGAGGATGGCCCCGTAAAGGATGGCTCTGCAGAGGACGGCCTCCAGACAGGTCGTAGAGGACGGTCCTGCAGAGGACAGCCCGCAGACAAGCCCTAGAGGACTGTCCTGCAGACAGGCCGTAGAGGACGGTCCTGTAGAGGACTGTCCCGCAAAAGATGGCCCAGCAGAGGACGGCCTGCAGACAGGCCATAGAGGATAGTCCCACAAAGGACGGCCCCACAGAAGATGGCCCGCAGACAGGCCATAGAGGACGGTCCAGCAGACAGGCCATAGGGGACGGTCCTGAAAAAGACGGCCCCGCAGAGGACGGCCTGCAGACTGGCCATAGAGGACGGTCCTGTAGAGGATGGTCCCGCAAAGGATGGCCCCACAGAAGGTGGCCCGCAGACAGGCCGTAGAGGACAGTCCCGCAGACAGGCCGTAGAGGACGGTCCTGTAGAGGACTGTCCCGCAAAAGACGGCCCCACAAGGACGGCCCGCAGACAGGCTGTAGAGGATGGTCCTGTAGAGGACAGTCCCTCAAAAGACGGCCCCGCAGAGGATGGCCCGCATCCAGGCCATAAAGGACGGTCCTGTAGAGACTGTCCTGCAAAAGACGGCCCCGCAGAGGATGGCCCGCATCCAGGCCATAAAGGACGGTCCTGTAGAGGACTGTCCCGCAAAAGACGGCCCCACAGAGGACGGTCCGCATCCAGGCCATAAAGGATGGTCCTGTAGAGGTTGGTCCCGCAAAGGACGGCCCCACAGAGGACGGCCCGCATCCAGGCCATAAAGGATGGTCCTGTAGAGGCCTGTCCTGCAAAAGACGGCCCTGCAGAGAACGGCCCGCATCCAGGCCATAAAGAACGGTCCTGTAGAGGATGGTCCCGCAAAGGACGGCCCCACAGAGGTTGGCCCGCAGACAGGCCGTAGAGGACGGTCCCGCGGAGGACGGCCCCGCAGACAGGCCGTAGAGGACGGTCCCTTAGAGGACGGTCCCGCCCCTAGGCCCAACGAGAAGCGTGAAGGGATTGGGCAGGGGCGGCCTGCTTCCTGCAGTTCAAATCGCTTCCTGCTGTTGCGACCCGCTGGCCCGCGCCCTCCGGCCCCGGGGGCCAAGGCGGGCACCGGATCCCGGACACCGGGCCCCGGCCCATCCAGCCCCCGGCCCAAGAGCGGGGCTGGGCCTGAGGCCCTTCTGGGCAGCTGGGCTGGGGAAGGGGCCTCGGCCCGCGGGCCCGGGCCCGGCTCACTCAGCCCACGGGCCCGGGGGACCCGAAAGCGGCATCGTCAACGCCACGCAGGCCCCTAACAACGGCAATAAGGGGGATGTGCCTTGAGTGCCGACCCCGGGGCTAGGCTCGGGATCCTCCGATGGGTGTCCGTCCCGTCCCGTCCCGTCCCGTCCCGTCCCCCCCCCCGCCCCCACCGGGCCCCTTGACCGGTCACCGTGCGGCTCCTCTAGCGAGCGGCGGTGCAGGTCCCGGTACTGCTGCAGGGAGGAGACGTGCGCCGAGCGGCTGAGCTCGGCCGGCGGTGGCCTCGTTCGCTTTCGCTCCTCGGGCCTCTCCATCCCGCTCCCTCGGCGGCCGGCGGCCGGCGGCGCCCCGGAAAGACGCCCGACCGGGGCGGGACGGGGAGCGGGACGGGACGGGACGGGACGCCACCGGGGCCCCGCCGAGGGCCGGCCCGGGCCGGGCACGGCGGCTCCGCCAATGGGGACGGCCACAACCGCTCCGCCCCTCCGCCTCCCGGCCTCTCGCCTCCCCACGCCCTTCTCCTCCGTCCCGCCCCTCGTCCTCCCGGCTCCTGTCACCCTTCTCCTCAGCCCCGCCCCTCGTCTTCTCAGCCCCGGCCCTCGACCTCTGGGCTCCTGTGCCCCCTTCCCCTCAGCCCCGGCCCTCGCCCTCTGGGCTCCTGTCCCCCGTTCCCCTCAGTCCTCTGGGCTCCTGTCCCCCCTTCCCTTCAGCCCCGCCCCTTGTCTTCTCAACCCTGGCCCTCGTCCTCTCGCCTCCCCAAGTCCTTTCCCTCAGCCCCGGCCCTCGTCCTCTGGACTGCTGTCCCCCCTTCCCCTCAGCCCCGGCCCTCGTCCTCTGGGCTCTTGCCACCCCTTCCCCTCAATCCTCTGGGCTCCTGTCACCCCTTCCTCTCAGTCCTCTGGGCTCCTGTCACCCCTTCCCCTCAGTCCTCTGGGCTCCTGGCACCCCTTCCCCTCAGTCCTCTGGGCTCTTGTCACCCCTTCCCCTCAGTCCTCTGGACTCCTGTCACCCCTTCCCCTCAGTCCTCTGGGCTCCTGGCACCCCTTCCCCTCAGTCCTCTGGGCTCTTGTCACCCCTTCCCCTCAGTCCTCTGGGCTCCTGTCACCTCTTCCCCTCAGTCCTCTGGGCTCCTGGCACCCCTTCCCCTCAGTCCTCTGGGCTCTTGTCACCCCTTCCCCTCAGTCCTCTGGGCTCCTGTCACCTCTTCCCCTCAGTCCTCTGGGCTCCTGGCACCCCTTCCCCTCAGTCCTCTGGGCTCTTGTCACCCCTTCCCCTCAGTCCTCTGGGCTCCTGGCACTCCTTCCCCTCAGCCCCTGCCCTCGTCCTCTCACTTCCCCACACCGTTCCCCTCAGTCCCACCCCTCGTCCTCTCACTTCCCCACACCCTTCCCCTCAGTCCCACCCCTCGTCCTCTGGGCTCCCGTCACCCCTTCTCCTCAGTCCTCTGGGCTCCCGTTACCCCTTCCCCTCAGTCCTCTGGTCTCCTGTCACCCTTCCCCTCAGCCCCGGCCCTCGTCCTCTGGGCTCCTGTCCCCCCTTCCCCTCAGCCTCTTCCCCTCAGCCCCGGCCCTCGTCCTCTCGGGTCCCCAAGTCCTTCACCTCAGCCCCGACCCTCGTCCTCTGGGCTCTTGTCACACCTTCCCCTCAGCCCCGGCCCTCGTCCTCTGGATTCCTGTCACCCCTTCCCCTCAGTTCTCTGGGCTCCTGTCCCCCCTTCCCCTCAGCCCCAGCCCTCGTCCTCTGGGCTCCTGTCCCCCCTTCCCCTCAGCCCCGGCCCTCGTCCTCTCAGTTCCCCAAGTCCTTCCCCTCAGCCCCGACCCTCGTCCTCTGGGCTCTTGTCACACCTTCCCCTCAGCCCCGGCCCTCGTCCTCTGGATTCCTGTCACCCCTTCCCCTCAGTTCTCTGGGCTCCTGTCACCCTTCCCCTCAGCCCCAGCCCTCGTCCTCTGGGCTCCTGTCCCCCCTTCCCCTCAGCCCCAGCCCTCGTCCTCTCAGTTCCCCAAGTCCTTCCCCTCAGCCCCGACCCTCGTCCTCTGGGCTCTTGTCACACCTTCCCCTCAGCCCCGGCCCTCGTCCTGTCACCTCTTCCCCTCAGCCCCAGCCCTCGTCCTCTGGACTCCTGTCACCCCTTCCCCTCAGTCCTCTGGGCTCCTGTCACCCCTTCCCCTCAGTCCTCTGGGCTCCTGTCCCCCCTTCCCCTCAGCCCCGGCCCTCGTCCTCTGGGCTCCTGTCCCCCCTTCCCCTCAGCCCCGGCCCTCGTCCTCTGGGCTCCTGTCCCCCCTTCCCCTCAGCCCCGGCCCTCGTCCTCTGGGCTCCTGTCCCCCCTTCCCCTCAGCCCCGGCCCTCGTCCTCTGGGCTCCTGTCCCCCCTTCCCCTCAGCTCCGGCCCTCGTCCTCTGGGCTCCTGTCCCCCCTTCCCCTCAGCCCCGGCCCTCGTCCTCTGGGCTCCTGTCCCCCCTTCCCCTCAGTCCTCTGGGCTCCTGTCCCCCCTTCCCCTCAGTCCTCTGGGCTCCTGTCCCCCCTTCCCCTCAGCCCCGGCCCTCGTCCTGTCGCCTCCCCGCGCCCTTCCCCTCAGCCCCGGCCCTCGTCCTCTGGCCTTCCCTCGTCCTTCCTCCCAGCCCCTCCTCTCGTCCTCTCAGCTCCCCGTGCCCCCTTCCCCGCCGTCCTGCCCCTTATCCTCCCGGCCCCCTGCTCCAAGTCCCCCTCGGCGGATCTCCTGAGCTCGGATCGGGGCTCTCTGTGCCCGGGATTGGGAAGCAGCGTGGCCTAGTGCATAGACCACAGGACTGGGACTCAGAAGGTCATGGGTTCTACTCCCTGCTCCGCCACTTGTCTCCTGTGTGACCTGGGGCAAGTCAATTCATTTCTCTGGACCTCAGTTCCCTCATAATAATAATTTTATGGTATTTCCCAAGCACTTACTATGTGCCAAGCACTGCTTTAAGCGCTGGGGTAGATACAGAGAAGCAGCGTGGTTCAGTGGAAAGAGCACAGGCTTGGGAGTCAGAGGTCATGGGTTCTAATCCTGGCTCTCCCACTTGTCAGCTGTGTGAGTTTGGGCAAGTCACTTAACTTCTCTGTGCCTCAGCTACCTCATCTGTAACATGGGGATTAAGACTGTGAGCCCCACGTGGGACAACCTGATTACCTTGTATCTACAGTACTTGGTACATAATAGGTGCTTAACAAATACTACCATTATTATTATTATTATTACAAGGTAATCAGGTTGTCCCACGTGGGGCTCACAGTCTTAATCCCCATTTTACAGATGTGGTAACTGAGGCACAGAGAAGTGAAACGGCTTGGCTATGGTCATACAGCAGACAGGTGGTGGAGGCGGGATTAGAACCCAGGTCTTCTAACTCCCCAGCCCGTCATCTTTCCAGCAAGCACTGTTTTAAGCGCTGGGGTAGATACAGAGAAGCAGCATGGCTCAGTGGAAAGAGCCCGGGCTTGGGAGTCAGAGGTCATGGGTTCCAATTCCAGCTCCACCGCTTGTCAGCTGGGTGACTTTGGGCAAATCACTTAACTTGTACTTCCCAAGCTCTTAGTACAGTGCTCTGCACACAGTAAGTGCTCAATAAATACGATTGATTGATTGATTCTCTGTGCCTCAGTGATCTCATCTGTAAAATGGGGATTAGAACTGCGAACCCCGCGTGGGACAACCTGATCACCTTGTATCCACCCCAGTGCTTAGAGCAATGCTTGGCACATAGTAAGCGCTTAGCAAATGCCATTATTATTATCATTTCCACTAAACCACGCCGCCCATGACTCATCTGCCTCATCTGTGAAATGGGGATGGAGACTGTGAGCCCCGCGTGGGACAACCTGATCACTTTGTATCCCCCCCAGCGCTTAGAACAGTGCTTGTCACATAGTAAGTGCTTAACAAATGCCATTATTATTATTATTATTATTATTATTATTATTATTATTTCCACTAAACCACGCCACCTGTAACTCATCTGCCTCATCTGTGAAATGGGGATGGAGACTGTGAGCCCCGAGTGGGACAACCTGATCACCTGTATCCACCCCAGCGCTTAGAACAGTGCTTTGCACATAGTAAGCGCTTAACAAATGCCATTATTATTATTCCCACTAATAAGAATAATTATTATTAACAATAATTATCTTGTAAGCCCTTAACAAATGGCATTATTATTATTATTTCCACTAAACCACGCCTCCCGTGGCTCATTTGCCTCATCTGTGAAATGCCTCCTCCCCCTCCCCATCCCTCCTCCCCCTCCCCCCCGCCGTACCTCCTTCCCCTCCCCATAGCACCTGTATATATGTTTGTACAGATTTATTACTCTACTTATTTATTTTACTTGTACATATTTACTATTCTATTTATTTTATTTTGTTAATATGTTTTGTATTGTCGTCTGTCTCCCCCTTCTAGCCTGTCAGCCCACTGTTGGGTAGGGCCCGTCTCTATATGGTGCCAACTTGGACTTCCGAAGCGCTTAGTACAGTGCTCTGCACACAGTAAGCGCTCAATAAAGACGATTGAATGTATTTATTTTATTTTGTTAATATGTTCTATTTTGTTGTCTGTCTCCCCCTTCTAGCCTGTGAGCCCGCTGTTGGGTGGGGACTGTCTCTATGCTAAGCGCTTAGTACAGTGCTCTGCACATAGTAAGCGCTCAATAAATACGATTGATTGATTGATTGATTGCCGACTTGTACTTCCCAAGCGCTTAGTACAGTGCTGTGCACACAGCAAGCGCTCAATAAATACGATTGATTGATTGGGGAAGCAGCGTGGCTCAGTGGAAAGAGCCCGGGCTGTGGAGTCAGAGGTCATGGGTTCAAATCCCGGCTCCGCCAATTGTCCGCTGTGTGACTTTGGGCAAGTCACTTCACTTCTCCGGGCCTCAGTTCCCTCGTCTGTACAATGGGGATTAGGACTGTGAGCCTCCGGTGGGACAACGTGATCACCTTGTAACCTCCCCCGCGCTTTGCACCTAGTAAGCGCTTAATAAATGCCATTATTACGATGATGATGGTGCCAACTTGGACTTCCCAAGCGCTTAGTCCAGTGCTCTGCACACAGTGAGCGCTCAATAAAGACGACTGAACGAATGACAGGGGGATGGAGACTGCGAGCCCCGCGTGGGACGGGGCCTGTGTCCGGCCCGATCTGCGCGTGTCGACTGCGGCGCTCAGTACAGTGCGGGGGGACGTGGGGAGCGCTTAGTACATTCCGTTTTCCAAAGCGGCTGCGACGCCCCCCGGTCCCGCCCCCGGCCCCCGGCCCCCGGCCCCGCCCCGCCCCGCCCAATGCCGTCGTTATTTCCGCCTCGGGGCCGGGGGCTGGGGGCCGGGATGGCGGCGGCGGCGGCGGCGGCCGCGGGGTGGTCCTCGTCGTCGTCGGGGGTCCCGGCGGAGAAGGAGGCGAGCCAGGACAGCAGCCTGGGCGCCTACTCGCCCGTGGACTACATGAGCATCACCAGCTTCCCGCGGCTGCCCGAGGAGGAGCCGGCGCCGGCCGCCCCGCTGCGCTGCCGCAAGGACGAGGATGTCTTCCTCGGAGAGCCGGACACCGGTGAGCCACGGGCACGGGGACGGGGACGGGCCCGGACCCGGGACCGGAGGGGAGGGGAGGGGAGGGCGGACTGACAGACCGCCCGCCCGCCCGCCGGCCGGACAGTGCCTCCGGACCCCCTCCCGTCCCTCCCCCCCGCATCCCCATCCCCCCATCCCCCATCCTCCTAGTCTCCTCCCTACATCCCTCACCCTTCCCCACTCCCCTGCCCCTTCCCCCGCCCCCTGCCCCCACTCCCTTGCCCCTTCCTCCATCCCCCTGCCCCTTTCTCCATCCCCCTTTCCCTTCCTCCATCCCCCTGCCCCTTTCTCCATCCCCCTTTCCCTTTCTCCATCCCCCTGCCCCTTTCTCCATCCCCCTTTCCCTTCCTCCATCCCCCTTTCCCTTCCTCCACCCCCCTTTCCCTTCCTCCACCCCCCTTTCCCTTCCTCCACCCCCCTTTCCCTTCCTCCACCCCCCTTTCCCTTCCTCCACCCCCCTTTCCCTTCCTCCACCCCCCTTTCCCTTCCTCCACCCCCCTGTCCCTTCTTCCACCCCCTTTTCCCTTCCTCCATCCCCCCTTTCCCTTCCTCCACCCCCCTTTCCCTTCCTCCACCCCCCTTTCCCTTCCTCCACCCCCCTTTCCCTTCCTCCACCCCCCTTTCCCTTCCTCCATCCCCCTTTCCCTTCCTCCACCCCCCTTTCCCTTCCTCCACCCCCTTTCCCTTCCTCCCCCCCCCTTTCCCTTTCTCCACTCCCCTTTCCCTTCCTCAGTCAATCAATCAATTGTATTTATTGAGCATTTACTGTGTGCAGAGCACTGGACTAAGCGCTTGGGAAGTACAAGTTGGCAACATGTAGAGATAGTCCCTACCCAACAGTGGGCTCACAGTCTAGGAGGGGGAGACAGAGAACAAAACCAAACATATTAACAAAATAAAATTAATAGAATAGATATGTACAAGTAAAATAAATGAAGATTAGTTAACCAGTCCTATTTGAGTGCTTACTGTGTGCGGTAAGACCCTTTTAGACTGTGAGCCCACTGTTGGGTAGGGACTGTCTCAATATGTTGCCAATTTGTACTTCCCAAGCGCTTAGTCCAGTGCTCTGCACATAGTAAGTGCTCAATAAATACGATTGATGATGATGCAGAGCGCTGTACTAAGTGCTTGGAGGAGTCCAGTGTAACAGTCGGCAAGATATTTGCTGTCCCTAGCGAGCTTAGTTTACAGCCATTAATATATGTATTTAAGTGCATACAGTGGGGCTGAGGTAGGAGGAATAAAGGGGGCAGAGGAAATGAGGGCCTAGTCAAGGAAGGCATCTTGGAGGAGGTGAGGCTTTGAAGGTGGGGAGAGTGAGAGTTTGTCATAGGTGAAGGTGGAGGGCGTTCCAGGCCAGAAGCAGGGCGCATGTCTAGTGGCAGGGTAAATGCTTCTGGGTGAGCTCATCTGCTATTCTTGATTTGTATTTTTCATTAAGGGGAAGGCACCATACTAAGGGGAAGGCACCTCCATTCCCCTTTCCCTATCCCCTGCTTTCCTGGCCCCATCCTCCATCCGCCTGCCCCATCTTCCATCCCCCTGCCCCTTCTTCCATCCCCCTGCCCCTTCTTCCATCCCCCTGCCCCTTCTTCCATCCCCCTGCCCCTTCTTCCATCCCCCTGCCCCTTCTTCCATCCCCCTGCCCCTTCTTCCATCCCCCTGCCCCTTCTTCCATCCCCCTGCCCCTTCTTCCATCCCCCTGCCCCTTCTTCCATCCCCCTGCCCCTTCTTCCATCCCCCTGCCCCATCCTCCATCCCCCTGCCCCATCCTCCATCCCCCTGCCCCATCCTCCATCCCCCTGCCCCATCCTCCATCCCCCTGCCCCATCCTCCATCCCCCTGCCCCATCCTCCATCCCCCTGCCCCTTCTTCCATCCCCCTGCCCCTTCTTCCATCCCCCTGCCCCTTCTTCCATCCCCCTGCCCCTTCTTCCATCCCCCGCCCCTTCTTCCATCCCCCTGCCCCTTCTTCCATCCCCCTGCCCCTTCTTCCATCCCCCTGCCCCTTCTTCCATCCCCCGCCCCTTCTTCCATCCCCCGCCCCTTCTTCCATCCCCCGCCCCTTCTTCCACCCCCTGCCCCTTCTTCCATCCCCCTGCCCCATCCTCCATCCCCCTGCCCCATCCTCCATCCCCCTGCCCCATCCTCCATCCCCCCTGCCCCATCCTCCATCCCCCTGCCCCATCCTCCATCCCCCTGCCCCATCCTCCATCCCCCTGCCCCTTCCTCCATCCCCCTGCCCCTTCCTCCATCCCCCTGCCCCTTCCTCCATCCCCCTGCCCCTTCCTCCATCCCCTGCCCCTTCCTCCATCCCCCTGCCCCTTCCTCCATCCCCCTGCCCCTTCCCCGGTCCCCTGCCCCTTCCCCGGTCCCCTGCCCCTTCCCCGGTCCCCTGCCCCTTCCCCGGTCCCCTGCCCCTTCCCCGGTCCCCTGCCCCTTCCCCGGTCCCCTGCCCCTTCCTCCGTCCCCTGCCCCTTCCTCCGTCCCCTGCCCCTTCCTCCGTCCCCTGCCCCTTCCTCCGTCCCCTGCCCCTTCCTCCGTCCCCTGCCCCAACCTCCATCCCCCTGCCCCATCCTCCATCCCCTGCCCCATCCTCCATCCCCCTGCCCCATCCTCCATCCCCCTGCCCCATTCTCCACCCCCATGCCCCATCCTCCATCCCATCCTCCATTCCCCTGCCCCTTCTCATTTGTCCAGGAGAAGCTAGCCGAGCGGCCCTTGTTCTGCCCTCCAGTCTGTGAAGGGTCATTCATTGCCCAGAGACCATTGACCGCTGATTTCCGTCACCGCTGAGGACAGAGCAAGAGGGAATGGGCCGAAGCTGCCGCAGGAGGGGTTCACCTTAGACATAAGGAAGAGCTCTTGCCGACTCGGAGGCCTGGGCCTCCTCTCCGGCCTTGTTTACCAATGAGGAGGGCAGGGTTTAGAGCCTTCTCATCTGCGGGGCTTTATCCTGCTGGAACGGTTTGTCTGTGCCGCTGCATGGAGGCAGGACACTGAACTAAATGAGCCCCATCAGAGTCCTCCTAGCCCAAAGATGCTGTGGTTCCGGGACCTCTCCGGCTCAGCCTCCCTCTTTGTCTGTCTGCCAGCCTCCCCCCCCCGTTCCCCCTCCCCCGCCCGCCCAGCATCTCTGTCCTGCATACCTCATCCCTCCAGCCACCAATGCAGTGCTCTCTCCATCCTCCCTGCTCTCCCTCCCTCTCCTCCCCCCATGAGCCTTTTCTCCTTTCCCCCCCGCCCCCCCCGCATCCTCAGGCCCTCAGGCTGCAGCTCGGGTCCCCATCCTCTCCCGCCCCCATAGATTGGTTGTTTTTTTTATAGAAATAAAACTGATGACTTGCCAGGGCCAGCCCGGTCCCCTGACTGCCCCAGCCACGGGGGGTGAGGGGTGGGAGGGAAGATGGAGGGGAGAGGAGTCCGCCTGCGTGACCTCCATTGTGCCGGCCCCCTTCCCTGATTCCCGATCTCTTCCAGGGATAGAGTAGGCTTAGGGTGTGGGGTTAGGATCCCAGGCAGAGTGGAGAGAGGGGGCAGTCAGCCAGGTAAGGAGCTCCTGACTCCTTCCCTGAGCTTATCTTCCTCTCCCATCCCGGTCTGTCTGGAAGTCAGAGGGCCCTCCCGAACCTCCACGCCACCCCAGCTGCCCCCGGCATCCTTGTGTTCCTGTAGCCCCCAGCTCTCTTTGGGTTGCACCACCCTGCCCCCTCCTCCCCAGCCCCCCACCCCAAACCTGACCAGACCCCTCGTTTCTGTTTCACTGACTGTCCCCTGGCCGAGTGGCCACCTTCTGCCCGCAGCCCTTCAGTCCTTGCCCGTCTAGCCCGGGTGCTGTTCTCTCTGGGCCCCGGTGCCCAACCATCTGCTCCCCCCTCCAGCTTCTCCTGGCATCGTCACCCATGGTTGCCGTGGTGATGAGCTCAGGGCCTGCCTCTCGGAGAAGCCCTCAAGCAGGTTGGTGCTGTTCCACGGCCCTGCTCTAAGCCAGTGCCTGCGGGGGCTCCCACGCAGTCCCTCACCGGGGCTGCGCGGCGGAGGCTCAGGCCCGGGAGTTAGGGCGGGCTCCCGGGGGAAGCCCGGCCCGCTCCGGAAGGCTGGGGAACGCAGTCCCGGTGAAGCCGGCTGCTGCCCGGAGAGATGGGCCTGCAGGCTGACCGCCTCCCCTGCCGCCGCCACCTTCCCCTCCCCGCTTCTCCCTGCTCCTTCCGCCTTTTCAGGTGAAGCTGGGAGGCCCATCCCCGGTGTGACCCCCACACAGCCCGAGGAGGGGGCTCCCAGCCTCTCTGCGGGTCTGAGGCTCGAGTCGGGCGGACCCTCCGGCTCTGCTCCGGCTTGGGAGCCGGAGCCCAACTCCTAATTTTGCGTGTGGTGACAGAGAGGAGGCAGAGGTTCTCCCAGATGGGGAGGGGAATGATAATGATAACAATAACAATTAATAATAGTTATGGCATTTGTTAAGCGCTTACTGTGTGCCAGGCACTGTACTAAGCACTGGGGTAGATGACAAGCAGATCAGGTTGGACACACTCCCTGTCCCACGTGGAGCTCACAATCTCAATCCCCATTTTACAGATGAGGCCCGGAGAAGTAAAGTGACTTGCCCAAGGTCACGTAGCAGACAAGTGGCGGTGCCGGGATTAGAACCCATGATCTTCTGACACCCAGCTCTGTGCTCTACCTATTACGCTGCCCTGCTTCTCCAGAGGTGGGAGGAGGTTTTGGAAGGACCAGGCAGGTTCTGAAGAACCGTTCAGAAGGCAAGAAATGGATCATTTCTGGATCACCCCATGGTCCATCCTGTCCAGGGCTCTGGAAGAAACCAGGTGCTGGTCACCTTTTTGGACACCCACCCTCCTAGTTCACTGTCCCCCAGTGACCCAGCACAGGCCGTCCAGCCCCCTGATTCTCCACTCTCTGCTCCACTGACCCAGTGAGGACCATCCAACACCCTTGATTCCACCCTGTCCATCCCTGACTCGCTCACAGTGGCCCAGCACAGACCTCTACCACCCCTGACTCTCTCAGTCAATTGATTGTTTTTATTGAACTCCGTGCAGAGCACTGCTTTAAGCTCTTGGAAAAATACAATGTAGCGATCAATTAATGGTATCTCCCTTAAGCCCTGTTGAACGGGACAGAGATGGGGAGGGGAACACCACTGACACTACTTAGCAGCAGCTGGATCTAGTGGAAAGAGTCTGGGCCTGGGAGAGTGAGGTCCTTTTTTAAAAAAATTTAATTTAGTTTTTTTACGGTATTTGTTAGGCACTTACTATCTGCCAGCTGCCGTACTAAGTGCAGGGTTAGATCCAAGCTACTTAGGTTGGACACAGCTCATGTCCCACACGGGGCTCGCAGTCTTAATCCCGATTTTAGAGATGAGGTAACCGAGGCACAGAGAAGTGGAGTGACTTGCCCAGGGTCACACAGCTGACATGTGGCAGAGTCGGCGTTAGAACTCCTCAGGTCCCCTGGCCGTGCAGCTTCTCTGTCTAATCCCAGCCCTGCCATTTCCCTACTGCGTGACCTCGGACGAGCCTCTTACCTCCTCTGGGCCTCAGTTTCCTCCTCAGCAAAATGGGGATTCAATCCCCTTTCTCCTGCTTAGACTGGGACAGGTAGTGTGTCCAACCTGATTACCTTGCATCTGCCCCGGAGCTTCGTATGGTGCACAGAGTAAGTGCTTAACAGACACCACGATCATTCTTACTATAGAGCGGGGTAGGCCAAAGGGGCCGCCTCGGTAGTCCGCTGGGGCGGGCCCGGCTGGGTGCCCCGGCCCCGCCCAGCCCAGGACCCGGTGTGTCAGTGTGGGAAACTGCTGAAAGGTGAGACCGTGGGTCGGGGGAGGCAGAGCCCAGGAAGTTGAGGACGGCGGGTACTGGGCCGCGCGCTGCGCCAGGCGCTCCCAGGTGTCTGCGGTGAGCAGCTGGCCCAGCCAGGCGGACACCCGGTGGTCCGGCGGGAACCAAGGGGTCCGTCGGGGGCTGGGCCGGTAGCGGGAGGGCGCCCGTCGCCCGTCTGAGCCCACCCCGCTCCCGCCCCCAGACCCCGACGCGTTCCTCAAGTCGGCCCGGCTGCAGCGGCTGCCCTCGACCCCTTCAGAAATGGGCAGCCAGGACGCGCCCCCCCCTGCGGGAGACCAGCAAAGACCCGTTCTCGGGGGGCTGCTCCTGCCGGCAGGACGGGCTCACCGTCATCGTCACCGCCTGCCTCACCTTTGCCACCGGGGTCACCGTCGCCCTGGTCATGCAGATCTACTTTGGGGACCCCCAGGTGAGCCGGGGCGGTGGGCCGATGGGACGGGGCAGATCGGGCCGGGGAGACCCTTGGCACCTCTGGCCGGAGGCGCGGGAGGGAGGGGGCAGCCCCTGCTTCTTCCGCCTGGGAACCCAACCCCCGTCCCCTCCCCTTGCCCACCGGCAAGGCAGGTGGGTCTGAGCGAGGGGATCGCCGTTCCAAGGGCCCCGATCTCTGCCGAGTGAGAAGTCAGAAGTGCCCCCTTTCTTGGCCTTTCCCCACCTCCCCTTCTCGCCCACCCCAGGGTGAGGCCGAGCTTGGAGAAGAGATCCGGCCCCCTGCCAGCCCCCTGAGATCCCCACTTGTAGGTGGGGGGGAGCTAAACTCCATGTTACTAGTTCTGCTTCATACTGCGCTCCAGACATGTTCCAGGCACCACCCCGAGTGCTGGTTACATGGGTCCGTGCCCTCTGGGGGTCCCCGCTCATCTGGGGTCGCACCCTCCCCTCCCTACCGCCCTACGCTCAGTTGAAGTGGGGGTTATTTCAGGGGCAGGCACGGGGACAGTTGCAGTGAACCAAAACTGCAACGTGGGCCTCTTAGTTAGGCCGAAAAGGATGCCAGAGAGCTGCGATGCGGGCGACCCCGATCAGACAGGCCGGACGGCCCCGGACAGGCCGGGCGCAGCACTCTGGCCCCAGGGACCCCAGAAGGAGTTTAGTCCAGCCCGACAGAGGCAGACCTTCTTCCCATCTCGAGACACCCCTCCTCCCCCTGCCAGTGCGGGCCCTTGGCCTCCCTCAGTGAGAGTTCCCAGCCCAGGGTGACCCCCGCCCGTCCTCCAGATCTTCCGCCAGGGCGCCGTGGTGACCGACGCCAGCCGCTGCACCGCCCTGGGCATCGAGGTCCTGAGCCAACAGGGCTCCTCGGTGGACGCCGCGGTGGCCGCGGCCCTGTGCGCCGGCATCGTCGCCCCACACACCTCCGGCCTGGGCGGGTGAGTGGCCGGGGCCGCCTCGGACGGATGGGGCCCCCAGCTCAGTGCCAAGGCTGAGGGGCCGTGGGGTCCGCTGTGTGGGAAGGATTCCAAGCACCCCACCCCCTCAACTTGCATAAGAAAAAGCCTGTCATCTGAGCCCTGGGTAGGGAGAAGGGGATCACAGCTCCTTTGTGGCCGGGGACAGAGCCCAGCCCAGCCCGGCCACCTGTGAGGCTGAGCCCAGCTCGGATTGGCCCCGGCCTCCGGCCCCCCAGCCCACCCGCCCACAGCGCACAAAGGGCCTGGGGCCAGACCTGATCTTCTCCCCATCTTCAACATTTCCTGCTTGCTCCCCTGCTTGGCTTCTGTGGTAGTCGGAGGAGATTAAAGTATCCGGTGGCTGCCCAACTGGGCCAAAGGGTGGCCCTTGCCCTCACCCCAGCCCCCGGCCCGAGAGCCCTGCCCTGCGCCCAGACAGGGCAATGGCCCCCGGCCCAACCCCTGAGGCTCCTGTCTTAGCCTAGCTCTCCGCCACCCGCACAGCTCTGGGGTTGGGGGTTGGAGACAGGGGGCTGACCAGTCACGCTGAGACGCCACGGCCTCGTCTCTCTCCCTCTGCCCGCCGTGAGGGTGGGTGGGGAGGACGGGCTGGGGTTGGTCTCCCCAGCCCCACCTGGTCGGGGAGCAGGGTGCTCACTCCCCTCCTCCCACCGGGCTCTCCCTCCCCTCCCGCCCCCCACTGCGCTCTCCTCCCTTCAGGGGAGGGGTGATGTTGGTCCATGACATCCGGAGAAACCACAGTCACCTCATTGACTTCCGGGAGACGGCCCCCTGGGCGCTGCAGGAGGAGCCCCTCAGGAGACACTGGGAGACTAAGGTGGAGAGGGGCAGTGGGGTCCTGGGTGCCCCCTCAGTCCCACCCTCCCTTCCCCTCCCTCCTTGGGGAGCTGGGGGTGGGGTGAGTGGGGGGGAAGCTTGACCTGGACTGTAGCCTCTGCCCTCTAATTGCCTGTGACTGGGAGCGGGGGGTGTCAGGAGGAAGCTTTCTTCAGGGGAAGGAAGACGCTTGTTGGGGGGTGGAGGGGGAGAGTTAGGGGCCAGCCTAAAGAGTGGGGCAGCAGAAGTGTGGGTGACTGCGGACTCCCCAGCTCCCTCATTCTGAGGCCCTGCGGAGGGTGAAAGAGTGAAAGCTCAGCTTCTCTCCTCTGGTCTCTAGACCCCCCCCCTCCACCCCTCCCACTGTCCCCTCAAAACCCCTCCTGCCCGGAGCCCCCCAGGACCTCCTCTTTACTAGGCCCTTCCTCTTCTCTCTCCTTTTTCTGCCCCCTCTCCCCGCCAGCCAGGGCTCTTGGTGGGGGTCCCAGGGATGGTAAGGGGCCTTCAGGAAGCCCACCGGCTCTTTGGCAGGTAAGATCTGCTCCAGAAGGGGTGCCAGTCCCCCTCACCCATCCAGTGCCAGAAGAGTTAGCCGGACAGAACCGGGGATGCCAATCTTCCGATCTCAGCTTGGCCCTGTCCTGCTGTGGGACCACAGACAAACTACTCACCCTTTCTGGGCCTCGGTTTTCCCCCCGTAAATCCTGGGTTCCCGCACCTCCTCTGACTCCGCCGCCCCCACTCCCTGGTCCAGGATGTTGTCAGGGGAAGCTGAGGGGATTTGATGTGAAAGCGCTGTGAGCCAGTGGAGCCGGGTGTGGATTGCCCGGCTTCACTGTTGTCATGAGGGTTCTTGTGGTTAACGTTTGAGGGTAGCAAACCTTTCCAGAGCCCAGTTTCCTGAAGGGAACTTAAGCCGGGAGAAAGATGGGGGCACAGGGGGAGATGCTCAACTCCTGCCCACCTGGCTGCCCCCTGACCTCCATCCTCTTCTCCCAGCCGTGCCCCACCCTCAGTCTGACCCCCTCTCCCCTGTCCCAGGTTGCCGTGGTCCAAGCTGCTGGCTCTTGCGGCCGGCGTCGCTCAAGGTGGCTTCAACGTAACGCGGGATCTGGGTCAGTGCAGCAGGGGCTGGGGGTGGGAGACGGGGCCGGCGCTGAGGTCTGAGGGTGGGGGCCGGTGGGCCGCGGCCAGGGGCTGAGGCAGGCAAGAGCTGCTTCTGGGTCCCTGGGCTTTAAATGGACAGAGTCCAGGGCTGGGCTCGGGGTGGGAGGGCCCCAAGTTTGGGGGCGGTGGGTGGGGGGGGTGTCACGTTCTCACCTTTGTTTCCCCCAGTCTTGAAGGCCCCCATCTCGGCCCTCCCCCTCCTGACTTTTTGGCACTCTGAAGCCCGACCCCCTCAGAGCCCCCAGTCTTCCCTTGTGCTATCAATGAAAAGTCGGCATGCACGGTCCCTGCGTCCATCCTTCCTTCCGTTCTCCATCCCTTCCTGGGGTGGCCGGGGTCCAGGGCCCAGGCTGGTGGAGGGAGTCGGGCCTTGAGGGGAAACTCTCTGGATATCAGCCTCCCGTCTCTTCCCCAGCGGTGGCTGCTCCTGGCCGCCCCCCATCCCCGCCCTCGCCCCTCGCCCATTCCCCTGCCATCCTGACTCCCTCCTGTTGAGACCACATCCCCTCCCCACCCCCCACTGGCCCCGGCCTCATCTCGCCCTTCCTCCCTCCTTCCCTCCACCCATCCGTCTGTCCCTCCTGCCCAGCCCAGGCCATCGCAGAACAGGAGTTGTCCAATGCCTCGGACCGCTTCCGAGAGACCTTCCTCCCCGGAGGGCAACCCCTGCTCCCGGGCACGTTCGTCCGCCGGCCGGACCTGGCAGCCACCCTGGCCGCGTTGAGCTCCACGGGAGGCGCGGCCTTCTACGACGGCAGCAACCTGACCCAGGAAATGGTGTCTGAGGTGTGTGGCGTGTTGGGGCGGAGTGTCACCGGGGCCGTGCCAGCCGGGGGAGGGTGGCATCGTTGGGGCCCGGTCCGACCGCCCTGTTAATTGACTTCATTTCCCAGCTCCTTGCTGACATTCATTCATTCAATCGTATTTATTGAGCGCTTACTATACTAAGCGCTTGGGAAGTACAAGTTGGCAACATCTAGAGACGGTCCCTACCCAACCGTGGGATCACAGTCTAGAAGAGGGAGACGGACAACAAGACAAAACATATTAACAAAATAAAATAGAATAAATTTGTACAAAAATAGATAAATAAATAAATAAATATAGTAATAAATGCGTACAAACATATATACACATATACAGGTGCTGTGGGGAGGGGAAGGAGGTAAGGCGGTGGGGAGGGGGAGAGGAAGGAGGGGGCTGACAGTCAATTCCTCGATCGTACTTATTGAGCGCTTACTGTGTGCAGAGTACTGTACTAAGCGCCCGGGAGGGTACGATATGGCAGAGTTGACGGACTTGTTCCCTGCCCGCGATGAGCTTATAGACTAGAAGTGGAGACAGACATTAATATAAATAAATGTTACGGATCTGTAGAAAAGTGCTTTCTTTCTGAGGGAGGGGTGAGGGAGGGTTGAGTAAATCCAGTGCAAGGGCATTCATTCATTCAATCGTATTTATTGAGCGCTTACTGTGTGCAGAGCACTGTACTAAGCGCTTGGGAAGTACAAGTTGGCAACATATAGAGACGGTCCCTGCCCAACAGTGGGCTCACAGTCTAGAAGAAGGGCAGTGCAGAAGGGAGTGGGAGAAGAGGAAATGAGGGCCTAGATGGGAAGCCCTCTTGGAGGAAATGGACCTTCAGTAAGGCTTTTAAGCTGAGGAGATTGATTGTCCGTCACATATGAGAGGGAGGGCGTTTGAGGCCATAGGCAGGACGTAGGTCGGAGGTCGGCTGTGAGACGAGATCGAGGTACAGTGAGTCGGTTGGCCTTTGTGGAGCGAAGTGTGTGGGCAAGGAGATTGCTTTTAAGCTGATGGTAAGGGGTTTCTCTTCGATATGGAGGCGGATGGCCAACCACTGGAGGTTCTTGAGGAGTGGGGAAACACGGACTGAACATTTTTTGTAGAAAAATGCTTAGTACAGGGCTTAGTGCAGTGCCCGGCACGTAGTAGATGCTTAACAAATACCATTTAAAAAAAAAATAAAAAGAACGATCCGGGCAGCAGAGTGAAGTGTGGACTGGAGTGGGAAGAGACAGGAGGCAGGGAATGTCAGCAAGGAGGCTGATGTAATAAACAAGGCAGGATAGGGTAAGTGCTTGGATTAACGTGGTAGCAGTTTGGGTGGAGAGGAAAGGGTGGATTTAAGCAGTATTGTGAAGGTTAAACCAACAGGATTTAGTGACGGATTGAATATCCGAGAATCAGCGTGGCTCAGTGGAAAGAGTCGAAGGACGTGGCTCTAATCCCGGCTCCGCCACTTGTCTCCTGTGTGACCTTGGGCAAGCCACTTAACTTCTCTGTGCCTCAGTTATCTCATCTGTAAAATGGGGATTAAGACTGAGCCCCACGTGGGACAACCCGATTACTTTGTATCTATCCCAGAGCTTAGAACGGTGCTCAGCACACAGTAAGGGCTTAACCAATACCACAGTTATTATTATTATTAATACGTAGGTCGAATGAGAGATGAGTCGAGCACAGCGTTGAGGTGACGGGCTTGTGAGATGGTAAGGATGGTGGTGCTGTCTACAGTGCCAGGAATGTCAGCGGGGAGTACAGAGTTTGGGTATGAAGATAAAGAGTTGTGTTTTGGACAAGTTAAAGTGGGAGATGTTGATGGGAAATCCAATTAGAGAGGCCCTGAAAGCATGAATTTATAATAAATAAATAATAAATAAATATTCTATATATACATATATATACATATATAATTCATTTATTTGTTTATTTTACTTGTACATATCTATTCTATTTATTTTGTTTTGTTGGTATGTTTGGTTTTGTTCTCTGTCTCCCCCTTTTAGACTGTGAGCCCACTGTTGGGTAGGGACTGTCTCTATGTGTTGCCAATTTGTATTTCCCAAGCGCTTAGTACAGTGCTCTGCACATAGTAAGCGCTCAATAAATACGATTGATGATGATGATGATGATGATGATGAGGAAAAGTGAACCCGGGAGAAGGAGAGAAGTCAGGGCTGGAGATGGAGATTTCGGATAACATTTGTGTAGAGATGGTAGTTGAATCCAAGGAAGTGAATGAGTTCTACAAGGGAGTGGATATAGATGGAGAATAGAAGGGAACCCAGAACTGAACCTTGAGGGACTCCCACAGTTAATAATAATAATAATAATAATGACATTTATTAAGTGCTTACTATATGCAAAGCACTGTTCTAAGCGCTGGGGAGGTTACAAGGTGATCAGGTTGTCCCACGGGCGGCTCACAGTCTTAATCCCCATTTTACAGATGGGGTACCTGAGGCACAGAGAAGTTAAGTGACTTGCCCAAAGTTACACAGCTGACAATTGCGAGAGCCGGGATTTGAACCCATGACCTCTGACTCCAAAGCCTGGGCTCTTTCCCCTGAACCACACTGCTTCTCAGTTAGGGGGTGGAAGGCAGAGGAAGAGCCCACGAAAGAGAATGAGTGGCCAAAGAGATAGGGGGAGAGCTGGGAGAGGACATTGTCAGCGAAGCCAAGGTTGGATATTGTCTCCAGGAGAAGGGGGTGGTCGACAGCGTCTAAGACAGCCGAGAGGTCGAGGAGGATTAGGATGGAGGAGAGGCCGTTGGATTTAGCAAGGAGATCACTGGTGACAGTTTCTGGTGAGGGAAGAGGGTGGAAGAAAGATTGAAGGGAGTCAAGGAGAGAATGGAGGGGAGGAACTGGGGATGGTGGGTGTAGACAACTCGCTGAAGGAGTTTTGAGTGGAATGGAAGGAGGGAGGTGGGGCGATAACTGGAGGGAGCCATAAGGTCAAGGGAGGATTTTTTTAAAATAGGGGAGAGACATGAGCACATTTGAAAGCAGTGGGGAAATAGCCAATGGAGAAGGAACCATTAAAGATGGCTGTCAGGGAAGGAAGAAGGGAAAGGCGCAAACGCTTTGATAAGGCGTGAAGGGATGGGGTTAGAGGCACAGGTGGCGGGGGTGGGTTTTCAGAGAAGGCACGAGAGCTCCTCTTGAGAGACTCCTGGGAAAGAAGGGAGAGTTGAAGAAGGGGCAACACTGGGGTAGATACAAGGTAATCGGGTTGTCCCACGTGGGGCTCACAGGCTTAATCCTCATTTTACAGATGAGGCAACTGAGGCACAGAGAAGTTAAGTGACTTGCCCAAGGTCACACAGCTGACAAGTGGCAGAGGCAGGATTAGAACCCAGGTCCTCTGACTCCTAAGCCCGTGCTCTTACCACTTAAGCCACGCGGCTTCTCACAAGGATGAACTTGAGGTGGACGAGGTCGGCCTGATGTCTGGATTTCTGGACTAGCCTTTCCAGACGTGCCTACACTCTGCGGGCCACCGCTGGCCAACCGTTCTGTGCCCGTCGGACTGGGAGAGGCCTGGTCTGCCAGGGCTTACCCGCGGCCGAGGGCCGGGGTTGCCAGAGCGTGTGGGGAATGGGAGGGGCAGGGGCAGGAGCCATAGGGGGGTCCAGGGTGTGCAGAGTGATGGAGAGGGGCTTTGGGGGGCACGCGGTTAATGGTTGGAACATAGTATGCTTTTGAAACATGGTACGTGCTTAGCACATACTGCAGTTTTTATTCCTGGGCAGCGCAGTGGGAGGGAGGCCGCTCTCCCGCACGCTCTATCCGGGTGCGTCTCACGTGCCCCAGGTTGGGGTTGGAGGGGAAGGGAGGAGAAGATGTAGGGAGGCTCTGCCCCTCGTTGGCTCCACCCATCATTGGCTCTACCCGTGTGTCTCAGGTGCAGCAAGCAGGAGGGGTACTGACTGAAGAAGATTTCCACAACTACAGCATCCTGGTGGAGAGCCCCGTGCACAGCATCTACCGTGGTAATGCACCCCATTCCTCGGGTCTGGGGGGTCCCCCCCTGCCCTATCCCACCCATTCACCAGGGACTCTTCCCCAACCTCCTCCCGACTAACGTGTGTGTTTGTGTCTGTCTGTGTGTTGGGTGAGAGGAAACCCGTCTCAATGAATGCTGTCAGTGACCTGTGAGCCAAACTGCCTCGGGCCCCGACTTCCCCCTCAACCAATCGATCACATTTATTGAGCGCTTCCTGGGTGCAGAGCACTGTACTAAGTGCTAGGGAGAGGGAGCTTACGGTCTGGATGGGAAGACAGACATTAAAATAAGTCGAGGCTGTGGGCGTGTGTCGTGGGGCTCCCTGGTCTCCAGAACCTCTCCTAGTGAGTGATGGTGGGTTCAAGTGAGAAAACCATCCCCCACTGGTGGGCCCGCTTCCTGCGTCAGACAGCCGAGCCCAGGGAGTGTCCGGATGTGAGTGTGGACAGCATGGCCTAATAGATTGAGCCTAGGAGTCAGACCCCCCGGGTTCTCATCCCAGCCCCACCGCATAACCTGGGGAAAGTCGCTTCAATTCTCTGTGCCTCAGTTTCCTCAACTGTAAAATGGGGATTCATTACCTGCTCTCCCTCCTATTCCTTTTAGACTGTGAGCCCACTGTTGGGTAGGGACTGTCTCTATATGTTGCCAACTTGTACTTCCCAAGCGCTTAGTACAGTGCTCTGCACACAGTAAGCGCTCAATAAATACGATTGATTGATTGATTGATTGATTCAGACTGTGAGCCCCATGTGGGACGGTGGCTGTGTCCGACCTGATTGACTTGAATCAACCCCAGAGCTTAGAACAGTGGTCAACACCTAGTAAGCGCTTAAATACCAAAATAGATAATAATGAGGACAGAGAACCGTTCCCCAAAATGATAATATTGGGGCGCGTTAAGGCCTTATTCTTTGCCATGTGCTGGGGTAGGTAGCTGAGGGGTAGGTACGAGATAATTAGGTCAGATCCAGTCCTGGGTGGTTTAAGAGGATGAATGCCAGGCTGCCTCAGTGGGTCTTCCCCACGCCCCAATTTTTTCCTCCCTCCCTCCTTTCCTCTCCTCTCCTCTCAGGCCACCTGGTGCTGAGCCCCCCGCCCCCTCATGCGGGCCCTGCCCTCATCACCGCTCTCAACATCCTGGAGGGCTTCAATCTGTCCAGTGTGGTGTCACGGGAACAGGCCTTGCACTGGGTGGCTGAGGTATGTCTCCCCTGGCCGACGACGGCTGCTGGAAGCAGGTGGACGGACACGGGGGAGCCCGTGGGGGCGGCTTAGAAGGGGAATGGACCCTCAGGGGTCCACTGGGTTTCCCATCCAGCCGCTCACCTGTCTAGCCCTCCTCCTGTCGGTCTGTCCGTGTTACCTATTGAGCTCCCTCTGTGCACCAGGCGCTCGAGTATCAGTAGCTTAAGGCATGTTCTCTGTCCGCAAAGGGCTTATAAAGGACTAGTCTAATCCTCCCATCTGTTCCCCCCTCGAAGTTCTCCGGGCCCTTCTCTGGGTGGGTGTCTGGCAGTGATGGGAAGGGTGGCGAGCCCTAGGCCCGGGGTGGTGGTAGTGTACAGTTTTAGTTACCCACGGCAAGCAGTCGGGCAGGCTTGCCTTGGCCCCTGTTTGCCATTGCGAGGTTGGGGATGGCTGGATTTGATGCTAACGTTGGTGACCAGCCCGGCTCCTCTCCCCTAGACCCGGGGGCTTAGGCCAAGGTGTCCTGCACCTTCTGCCGCATCTGGTGGTAGTCCCACCCTGCCCCAGCCTCGGGCAAAGGGGTGCAGAGCAGCGCGTTCCCTGACTCCTCTGGAAACCCAGGGGGGTGGCGAGGGTGAAGGGACAGCTGGGCCACCGAGAACTGCAGTGGCTCCTACGGTGGTTGGGGCCAGTGATGGTGACAGGGAGGTGCCTGAGGGCTCTTTGCGTGTGACCCCTGCACCATCCCTGACTCTCCTCCGCTTCCCTCACGCCCCCTCCTCCCCCAGACCCTGAAGATCGCACTGAGCCTGGCCAGCAGTCTGGGTGACCCCTCCTTCTCCCCGTCCATCGCCCACAGCACAGAGGACATGCTCAGGTGTGCAGGGAACCTGGCCCTGGGGGCAGGGGCCTCAAGGGGTTGACCAGGCCGAGAGGCGGCCAGGTTTTGGGGCAGCGAGCTCTGCCCCCTTCCTGGGCCACTTCTGAAGGGAGGAGTCTGGGTGGGCACCGGAGAGCCGCCTCTCCCCGGCACCGCTGTGGCCTCTGAAGGAGGGGGCATATCTACGGTGCCTCCTGGGACTGCGGGAGGGTCTGTGCGCGCCTGGGCGTGGGCCCCGGGTCAGGCTGCGCCACAGACATGGATAGAAGCATCTCTTCACGCCTGTGGGCTGGTCGTAACACGGGGGAAACCCTGTGGGAATGCCAAAAGGGGACGGAAAGGCCCTGCCCCTCCTTCCCAATACTACCGTTGTCCCCCTCCCCTGCTGCTGAGGTTCCTCCCTCTCCATCCCTCCCTCTGCATCCCTCCTCCTGTAGTTCTCCCGGATCCTCTCCTCACTTCCCTCCCTCCCCGCTCCCCATCCCGCCCACACCTGGGGCTCGGCTTCCAGCCCCCCGCCCGTAGCAGCAGTGCCCAGTCTCGGGGCTGGGTTCCCGAGCCCCTTCCTCCCCTCCTCCCCACCCCCTGATGTCCTCCATGTCATCCGGTGACCCTGCAGCAAGCCGGAGGCCGCATTCCTGCGGCAGCAGATCAACGACTCCCAGGCGGCCCCTGGCCCGACGCTGCCCGCCTTCCCGCTTGACGGGGGCCCCTCGGCCGCCCAGGTGCTGGTGATGGGGCCCGATGACTTCATCGTTTCGGTGGTCAGGTACGGGCCCCATGGAGGAAGAGCGGAGTTCCCGGCCCAGGCTGGGCCACGCGGGGCCACGTCTTTCCCCCGGACTCTTTGGGGGCAGCTGGGGCGGTGGACAAGAACACGGTTAGCCTGGAAGTTGGAAGTCATGGGTTCTAATCCCGGCTCCGCCACTTGTCTGCTGTGTGTCCTTCAGCAAGTCGCTTTACTTCTGTGTGCCTCACTTATCTCATCTGCAAGGAGATTGAGACTGTGAGCCCTACGTAGGACAGGGATTGTGCCAAACCGATTTGCTTGCATCCACCCCAGCGCTTAGTACAGTGCCCAGTGCATAGTAAGCACTTATCAAATACCACAATTATTATTATGTTCCGGTGGTCTCTTCCCTCACCCGATGCCCCTCCCAGGCCTCAGGGAGACTTGAGACAGGAGCATTGCTGGAGGGTTGGGGGTTGAAGTTGGGATACCAGTGTGTGTATGTTTGTGTGAGATAGGGTGGGTAGGGTCAGGGCGGTCTGGCTTCCATGGGGCTGGGGGCGGCAGTGGAGGCTCCCACTGGAGGGGAGCCGGTCCTTGGGACCGGGGTCCAGCAACCTGCTCTAGGGGCTGAACGCACCTTCACCCCTACCCTGCCCCCTCAGAAAACTCATTTGTTAATCACCTGAGGACATTTCAGGCCGTCTCCCACGCCCTCCATGGCGCTCGCTCTGCCACCAAACTCGTTTGACCCTCACAGCATCCCTGTGCTACCGCTGAAGGGGTGGGCACTTCTAGTCCCATTTTACAGGGGAGGAAGCCTGAGGCCCAGAGAGGTTGCGACCCGCCCAAGGTCACCCAGCGGGGAGCACCCCCACCCCTGGGTTCTCCGCTCTGTCCCCATGAATGAGGGAGCGGTGAGAGGAGGTGGGAGTCGCAGGCCCGAGGGGAGGAGGAGGAGGGCAGGCGATGGGCAGGCAGCCCACCTGGCTCACTTCTCCCTCCAGCTCCTTGAACCGTCCGTTTGGCAGCGGCATCATGACCCCCTCCGGGATCCTGCTGAACAGCCAGATGTTGGACTTCTCCTGGCCCAACAAGACTGTAGCCGGCCCGGCCTCCTCCAACCCAGTAGGGCCCCTCGCCACTGCCCGGTCCCCCGGCCCCTTCCCCTTTGCTCCCCTCCTCGGGAGGGGGTTGGGGAAGCCAGGGAACGCGGGGAGCCCCAGCCCTCCAGGGTCCCCCTCTGGCAGGCTGCACCTCCTGCTTGGTGCCGCGGGCCCCGCACGGGCTCCACACGGGTTCCCCCCGGAGCCGCCGCAGAGGAGCAGCAGCAGGCCAGGGCGGTGCCTGTGAGTGCCAAGGTGGTGCTTGTGGGGGCGAGGTCACTTTCTATGAGGTGCCAGGGTGGTGCCTGCAGAGGGTGGGGGCACTGACTATGGGGTGCCAGGGCAGCGCCTTCGGGAGGTTAGAGCACCGTCTGCAGGGTACGACGGTGGTGTCCGAGGCGAGGGTATTGCCTGCGGGCAGGAGGTCGGTGCCTGGGAGCGCACTGTCTGACGGGGCAAGGGTGGTGCCGAGGGTACCGCCTTCGGGCCCACGCCGGGGAGTGCGAGGACAGTGCCCGCGGGGTTTGAGGGCGATGCCTGTGGTGCCAAGGCAGCGCTTGTGGGTGCCGGGGCAGAGTCTCAAGGGTGCCAGGACTCTCTACTTCGTCCTGCCCCCCCCACTGCCCTCTCCACCTTCTCCTGGCTGCCCCCCCTAGGTGCTCAGGGTGTCAGACATGAGGCCCGCTGGCCGCTCTGGTTAGGAGTGGGCAGGAGGGCCCAGTCCAGGGTCCCCTGGCCTGACCTGACAGAGCCAGAACAGGGGAGGAGCCCCAGCTCGAGACCCTTCTGGCCCTCCCCGGGCCGCAGGGGAGGCAGCGTCTGGGGCCGGGGCCCTGAGGCCTCCTCGCGCGCTGTCTCCTCCTCGCAGAAGAACAGCGTGCAACCTGGGAAGAGGCCACTGTCCTTCCTGTTACCCACAGTGGTGCGGCCTGCCGAGGGGCTGTGCGGGACCTACCTGACCTTGGGGGCCAATGGGGCCTCCCGCGGCCTGAGCAGCCTTGTCCAGGTGAGGCGCCGGGCTGCCCTCCCTTTCCACATTGCCCTTCCTCCCTCGGCCACCCATTTCCCCTTCCCCTTTCCCACTGTCTCTCGGCCTAAGACTTCACACCTCCCCCTCTGCCGCGCCCTCCGTCCTTCAAAACCTTCTGAAACCGCCCCTCCTCCAGGATCCCTTCCCTGATCGACCCCAATCCCCTCCAGTTAGTCACCCCAGGCCCCCCGGGTGAAGGTCGGCTTGTCTGTCGGCCTGCCTGTCTGTTGGCTCGCCTGCCCGTCAGCTTTCCCGTTTGTCTCTCTGTCAATCTGTCTGTCGGCCCGTCTGAATCCCAGATTGTCTGTCCATTGACCTGCTTGTCGGCCTTTCCGCCCGACTGTCCGTCGGCCCGCCAGCCTGCCCGTGGGGCTGCCTTCGGCTTAGGCGGCTTCCCCCTCTGAGTGTCACTTCCTCTTTGGCTGCCGTAGCCGTTGGTGCCCGTTTTCCTTCCCTGCAGGTTCTGGTGAGCGTCCTGAACCTGAACAAGAACCTCAGTGACAGCCTCGCCCTGGGTCGGCTGCATCCCCAACTCCAGACCAATGTCCTCCAGGTGGACAGTGAGTGAGGGAGAGGCCGAGGGCTCGGGCAACAGAGGGCCGGTCCGCCGCTGGGGCCGGTTTCGGGCCAGTGGCCGCTGTCCCCGGGGGCCTGGGGCGGGCTGGGTGCTCTGCCCCGAGCTGAGCTGAGAGGGTCCCGTGGAGCAGCAAGGATGGGAACGCTGTAAACTCATCGGGAGTCCCGGGTCCCTGTGTCTCGTAGGTGAGTTCACGGAGGAAGAAGTGGAGCTCCTGGAAGCCCGGGGCCACCGGGTGGAGAAGGTGGAGACCCTGGCCTGGGTCCACGGGGGCCGGAGGACCAACAGCTTCATCGTCGGCGTGAAGGACCCCCGCAGCCCGGACGCGGCCAGCGCCACCGTCTTGTAGCAGAGTTGGAGGCTACGTGGGGGGTGGGGGGCAGCATGTTTCGGGGGCGCCCGACCCCTCTTCTTCTCCCGGGCCGGGGGAGGGGGTGTTGCCGAAGCGGGTACGGGTACCACAGGTCCCCCCCCGAAGAGGCTCAGGCACGCCCAGCCCTATCCCAGCCCTCCATTTGGCCGGTCCCCACTGCGACAATCCTACCCCCTCCCTCCAGGCCCCCTGGGCGAAGGGTATCCTTTCTTCCTCCTGCTTACCACCCCTCCCCGCCTCTGGGCGCTGGGGTGAGCCAGAAGGGGAGAAAGGAAGCGGGGTGCAGAGAGGCAGTGGGGGGCTCCCGCTGTCCGGAGTCTCGGGGAGTCTCGGGGGGTAATGGGGAACCGGGTGGGTGGGCGGGGAACTTGCTCAGGGGCTTTCACATCTGGAGAATTAAAGGAAAAGGAAGTTACGTAAATCCCCGTGTGGCCTGATCCTTGGTGGTGCGAGGCAACTAACAGATGGGGTGTGACTATCCCGCCTACCCTAGGCCCGGGGTGTCGGCCAAGGGGAAGGGCTTGGGAATGGCCCAACATCCCACCCTTCCTTCTTTGGGCCCTTCCGTCGAGAGCACCGCACGTTTAGAGCAGACAGGGACGACGGCACCGCTGCATATGCAATAATAATAATTGTGATACTTGTTAGCACTTACTATAATAATAATGGTGGTATTTGTTAAGCGCTTACTATGTGCCAAGCACTGTTCTAAGCGCTGAGCACTGTTCTAAGCGCTGAACGAAGCACTGGAGTGGATACAAGCAAATCAGGTCGGACACAGCCCCTGTCCCGCGTGGGGCTCCTAGTCTCAATCCCCATTTTATAGATGAGGTGACGGAGGCACAGAGAAGTAAAGGCCATACAAGACAAGTGTCAAGATTAGAACCCGTGACCGTCTAACTCTCAGGTCCATCTCTATGCACTATACCATATGCGTGTACGTGCTCAGCGCGGGTGGATGGGACTCTGGGCTCCCTTCTCCTCCTCTTCTTCCTCCTCCTCCTCCCGTATTTGATCGGTTCTCCCCGGGTCCAAGACGAGGTTGGCTGCACAACTCCCACCACCCTCCATCCCACCCATCCTGCAGAGGCCAGCCGAGGCTGTGGCCTTGACCGCTGGTGGAGGCTGGGGATCCAGTGGGCGCGTGGTGACTCACGGCCATTAGAGTCCAGCACCATCACGGGACCGGCCGGGCTGGTTTGGGACGCGGACAGTGGCGCGTCACTCCCAGGTGAGGAAGTGACTTTTCCTTCATTGACAAATATTTGAGTGCTGCAGCAGGCGGAGCCTTGACGGGGAAATTGGGAGCCTCCCGTAGTGGACACCCCCCCGGCCTCAAGGATTTACGGTCCAAGGTGAGTGATTGTCCAGCAAGCAGACACTCAACACCTACAGTGGGAGCTTGTGTATTCTCCCACAACGGTACAGTGCTCTTCACCCAGTAAGCGCTCAGTAAATAACTGCTGACGGCAAGGGAGTGAGGGGAAATGAATCGACCAACAGGCAAGTATGGGGAGTATCTGAGGGTCACATGAGGATCAGCAAGTCACTGAGGGGCAGAGAATGGAGAGATGGAAAAGTGAAGGAGCACTCTTTTAGCACTTTGGATGCTAACAACCATCTTTCCCTTCCATCTGTAAATTATTTTGTGTCTGTCTCCCCCCACTAAACCAATCAGTCAATGGTATTGAGTGCTTATTGTGTGCAGAGCACTGTACTAAGCGCTTGGGAGAGTGTAGTTCAACAGCTGGTAGGCGTGTACCCTGCCCACAAGGAGTTTGCGGTGTAAAGAGACAAACATTAATATAAAGAAATAAATTGTGGATAACGTGGCTCAGTGGAAAGCGCCCGGGCTTTGAAGTCAGAGGTCATGGGTTCAACTCCCAGCTCCGCCAATTGTCAGCTGTGTGACTTTGGGCAAGTCACTTCTCTGTGCCTCAGTTACCTCATTTGTAAAATGAGGGTTAAAACTGTGAGCCCCCCATGGGACAACCTGATCACCTTGTACCTCCCTAGCGCTTAGAACAGTGCTTTGCACATAGTAAGTGCTTAATAAATGCCATCATCATTATTATTAAAAGTACCGCG
The DNA here is from genome assembly GCF_015852505.1 of Tachyglossus aculeatus. Taxonomy (NCBI): domain Eukaryota; kingdom Metazoa; phylum Chordata; class Mammalia; order Monotremata; family Tachyglossidae; genus Tachyglossus; species Tachyglossus aculeatus. The sequence continues at coordinate 27,398,608 of NC_052080.1, forward strand.
GGGCTAAGGGGGTGAATATCAGGTGCTTAAAGCTCATTATGGGCGGGGAACATGTCTGCTAATTGTATTATACTCATCCAAATGCTTAGTACAGTGTTCTGCATGTAGTAAGTGCTCAATGCATCCCATTGATTGATCAATTAAAAGGAACAGGTCCAAATGCAGGGAGTCAGGGAAAAGAGGGCTCAATCAGGGAAGGCCTCCTGGAGGAGGTGTGATTTTTTTTAAAAGCCTTTGAAGCCCCCAGCACTTAGAACAGTGCTTTGCACATAGCACTTAATAAATGCCATCATTATTATTATTATTATTTGAAGGTGGTGGTCTGTCATATATGAAAAGGGAAGGCGTTCCAGGACAGAGGGAGGGTGTGGGAAAGAGGTTGGTGGTGAGATTTTATATATTAGATATTTACCCACTTCCATACTTTACCCTTTAAGGCACCTCTTCTTCCTTTTGGTAAATCATTTTGTGTCAGTCTCCCTGGTAGACGGTAAGGTCCTTGTCAAAAGGAACCATATTTTCTACCTGGTAAGTCCCTGTTCTCCCTCCTACATAGCCTGGGATAATGGTTCCTGATTATTTTATATCGACCCCAGCATTCAGCACAATGCTTGACACGTAGTAAGCGCTTAACAAATACCACATTCATCCTGGTCATTATTATTGTTATCGCTACCGTTTTTTCCATAGTCCTTAGCAACGTGCTCGGCACCTAGAGGGAACTCAGAAAAATGATGAAATGGTTGATGGGTTACTCTTTCGGAGTTTTTGACCGCAGAATGTGAGGGACCTAAAATTCAGGAGTTTTCTGATTTTCAAGAGAGGCACTGTGAAACACTGAGCCCGGTGGCTTGGGAGACATCAGTTTGACCAACTCATCGGCCTGGCCCGGCCCATTACCGTAGAGGACACACGTCTGCTAACTCTACTGCATTCTCCTAAGCGCTTCATACGGTGCTCTCCACCCAGCAGAATGTAAGTTTATGGAAGGTAGAGGCCGTGTCCACCACCTCTATTGTCTTCTACCAAGTCAGGAGGAAAGAGGTCCTCGGTTCTAGTGATGACCGCCACTGGCCTGCTGTTTGATCTGGGCAAGCCGCCTAACTTCTCTGTCAGTTTCCTCATCGGGAAAATGGGGATCCAATACCTACTTCCTACTTCCGTGGTGAACCCCATGTGAGGCAGGGACTGTACTTATTCCGGTTCAGAGTGTGGGCCACAGCGCTGCGCGCAGAGTGCGGGCCGGACGGGCCACGGTGAGCGGTGCGGGGAGTGCAGAGTGCCTTGTTTTCACCTGTCCTGCCCGTGTCCTACCTCTGGCCTGGCATGCCCTCCCTCCTCAAATCCGCCAGACAATCACACTTTAAATCCTCAAAGCCTTACTGGAGGCTCACCTCCTCCAGGAGGCCTTCCCAGACTAAGCCCCCCTTTTCCTCAGCTTCCCCTCCCCTCCTCATCGCCCCGACCCGCTCCCTTTGATTCATTCATTCATTCAGTCGTATTTATTGAGCGCTTACTGTGTGCAGAGCACTGTACTGAGAGCTCGGGAAGTCCAAGTTGGCAACATCTAGAGACGGTTCCTACCCAACAGTGGGCTCACAGGCTAGAAGGGGGAGACAGACAACAAAACATATTAACAAAATAAAATAAATAGAATAAATATGTACAAGTAAAATAACTAGAGTAATAAATATGTACAAACATATATACATACATACAGGTGCTGTGGGGAGAGGAAGGGGTAGTGGAAGGGATGGGGAGGGGGAGGAGGGGGAGAGGAAGGAAGGGGCTCAGTTTGGGAAGGCCTCCAAGACCTTGGGACAGAACATAGAAAGAATGTTTCTAGGAAGCCAATTTCTCCCTTCTTCACCCCATCTATTCTCTTTTCATGCTTGAAGACCTTAGATCATTTAGAAAAATGATCAAGGGAGTTTCTGGAGGAAGCAGACTGCTCCTTTTTCAATCTCATCTACTCTCTTTTCATGCCTTGAAGACTTGACCGAGACAGATACAGGTGTCGATACCATCAGAATAAATAGAATTATAGCTAAGGACACATCATTAATAAAATAGAGTAATAAATATGTACAAATAAAATACAGAGTAATAAATATGTACAAATATATACAAGCGCTGTGGGGAGGGGAAGGGGGTAGGGCAGAGGGAGGGACGGGGGACGGGGACGATGAGGAGGAGGAGAGGAAAAAGGGGGGGCTCAGTCTGGGAAAGCCTCCTGGAGGAGGTGAGCTCTCAGTAGGGCTTTGAAGGGAGGAAGAGAGCTTGTTTGGCAGATGTGTGGAGGAATGAAGGGCATTCCAGGCCAGAGGTAGGATGTGAGCCAGGGCTCGACGGTGGACAGGCGAGAACGAGGCCCATTGATGAGGTGAGCGCGGCAGAGGAGAGGAGTGTATGGGCTGGGCTGGAGAAGGAGAGAAGGGAGGTGAGGTGGGAGATTTTTGAGGAGGGGAGTGACATGCCCAGAGCGTTTCTGTACAAAGATAATCTGGGCAGCAGAGTGAAGTACGGACTGAAGTGGGGAGAGACAGGAGGATGGGAGATCAGAGAGGAGGCTGATGCGGTAATCCAGTTGGCATAGGATGAGAGATCGAACCAGCAAGGTAGCGGTTTGGATGGAGAGGAAAGGGTGGATCTTGGCGATCCTGAGACCGGCAGGTTTTCGTGACCGATTGGATGTGTGGGGTGAGTGAGAGAGCGGAGTCGAGGATGACACCAAGGTTGCGGGCTTTTGAGACGGGAAGGATAGTAGTGCCGTCCACAATGACGGGAAAGTCAGGGAGAGGACAGGGTTTAGGAGGGAAGATAAGGAGCTCAGTCTTGGACATGTTGAGTTTTAGATGGTGGGCAGACAACCAGATGGAGATGTCCCGAAGGCAGGAGGAGATATAATAATAATAATAATAATAATAATTATGACATTTATTAAGCGCTTACTATATGCCAATCACTGTTCTAAGCACTGGGGAGGTTACATATTTATTACTCTATTGTATTTGTACATATTTATTCTATTTATTTTATTTTGTTAATATGTTTTGTTTTGTTCTCTGTCTCCCCCTTCTAGACTGTGAGCCCGCTGTTGGGTAGGGACCGTCTCTATATGTTGCCAACTTGTACTTCCCAAGTGCTTAGTACAGTGCTCTGCACACAGTAAGCGCTCAATAAATACGATTGAATGAATGAATGAATACAGTGTGATCGGGTTGTCCCACGGGGGCTCACAGTCTTCACCCCCATTTTACAGATGAGGGCACTGAGGCACAGAGAAGTTAAGTGACCTACCCAAAGTCACCCAGCTGACAAGTGGTGGAGCTGGGATTTGAACCCATGACCTCTGACCCCAAAGCCCGGGCTCTTTCCACTGAGCCACACTGCTTCTCCTGGAAGCTGGAACCTGGAAGGAGGGGTGGAGATGTAGATTTGGGTGTCATCAGCTTAGAGATGATAGTTGAAGCTGGGGGAGTGAATGGGTTTGCCAAGGGAGTGAGTGTAGGTGGGGAACAGAAGGGGAGCGAGAACTGACCCTTGAGGAACCCCTACGGTAAGGGGATGGGAGGGAGAGGAGGAGCCCGCAAAGGAGACTGAGAATGAACGGCCGGAGAGATAAGAGGAGAACCAGGGGAGGACGGAGTCTGTGAAGCCAAGGTTGGATAGCGTGTTGAGGAGACGGGGGTGGTCCACAGCACTTGGTTATATATGGACATATCTATAATTCCATTTTTTAATATTAATGCCCGTTTGTTTGTTTTGATGAGTAGTATGTGAGCCCGTTGTGGGGTAGGGACCGTCTCTATATGTTGCCGACTTGGACTTCCCAAGCGCTTAGTACAGTGCTCTGCACACAGTAAGCGCTCAATAAATACGATTGAATGAATGAATGAACTTCCCAAGCCCCTTAGTACAGTGCTCTGCCCACAGTAAGCGCTCAATAAATACGATTGAGTGAATGAATGAACTTCCCAAGCCCCTTAGTACAGTGCTCTGCCCACAGTAAGCGCTCAATAAATACGATTGAATGAATGAATGAACGAACTTCCCAAGACGCTTAGTACAGTGCTCTGCCCACAGTAAGCGCTCAATAAATACGATTGACTGATATATGTATATATGTTTGTACAGATTTATTACTCTTTATTTTACTTGTACATATTTATTCCATTATTTATTTTATTTGGCTTATATGTTTTGTTTTGTTTCTATTTATTTTATTTAGCTTATACGTTTTGTTGTCTGTCTCCCCCTTCTAGACTGTGAGCCCGCTGTGACCGTCTCTACATGTTGCCAACTTGTACTCCCCAAGCGCTTAGTCCAGTGCTCTGCACACAGTAAGCGCTCAACAAAAACGATTGAATGAATGAATGAATGCAAACAGTAAGCGCTCCATAAATCCGACTGAATGAATGAATGGATGGCTGAGGGCGGAGGGCGGGGAGCGGTCGGCACCAGCGCCGGCGCGCGCCCCCTGCCGGCCACGCCGGGGGACGCTCGGTCACGTGATGTGGGGCTACGCCCCCCGATCCGACCACGCCCCCTGGAGGTGGGCCAGCGACCAGCGCCGACCGCGCCTCCTGGAGGGGGCCCCGCGTCCAGCGCCGACCACGCCCCCTGGAGGTGGCCCCGCGTTAAGCGCCGGCCGCGCCCCCTGGAGGTGGGTCCGCGTCCAGCGCCGAATGCGCCCCCTGGAGGTGGCCCCGCGTCCGGCGCAGACCACGCTCCTTGGAGGTGGGCCCGCGTCCAGCGACGACCGCGCCCCCTGGAGGTGGGCGCGCCGACCCCGCCCCCTGAAGGTGGCCCCGTATCAAGCAGCGACCACGCCCCCTGGAGGTGGACCCGTGTCAAGCGCCGACCACGCCTCCTGGAGGGGGCCCGTATCAAGCAGCGACCACGCCCCCTAGAGGTGGCCCCGCGTCCAGCGCCGACCACGCCTCCTGGAGGGGGCCCCGTATCAAGCAGCGACCACGCCCCCTGGAGGTGGGCCCGCGTCCAGCGCCGACCACGCCCCCTGAAGGTGGCCCCGCGTCCAGCGCCGACCACGCCCCCTGGAGGTGGCCCCGCTTCAAGCGCCGACCACGCCCCCTGGAGGTGGCCCCGCGTCCGGCGCCGATCACGCCCCCTGGAGGTGGACGCGCCGACCACGCCCCCTGAAGGTGGCCCCGTATCAGGCAGCGACCACGCCCCCTGGAGGTGGGCCAGCGTCCAGAGTCGACCCCGCCCCCCGGAGGTGGCCCCGCGTCCGGCGCCGACCGCGCCCCCTGGAGGTGGTGCCGCGTCCGGCGCCGATCACGCCCCCTGGAGGTGGGCGCGCCGACCACGCCTCCTGGAGGTAGCCCCGTGTCAAACGCCGACCGCGCCCCCTGGAGGTGGCCCCGTGTCAAGCGCCGACCACGCCCGCTGGAGGTGGCCCCGTGTCAAGCGCCGACCACGCCCCCTGGAGGGGGGCCGTATCAAGCAGCGACCACGCCCCCTGGAGGTGGGCCCGCGTCCAGGGCCGACCCCGACCCCCGGAGGTGGCCCCGCGTCCGGCGCCGATCACGCCCCCTGGAGGTGGGCGCGCCGACCCCGCCCCCCCGAATGTGGCCCCGCGCTCAGCGACGACCACGCCCCCTGGAGGTGGACCCGTGTCCCGCGCCGATCACGCCCCCTGGAGGTGGGCGCGCCGACCACGCCTCCTGAAGGTGGGCCCCGCGCCCAGTGCCGACCCCGCCCCCTAGAGGTGGCCCCGCGTCCAGCGCCGCCCCCGCCCCCTGGAGGGGGCCCCGTGTCATGCAGCGACCGCGCCCCCTGGAGGTGGGCCCGCGTCCGGCGCCGACCGCGCCCCCTGGAGGTGGGTCCGCGTCCCGCGCCGACCACCCGCCCTGGAGGTGGGCCCGCGCCGACCCCGCCCCCTGGAGGTGGGTCCGCGTCCGGCGCCGACCGCGCCCCCTGGAGGTGGACCCGCGTCCGGCGCCGACCGCGCCCCCTGGAGGTGGGCCCGCGTCCCGCGCCGACCGCGCCCCCTGGAGGTGGGCCCGCGTCCAGCGCCGACCGCGCCCCCTGGAGGTGGGCCAGCGTCCCGCGCCGACCCCGCCCCCTGGAGGTGGCCCCGCGTCCGGCGCCGACCGCGCCCCCTGGAGGTGGTGCCGCGTCCAGCGCCGATCACGCCCCCTGGAGGTGGGCGCGCCGACCACGCCCCCTGAAGGTGGCCCCGCGTCATGCAGCGAACACGCCCCCCGGAGGTGGGCCCGCGTCATGTAGCGACCACGCCCCCCGGAGGTGGGCCCGCGTCCAGCGCAGACCCCGCCCCCTGGAGATGGCCCCGCGTCCAGCGCCGATCACGCCCCCTGGAGGTGGGCCAGCGTCCAGGCCGACCACGCCCCCTGGAGGTGGGCCAGCGTCCAGCGCCGATCACGCTCCCTGGAGGTGGGCGCGCCGACCCCGCCCCCTGGAGGTGGCCCCGCGTCAAGCGCCGACCGCGCCCCCTGGAGGTGGGCCCGCGCCCAGCGCCGACCCCGCCCCCTGGAGGTGGACCCGCGTCCGGCGCCGACCGCGCCCCCTGGAGGTGGGCCCGCGTCCCGCGCCGACCGCGCCCCCTGGCGGTGGGCGCGCCCCCCGCGCCGCCCAGTCCCCCTGAGGCGGCCGCGCGTCGCGGTTGTGCCCTCCCTCCCGTCTCTCCCGTTCCTCCCTCCGTCCGTCTCCGTCCGTCCGTCCGTCCTTCCGTCCTTCCGCCGGTGGGAGCGAGTCTTCCGGAGCCTTGTCCGGCGCCAGGTGAGGCGGGGCCGGGGCGGACGCCGGGGACAGCGGCGCCGGCGCGGCGAAAAATGGCGCCGACTGTGGTGCGGCTGACAGGCCGCGGGGCCGCCCCCGCCATGTTGGGCGCCGACGGGGCCCCCGGCTAGGCCAACCGTGGGGGCGGGGGACGCCCCCTCCCTGTCAATCAATCCTATTTATGGAGCGCTTACTACGTGCAGAGCACTGGACTAAGCGCTCGGGAAGTCCAAATTGGCAGCATAATAGAGACGGTCCCTACCCAACAGCGGGCTCATAATCTTGCCAACTTGTACCTCCCAAGCGCTTAGTACAGCGCTCTGCACACGGTAAGCGCCCAATAATAATACTAATGACAGCATTTCTTAAGCGCTTACTGTGTGCAAAGCCCTGTTCTGAGCGCTGGGGAGGTTCCAAAGTGACCAGCTTGTCCCACGGGGGGCTCCCGGGCTTCATCCCCATTCTCCAGATGAGGTCACTGAGGCCCGGAGAAGTGACGTGACTTGCCCAAAGTCCCACAGCTGACAATGGGCGGAGCCGGGATTCGAACCCACGACCTCTGAGTCCAAAGCCCGGGCTCTTTCCACCGAGCCACGCTGCTTCTCATTCAGTAAATACGATTGAATGAGTGGATGAATATAATAATAATAATAATGATGGCATGTACTAAGCGCTCGCTATGTGCCAAGCCCTGTTCTAAGCGACAGGGAGGTTACAGGTTGGCCCGCGCGGGGCTCACAGTCTTCACCCCCATTTTAATAATAGTGGTGTTTGTTAAGCGCTTACTATGTGCCAAGCACTGTTCTAAGCGCCGGGGAGGTTACAAGGTGATCAGGTTGGCCCACGGGGGGCTCACAGTCTTCACCCCCATTTTAATAATAATGGTATGTGTTAAGCACTTACTATGTGCAAAGCACTGTTGTAAGCGCTGGGGAGGTTACAAGGTGATCAGGTTGGCCCACGCGGGGCTCACAGTCTTCATCCCCATTTTAATAATGATGGTATTTGTTAAGCACTTACTATGTGCAAAGCACTGTTCTAAGCGCTGGGGAGGTTACAAGGTGATCAGATTGGCCCACGCAGGGCTCACAGTCTTCATCCCCATTTTATTAATAATAATAATAATAATAATAATGGTATTTGTTAAGCACTTACTAGGTGCCAAGCACTGTTCTAAGCACTGGGGAGTTTACAAGGTGACCAGGTTGCCCCACGCGGGGCTCACAGTCTTCATCCCCATTTTAATAATAATAATAATAATGATAATGTATTTGTTAAGCGCTTACTATGTGCTAAGCGCTGGGGAGGTTACAAGGTGATCAGGTTGTCCCACGTGGGTCTCCCAGTCTTCATCTCCATTTTACAGATGAGGGAATTGAGGCCCAGAGAAGTGCAGTGAGTTGCCCAAAGGCCCACAGCTGACAATTGGCGGAGCCGGGGTTTGAACCCATGACCTCTGGCTCCAAAGCCCAGGCTCTTTCCACTGAGCCACACTGCTTCTGGGGCAATACAATGATAATAATGGCATTTATTAAGTGCTTGCCATGTGCAAAGCACTGTTCTAAGCACTAGGGAGGTTACAGAGTGATCAGGTTGTCGCATGGGGGGGCTCACAGTCTTCATCCCCATTTTACAGATGAGGGAACTGAGCCCCAGAGAAGTGAAGTGACTTGCCCAGAGTCACACAGCTGACAGTTGGCAGAGCAGGGATTTGAACCCCATAATTCAGTCGTATTTATTGAGCGCTTACTGTGTGCAGAGCACTGGACTAAGCGCTTGGGATGTCCAAGTTGGCAACATTTAGACTTTTTTAGACATTTTTTTTTTTAGACTGTGAGCCCACTGTTGGGTAGGGACTGTCTCTATATGTTGCCAACTTGTACTTCCCAAGTGCTTAGTGCAGTGCTCTGCACACAGTAAGTGCTCAATAAATACGACTGATTGATTTAGAGACGGTCCCTACCCAACGGCGGGCGCGTGGTCTAGAAATAATAATAATAACGATGTTGGTATTTGGTAATAATGTTGGTAGAGAAGCAGCGTGGCTCAATAGGAAGAGCCCCGGCTTTGGAGTCAGAGGTCATGGCTTCGAATCCTGGCTCCACCACATGTCAGCTGTGGGACTCTGGGCAAGTCACAACTTCCCTGGGCCTCAGTTCCCTCATCTGGAAAATGGGGATTAAAACCGTGAGCCCCTCGTGGGACAATCTGATCAACTTCTATCCTCCCCAGTGCTTAGAACAGTGCTTGGCACATAGTGCTTAATAAATGCTATTATTATTATTATTTGCTAAGAGCTTACTATGTGCCAAGCACTGTTCTAAGCGCTGGGGTAGATACAAGGTAATCAGGTTGTCCCACGTGGGGCTCGCAATCTTCATCCCCATTTTCCAGATGAGGGAACTGAGGCCCAGAGAAGTGAAGTGTCTTGCCCAAAGTCACACAGCTGACAAGTGGTGGAGGTGGGATTTGAACCCACGACCTCTGACTCCAAAGCCCGGGCTCTTTCCACTGAGCCACGCTGCTTCTCCGCTGCAGAGCCCTGGCCAGAGCATTCATTCATTCATTCATTGTCGTATTTATTGAGCGCTTACTGTGTGCAGAGCCCTGGACTAAGCACTTGGGAAGTACAAGTTGGCAACCTAGAGAGACGGTCCCTACCCAACAGCGGGCTCACGGTCTAGAGGGCGGGAGGGGTGTGGACCCCTCCGCAGGTTGGACGGCGGCACCACCGGGGACCACCCGGACCGGCCGGGGAGAGGTCCCTGGATGGGGAACGGCATCATCATCATCATCATCAATCGTATTTATTGAGCGCTGCCAGTCTGGCTCAGCCCTTCCTTCCTTCCTTCCTTCCTCTCCCCCTCATCCCCCTCTCCATCCCCCCCATCTTCCCTCCTTCCCTTCCCCACAGCACCTGTATATATGTTTGTACAGATTTATTACTCTATTTATTTTACTTGTACCTATCTATTCTATTATATTTTGTTAGTATGTTTGCTTTTGTTCTCTGTCTCCCCCTTCTAGACTGTGAGCCCACTGTTGGGTAGGGACCGTCTCTATATGTTGCCAGCTTGTCCTTCCCAAGCGCTTAGTCCAGTGCTCTGCACACAGTAAGCGCTCAATAAATACGATTGATTGATTGATTGAGAAGGACACCGCCTTGGCCAGGGCAAGGACGAAGCGGACGGAACCGGGTTTAAAAACGGGCAGAGGGAAGGCAAAAATCGATCGCAGCCCGTAGTCCTTAGGTGGACAAAAGCTGGGAGGGGTCCGGTGCCTGGATGGGGACGGGTCCGGACGGATGGGCGCCCTTTCCCCTGAGAATGTCCGTTGGGTGGAAGAGGACGGTGGGCTTCTCCCCAACCCCCAGGGCCTCCTGGCCCAGCAGGAGGGCCCAGGGCAGGGGGGGTGCCCGTGGGCACCGGCTTCTCCGGAGCTGTGGATCCCCGGGAACCACTCAGTGTGATCCCCGGTCACCAGCCTCGGTAGGCTTTAGCAAAGCTCCGGTGTGGGCTGGGATTTTTTCCAGCACCCTCTGTGCCAGTCCATCATCATCATCATCAATCGTATTTATTGAGCGCTTACTATGTGCAGAGCACCGTACTAAGCTCTTGGGAAGTACAAATTGGCAACCTATAGAGACAGTCCCTACCCAACAGTGGGCTCCCAGTCTAAAAGGGGGAGACAGAGAACAAAACCAAACATACTAACAAAATAAAATGAATAGAATAGATATGTACAAGTAAAATAAATAAATAAATAGAGCAATAAATATGTACAAACATACAGGTGCTGTGGGGAAGGGAAGGAGGTAAGATGGGGGGATGGAGAGGGGGACGAGGGGGAGAGGAAGGAAGGGGCTGAGTGTGGGAAGGCCTCCTGGAGGAGGTGAGCTCTCAGCAGGGCCTTTGAAGGGAGGAAGAGAGCTAGCTTGGCGGATGGGCAGAGGGATTGGGTGCATTCCAGGCCCGGGGGATGACGTGGGCCGGGGGTCGATGGCGGGACAGGCGAGATCGAGGTACGGTGAGGAGATTAGCGGTGGAGGAGCGGAGGGTGCGGGCTGGGCTGGAGAAGGAGAGAAGGGAGGTGAGGTGGGAGGGGGCGAGGGCATGGATGGACAGCCTGGAAGCCCAGGGTGAGGAGTTTCTGTCTGATGCGCAGATTGATTGGTAGCCACTGGAGATTTTTGAGGAGGGGAGTGACATGCCCAGAGCGTTTCTGGACAAAGACAATCCGGGCAGAGGCGTGAAGTATGGATTGAAGTGGGGAGAGACACGAGGATGGAAGATCAGAGAGGAGGCTGGTGCAGTAGTCCAGATGGGCTAGGATGAGAGCTTGAACGAACAAGGTAGCGGTTGGGATGGAGAGGAAAGGGCGGAGCTTGGCAATGTTGCGGAGCTGAGACCGGCAGGTTTTGGTGACGGCTTGGATGTGAGGGGTGAATGAGAGAGCGGAGTCGAGGATGACACCAAGGTTGCGGGCTTGTGAGACGGGAAGGATGGTAGTGCCGTCAACAGAGATGGGAAAGTCAGGGAGAGGGCAGGGTTTGGGAGGGAAGACAAGGAGTTCAGTCTTCAAGGAGCAGGTCAAAACCGAGAAACCCGGGCCGGAGGTAGCCGCCTTGGGCCTGCCGCGCTGGTCCAGCACGTGTTCTCCCAAGCCGCTCTAGGGCCGAGGAGCGCAGCGTAGGCTGCCGTCCGATCAGAGGGCCAGTTCCATCTCTGGGGGGACATAGTCCTGCCCCTCTACTGTTGCCCCGCATCCCCGAAAGGAGACAGCGGCAGAGCTGGGTGTCACCAACGCCCATTAGCCCCCGGGGTCGGTCCGCAGGACCGGCTCCAAGGATCCAAGGAGAAGCCGAAGCCACGCCAAGGGGAAACTCCTCTGCCCTCTAGTTCTCTCACCGGTCCCTTTAATCTCCCCTCCTGAGCCACTCTGGGGGCTCCCACAGATACCTGTGGATAAACCGTGGAAGGGCCTCTGTTTCCACCTGCACTCCCAGAATAATAATTTTGGCATTTGTTACTGTGTTCCAGCCACCGTTCTAAGCGCTGGGGTGGAAACAAGCGAATCGGGTGGGACACAGTCCCTGTCCTACGTGGGGCTCACGGTCCCAATCCCCATTTTACAGATGAGGTAACCGAGGCCCAGAGAAGTTCAGCGACTTGTCCAACGACACGCAGCAGAAAAGTGGTGGAGCCGGGATTAATCCCGCGCTCTGTCCATTAAACCATGCTAATCTAAGCCTTTTCCCAAGCGTAGCGGCTTTCCCAAGCGTAGGGGCGTGTGAATTTGATGCGGGAGGACTCTCCGCGGGCTCCGCCACCCCACCTCTTGCGGCCACCGTTCCCTCCTGGGCGCGGGATGGTGGCGAGCCAAGGGTGGGACGTCAAAGAGGGTGACCTTGAGCGTCCTCGGGGAGTCTGGTGCTCTGTGGGGGGCCCAGGAGAGCCCCCCACAATAATAAGAAGCCCTGACTGTATGACAAGCACTGTACTGAGCACTGGGGTAGATACAAGATAATCAGGTCCCGTATGCAGCGTGGCTCAGTGGAAAGAGCACGGTCTTTGGAGTCAGAGGTCATGGGTTCAAATCCCGGCTCCGCCAATTGGCAGCTGTGTGACTTTGGGCAAGTCACTTCTCTGGGCCTCAGTTCCCTCATCTGTAAAGTGGGTTTGAGCTTCTTAAATTTCAGATATAGTTTTAGCTTTTATTTTGATGATTCACACCCCAAAGCGTATCCGCATGCTAAGGGTTTCCTCGGTCCCAATCCCTCTGGCCCGGATTGGCGAAAGGCGCAGTTTCCCGATGTACCCTCACTTACCTGGCCACCCTGCTGGCCTCACTGGGTTTAATGGGCCGGACCCTGAGTTCCGACCTCAACGTGGTGGGGATGAGAGCCCAGCCTGGGAACACTCGCTCAGCCTCACACAGTAGCAGCAATCATTATCGTCATCATCATCATCGTAATGATAATCGTAATGATGATAATGACCGTATTGATTCAGCGTGTGCAAAGCAACGTGCCGCGTAGAAGCAAATAATCAGATCGGGCAAAGCCCGTACAGTGTAAGGGGGAGAGAAAGCAGGGATCTTCTCCCCATTTTACAGAGTAGAAAACTGAAACTCAGAGGTGTTAGGTGGCTTGCCTGGGGTCACACAGCAGGTGAGGAGCAGAGCCAGGCCTCAAGGCTTACAGCCCTGGGATCTCTCCAATTTTTATTTATTTAATGGTATTCGTTAAGCGTTTACTATGTGCCGAGCAGTGACCTAAGCGCTGGGGTAGATACAAGCTAATCAGGTTGGACACAGTCCCTTTCCCACATGAGGTTCATAGTCTCAATCCCCATTTTGCAGATGAGGTAACTGAGGCACAGAGAAGTGCGGTGACTTGCTCAGAGTCACGCAGCAGACAGGTGGCAGAGCCAAATTAGAATCCAGGTCCTTTGACTCAGTCAATCAGTCAATGGTATTCATTGAGCACTACCTATGTGCAGAGCTCTGTACTAAGCGCTTGGTACAGAGCGCCAGGCCCAGGTCCTTACCACCAGGCCACGCTGCTTCTCTAATAGGCCCCACAGCCTCTCAAAAGATGATGATAATAATAATAATAATTGTGGTATTTGGTATGCACTTACTATGTGCCAGGCACTGTACTAAGTGGTGGGGGAGATATACCAGGTGCCCAGAGGCCTCAATTCCCAGGAAACTCCAGGCTCCCTTCGAGGAGGAGGGGGTTTTGCCCAGAAAAGCACATCCCGGCTCACTTTTGTGGCCAAATGACCCAACACCCGTTCTTCCAAACACGGGGCTTCCGTTGAAAGTTGTTGACAGTGACAGCTCGTTGCCCAGAAGGCACCAAGCCGGCTCAGAGCAGTGGGCAGAATGCGGATCAATTCTTAAATCACCAGTGCCTTTTCTGGTTGTGAAAATATAAAGAAAAATTTGAATTAAAATCTCTCCCTGATGTTTTACTCTCTCTATATGTATATGTTATATGTCTATCTATAAGGTACACAGTAGAAATCTAGCTAAACAAATAAAACTCCAGAAATCTAGGCCCCAAATATGAATGAACACAGATAGTCCCCTAGCCACTCTGGGCCCCAGAGTGTTTTGGCTCTGATTATCTTGTTTCAGCCCCAGCACTTGGCGTGGTGTCGGCACACAGTAAGCGTTAATCAATTCCACAGTTCTGATGGTGACGGTTGAGCTGTTTTCTGGGGTGGGTGGCCCCTTGTAATGGTGGTAGGTAGACCCCTGTAAGGAAATTGGACATTTTGGGGCACTCAGGTGCCTTAAGTCTACAGAAACCACCACCTGCATCAGTGTGTGGTGATCTGAAACGACTGTTCATCGTATGTGGGTTTGAATGGTAAATGAAAATTTTATTTGGTGACAGACTGTAATGTGATACTCTTCTTGTCCCCCTCCCAGGATTCTGCTTTGTTGCTGACAATGCCCGTGTGTTGGGCTGTAGACACAACGACCCGGTTAAGTGATATGAATTAAGAAATACATCATTTTAGTAAGTATAACAGTGTGTGTTTGTGAGTGTGTGAACAAGCACCAAGTTTTTGTGGACAATTTCTTTCCATTCCTGGATCTTCCCTCAGACCTTCTGACATTCTTGGGACACTTTGCCTAGGCCCAAAGCCTTCCCTTTCAGGTCTCCAATTCCCTGGGCAGATTGAGCCCATCAGCCACTCTTAGCATCCTGGGGTTTATGTTGTCCTTTTTGGCCTCCTTTTTGTTGTTATTTTTTCTCATTTCCATTTTAGGTATATGATTTGTTTCTGTTGTTCTCTCCTGTTAGACTGCAAGCTCCTCAAAGGCAGGGATTACATCTTCTCCCTTTCCTTTTGCACACAACAGATGCCCAGCCCCTGTCTCTACATGCAGCAGGTGCCCAGTGCCACACTGCCTAGTCTCTGCAGGGACCCGATATAGGGCTGACTTTAAGCAGACCACTAGTCAGTCAATATCAGTCAGTGGTATTTATTGAGCGTTTACTGTGTGCCACTGTGCTGAGCACTCGGGAGAGAACCATATCACAATGAACAGACCCATTCCCTGTCCACAACGAACTTACACTCAAGAGGGCCCACACTGGACCTGGGCATTAGCGAGTACACTTGCCTTTCTGGGATGATTAAAAATGATCGTGCCAGGGAGAGGAATGAGAGGTTACTATCCTCCTGACCTCACTCCTCTTCATCTGAAAAGCAAGGTAGGATTTGGCATCTGGTGCCCCTAGCTTCCCAGAAAGCACCACAATTATTATTATTATTAATACGTTGGTCGAATGAGAGATGAGTCGAGCACAGCGTTGAGGTGACGGGCTTGTGAGACGGTAAGGATGGTGGTGCTGTCTACAGTGCCAGGAATGTCAGCGGGGAGTACAGAGTTTGGGTATGAAGATAAAGAGTTGTGTTTTGGACAAGTTAAAGTGGGAGGTGTTGATGGGAAATCCAATTAGAGAGGTCCTGAAAGCATGAATTTATAATAAATAAATAATAAATAAGTATTATTTATATATATATATATATACAATTTATTTATTTATTTTACTTGTACATATCTATTTTATTTATTTTGTTTTGTTGGTATGTTTGGTTTTGTTCTCTGTCTCCCCCTTTTAGACTGTGAGCCCACTGTTGGGTAGGGACTGTCTCTATGTGTTGCCAATTTGTATTTCCCAAGCATTTAGTACAGTGCTCTGCACATAGTAAGCGCTCAGTAAATACGATTGATGATGATGATGATGATGAAACCTGGCCTGGGGTGGGGAAGGGGGGTGGTGGGAAGAAGGGATTGGGGGTTGGCCTGCCTGTTTTTGCCCACTAACAGGGCAGAGGCCTGGGACTGGTTGGTTTTCTGCCATTTCCCATTTGGCACATGTGGGGTGAAGTGAGGCGGTGAACCCGTGCTACCGTGCTGCAAACCGAACGGCTCGGTGTGCACCCCGAAAGGCTCCATTCGCTATGTTCTTCCTTCTTCTGAAGGTCTCCCCGATGGCCTCCCGGGCCTCCTCCTTCCCGGGAACGGAGCGTCCTCCGCGGCTTGGGAACGCCGGACCCTGCCGGATTTAGGAGCCACCTTCGCTTCCTCGTGCTCCTCCACCATGGAAGACCCAGAGGCGGAGTTCGACTCCGGGCTGGAAGAGGACGACTCAAAGCAGCAGGACGTTGTTTTCGGGGAGTCCACGATCTTTGTGGCCTTCCGGGGAAACATAGGCGACGAGGACTTGAGACGGAAACTGGATGCCATATTGGAGAACGTCCCCCAGCTCTTAAGCATGGGTAAATCCGCTCTCAGGTCTCCCGCGGTTAGGACTCCTACTCTTTCTTCCCAGAGCCGGGACCCTGGTGAACGCTCCGGAGTGGTGGGGTTCATTCCCCGGAAAAGGTCTCTGGCGGGGATCGGTCTCACCGTCGGAGGCCTGCCTGGCTTGTACGGGCCAGTCTCTGGCCATTCTTGAGTTGGTATTTCACTGGTGATAATATTAATGATTGTTTTATTTGTTAAGCACTCTCGTTGCTCCAAGCACTCTTCTAAGCTCTGGGGTAGGTAAAGAGTATTCAGGTTAGAACCCAGGTCCTTCTGACTCCAAAGCCCATACTCCAGCCACTGTGCCACCCTCCCGCTGCCCTGGTCCCGAAAGAAGGACTCAAGCCCAATGGCCAGACACTCCCTTGGCGCAAAGGCCAGGAACCCCCTCACCTCGGCCTGGGCATGGGTCAGTGCCTGTGTCAGCCTGGTTTCCCACCGATTCTGGCCGGCCAAGGAGGCTCCCTTTTCCCACTTGCTGCTTACGGCAAGGCCCTCCTAAATCCTCCTGGTGATTTTGGGAGATGTCGGATTGACGTCCAGGCTTTCCCGACCAGCTGCTGAGGGGGGCCGGGGCCAGGTCGAATGACGACAGCCTTGCTTTTCTGGCAGCGTATTTCACACGGTCCTGGGAAGGTTGGTGCAGGGTGGCCCGCTCAGGGCCCAGTCCTCCCCTTTGCATTTCTGGCCCTGTTTGCCCCGCTCTTCTTTGGGTTGATTTTGAACAATCGCAGATGCTGCTGGGACTTTGTCGCGTGCTTTCAGCATTTCTCTGGGATATTTTGGGAGTCAGGGAAGGTCTCCAGCTCTAGAAGGAAGTAGCCGTAGGTGACCGCGGGGTGCTGGTGGCGGGAGATGGGTGCTGCCGGGGTGGGGGGAGGCACTCAAAGGGGAAGGGACCAGAGAAATTCCCCCTCCTCCCAGCGCGGTGGCAGCCCAGACGGTTGCCCCAGCGTTCCAGGTGGGTCCTCCTGGACCGTCGGAAGCGTCCTCTAACCGCTACCTCCCTCCTTTCTCCCCAAGAGTCTGGCAGGCTGAGAGTGCGGAAGGTGGAACCGTGGAACAGCGTCCGCGTGACCTTCAATATCCCCCGGGAGGCCGCGGAGCGGCTGCGGAACCTGGCGCAGAACAACAACCGGCAGCTCCGGGACTTGGGGATCCTCTCCGTGCAGATCGAAGGTATCGTGCCCCGGGGATGGATGTCCGGCCGGTCTGGGCTTTGGGGAGGTAGACGGATAGACGTGCCCTGACGCCTCTGGCCGTCTGGAAGGTGGTCAGCGGTCGCGAATCGTATCTGCTGGTTTTCATCAGGGTCCGGGATTATTGGGGGGTCTGGAGCAGGATCAGGTGCCCAGGTTGCCGGGGTTCTCTGGGAGTTAATGTTTTGACCACAGTGGCTGCAGCAGATATTACCCAGAAGTAAAGTTCAGGGACATTTGGAGAGTGGAGGGGGGTTTTCGGGGCCAGGAAGCCGGTGTGTCGAGGGAGGCTACCGCCGGTGGGGAGTTGCCACGAGGGCCCTTGAGCGGGGTGAAGGGGGTCATCCTGGGACACCGATAGACCTCGGGCAGGCGCTGCCCGAATCCTCTACTGGAGGTGTAGACTCGGTGGAAGGGCCGAGTCTCGGACGGGGCCGTGGCTGCGACTGCCTTGGCCCAGGACTGCCCCGCAAGGTGGCAATTTCTTTGCGGAGACAACCCTGCCGAGGGAAATCTGCCCACAGAGCCACTTCCCTGCAGATGGGAGTGCTTTCCACCATCCCAGCAAGCCATTCCTCACCACACCTAAGTGGATTAGAGCCATGACCAGGCGATAGACTGTGACTTTTAGACTGTGAGCCCACTGTTGGGTAGGGACTGTCTCTCTATGTTGCCGACTTGTACTTCCCAAGCGCTTAGTACAGTGCTCTGCACACAGTAAGCGCTCAATAAATACGATTGATTGATTGATAGGACTGTTTGAAACCCAGCCGTGACGAACCTCATTTTAGCCCCCTCTAGGCCCCCCTGCTTAGCCAAGTTTCTGCTGCCGGACAAGGGCACCTCAAGCCCACCTGTCTGCGGAACTGGTTTCCCTCCCGAGGCCGGGGACAACTTGTGCCGTCCACTCACTGGGTTTTCTGGGTGGCCCCCGGGCAGTGCCAGGAGCCGCCAGTGGGGAAGAGGAGGAAGAGGAAGGCCCCGCAGCGGCCCGTGAGCGTGCAGGACTGGAACCTGGCTCCTGACTGGGAGCGGGCAGGGTGTAGCGGCCCCTCCCAGGCGCTGGGAGGGACGGTGGGAGGCAGCCAGAGGGCTGCCGGCTAGGTCTGCTTGCAGGGAGGACCAGCGGTGGATCCCTCCCTACTCCCGGCCCACTTCCCGGCCTTTCGGCCGGCTTCTCCGAGGGAGCGACCGCTGCAGCCTTCCCCGGCAGGGTGACAGCAGGCCCGCCACTTATCGCGCAGCTCTTCAGTGCAACCCGTGCCTCTAGTTGCCCAGCCCTTCCTCAGAATTTTCCCTGGGAGCATCTTTCACCCTGCGACTCACTGTTTCAACTGTAAACTGCTTGCCTTCTCAGGGGAAGGAGCCATCAACCTGGCTCTGACTCAGAATCGAGGTCAAGATGTCCGCATGAACGGACCCATGGGAGCGGGTAATTCAGTGAGAATGGAGTCGGCTTATCCCATGCCAGGCGGGCCAGGTGAGTTCCCGGTTCCCACGGCAGTGGGTCCGCTTACTGGTGTTCCCCCTCCGCTGAACGTAGGCGCAACAGCTGGGTGCTGCCCTGGGCTTTGCATAAATTCCCCTTATGGTTTTGGGCGAGGGGCTCGCCCTCAGAGCCCGTGCACTTTGGGGTGGGAATTTGGCCTTCCCAGTAGATGGCCATAACTGAAGTGAACTCCAGATTCCTGTGGTTGGTCACCCGGTTAAATTTCGTCGTTGGGGCTCAGCTGTTTGGGTTAACTGTCGGGGAGGTTTTCCTTTCGAGGCTTTGGCTCAGTGGATCTGGCCATCCGACTTCCAGTTGGGCACCGTCGGTTCCTTTCCCCCCGAAAGGCCATGTCTCGGGCTCTGTGGGTTTGGGGAATGTTGCCAGGGCAAGGCAAAGCCTTGGCAGCTTTCACACACACCCCAGGGCTGGCAGAATCCCACCAGCTTCTTGAAACACTAACGGGGGGGCGGACAGGGATGCATTGGGTCCGATCTGCTTATATTCCATTTACCCTAGTGCTAGGACAATGCTTGGCACAGAGAAAGTGGGGCTTTTTAGCATACGGTATTTGTTAAGCACTTTTTTAAAAAATGGAATTTGTTAAACGCTTACTATGTCTCAGAACACTGGGGTAGATGCAAGTCGGAAACAGTCCATGTCCTACATGGGAATCACCGCCTCAGTCCCCATTTTACCGATGAGGTAACTGAGGCACAGAGAAGTTAAGTGACTTGCCCGAGGTCACACGCAGGGAAGTGATGGGGCTGGGAACAGAACCCAGTTCCTCTGGCTCCCAACTAGGCCTCGCTGCTTCCCACAATTCCCACTTAGCAAATACCACCATTAATATTGGGAGTGATGGCAGTTTTTGATATGCTTGGGGTGGGATTGGAGTAGGGATTGGGGTTGAGTTTGCTCCTTTGTGGTGTATTCAATAGTTGGTTTCTCAATCAGTCAGTCAGCCGTATTTATCGAGCGCTTACTGTGTGCAGAGCACTGTATTAAGCGCTGGGAAAGTACAGTATAGCAATAAACGGATACATTCCTTGCCCACGACCAAGCTTACAGTCCAGAGCAGGAGACAGACATCAATGTAAATAAATAAGCTACAGACATGCACGTAAATGTTGTGGGGCTGGGAGGTGGGGATGAATAAAGGGAGCAAGTCAGAGCGATGCAGAAGGAAAGGGAGAAGAGGAAAGAAGGGCTTAGGGAGGCGGTGTGCTTTCAGTAAGGCTTTGAAGGGGGTCAGCTCAGACAGTCACTAAATTGGGCCCGTGGAAGGCCCAAACAGACCTGGATGCTTGATCCCCTACGATGATGATGATGATAATGATAGTGCTATTGGTTAAACGCCTGCTCTGTGCAAAGCATCGTGCTAAGTGCTGCGGTAGATACAGGGTATCCAGGTCAGACACATTCCTTGTCCCCCGTGGGGCTCCCAACCGAAGTGGGAGGGAAAGCAGGTATTGAATCTTCATTGTAAAGATGAAGCTGTGGCCAAGAAAAGTGAAGCAGCGTCGCCGAGGTCACATGGGTGACAATCAATCAATCGTATTTATTGAGCGCTTACTATGTGCAGAGCACTGTACTAAGCGCTTGTGACAAAGCTGGTATTTAGAACCCAGCCTCCTGACTCCCAGTCCCGTGCTCTTTCCACTAGGTCAAGCTGCCTCTCTTAAGGGCCCCTTCCCTTTGGGACCTCGGCTGGCGGCTGGCCCTCGCCCCGGCCTGCCTCAGTGTCCTCCCGTGCAGCGGCACGCTTTAAGCCCAGCTTCTGGGAAAGCCCTATGGAGGAGTCTCCCGGAACGAAGAGAAGCTGAAACGTCCCTCCCTGAATCCAGAGTGGGGCTTTAGGGGGTCCGGGATTTAGGGGCCACTCGTTGCTTCTGAGCACTACCCGGGAGTAAAGGCTCACTCCGTCTCCCTGCCTCTCCTCCCACCCTCAGCCCAAGGCGTGACGACCCCTCCTCGGGGACCACCCTGTCTGTCGGAAGGAGGGAGGGGTCGGCCCGAACCTGGGCCAGGAAACAGAGAGTTTCAAAAGCCTTTCTGGCGGCGACTCCCTCCTCCGAGCAGGGTGGTGCTCAGCGAGGGACCCAGGACTTGAAAGATTTTCCCACTTATTCCTTTGAGAATCTTCTTCCCAATATGCTCTCCTCTGCCGTGCTGAGGAAAGGTGCGAGGGTTTAAGCCCGTGGCGCTCGGAAGAGGAACGCCCTTCCATTTCTGGGTGCTGCAGCTTGAGTCCGGTGATTTCTGGCCCCCAGCCCGGCCTCCTGCACAGAGAGAGGCCGGGGGCCGGGCACGTTTCCCCGGGCATTAGCGCTGACTTCTGCGTGATCTCTAGGGTTAATGAGGATGAGCAGTCCGGCGGCTGTCATGATGTCCCAGGGAGGAAACGTCTCATCTTCTCTTCTGGCCACGGGCTCCAGCGCCGACATGCAGCCCAGGGCCCCTCGGCCCGCCCCGCCACCAGGTAAGATGGGGCTGGGGTTGGGCTCCAGAAGCCGTCGCCCACTCTGCCTCACCCTGTTCGGGGAAAGGCGCGGAGTTCATCTTTTGGAGGCATAAAAGGGCCGGTGGTAGTATTTACCACTGTCCCCTTGGGGCCGAGCATGGCGCTAGGTGTGTTGGAAGGACTGCCGTCTATGGCTGTGTGTCCCCTCGCCCTCCTGCCATCTGTTGGCAGGTGCCCCCGTGCCAACCTGGGTCTGGGCTCTTGGGTGGGGTGGGATTCAGAGGACATTGCTCTCTGAGGCTTCTCCTCCCCTCCCTCTGTGGCCCTGTTGACCAGTTCCCCGGAAGACGCTCGTTCGCCCGAGTGTGTGTTCTCATTCCGGGGGTCACCGGGGAATGTTTGTATTTTCACTGTGGCACATTCATGGCTTCAACTAGGGAGCCCTTTCGCCGCCACTTTGGGTCTCTCACATCTGTGCCTCGGCACGCGCCTTGCCACAGAAAGCTCGTGCCTTCGCGTGGGCCTCGCCACCGAACATCCGCTTGTTCACTGGATTTTGGCTCGGCCGCAGTTGGAGAATCGGGGCCCGCCCGTCCAGCAGTGGGTCCGTGCAGCTGCGGGGCCGGAGACGGTGGTGGGCGGGGGAGGGGACTAGGGGACCCCTCTATTTGGATGGGAACAGTTGTATCCGGTGAAGTTTTTTCTGACATTTCAGCCGATTTAAGGATAATAATAACGATGGCATTTATTAAGCGCTTACTCTGTGCAAAGCACTGTTCTAAAAAGCGCTGTGGAGGTTACAAGGTGATCAGATTGTCCCACGGGGGGCTCACAGTTGAGAAGCAGTGTGGCTCAGTGGAAAGAGCCCGGGCTTTGGAGTCAGAGGTCGTGGGTTCAAATCCCGGCTCTGCCAATTGTCAGCTGTGTGACTTTGGGCAAGTCTCTGTGCCTCATTTCCCTCATCTGTAAACTGGGGATGAAGACTGTGAGCCCCCCGTGGGACAACCTGATCACCTTGTAACCTCCCCAGCGCTTAAAACAGTGCTTTGCATATAGTAAGAGCTTAATAAATGTCATCATTATCATTATTAGTCCCCATTTTACAGATGAGATAACTGAGGCCCAGAGAAGTTAAGTGACTTGCCCACAGCCACACAGCTGACAATGGCGGAGCCGGGATTTGAACCCGTGACCTCTGACTCTAAAGCCCGGACTCTTTCTACTGAGCCACGCTGCTTCTCTAAGCAAAGGATGAAAAAGGAAAGGATGAAAAATCAAAGCTGTTTGTGAGGAGCTTCATTCTGTAGGAGAACTGGGACTCACTCTTTCCTCCTTTGGAGGATTTTTTTTGAGGCTCCCCCGGCAGCGTTTCCTTTCCAAGTTTCCAGCCCTGGACTGCGTTTCTAAAGAGACGCCTCCCTCATTCATTCAGTAGTACTTATTGAGCGCTTAATGTGTGCAGAGCGCTGTACTAAGCGCTTGGGAAGTACAAGTTGGATCTTCAGGGGGTGGTGGCCGTGACCTCTGCCAGGCCTCCAGAGAAGGCATCGCCCTCTTGGAAAGGAAGCATCCCACCTCCCCTCTGCCAAGAGATAAGCGCACCAGGCTGTATTGACCAGAATGGCGGGGGCCTTGGGGGGGGTCCAGGGCAGGGCCACTGGGCATCAAGGGGGAGGTGCTGGTCCTCGTCAGGCATTTCCCGGGGCTCCAACCCGAAGCACCCCCACTGCCAATCCTAGTGCGTGGCTCGTGTCAGCCCCCAAACGACCTCACCCTTCTGAGCCCTGCAGGCTAACGACCGACCGTTTTGCGGACTGTCGTAAACAGATGCGCTGGACCCGCTCCTGTCGGGGCTCCCCCTGCAGCAGCCAAGTCACCCTCCCGGGCCTCTTGGTCCTCAGTTCCACCCCATGGCCATGGCAGGCAGCAGGCAGATGAACCCAGCGAGTTTCCAGCAGCCGCAGCCGCAGCTTCAACTCCAGCAGCAGCAGCAGATGCAGCAGCAGCAGCTCCAGCAGCAGCAGATGCAGCTGCAACAGCAGCAGATGCAGCCCCGGCCCCCGCAGCAGCAGCAGCCACCTCCGCAGGGCGTCCGCCCCCCTTTCCCAGCCTCCGCTCAGGTGCCCGTGCCCCCTGGTTGGAACCAGCTTCCGTCTGGAGCCCTTCAGCCCCCTCCGGCCCACGGGCCTCTGGGCCCCTTGACAGCAAACCCAGGCTGGAAAAAGGCCCCCTTGGCGGGGCCCATGCAGCTGCAGCCTCAGCAACAGCCAGCGCCCCCGCCGCAGCCTCTCCATCAGCAGCAGCAACCGCCGCCGCAGCCACCACTGCAGCAGCCGCCGCCGCAGCCTCTCCAGCAGCCACAGCCGCAGCCTCTCCAGCAGCAACAGCAGCAGCAGCAGCAGCAGCAGGCACCCCTGCTCCAGGCCCGCCCATCCCTGGCCGCAGCTCAGACCCCAAACCACCCCCCGCCTCCGTACCCCTTCGGCAGTCAGCAGGCCTCTCAGGCGCACGCCAGCTTCCCTTCCCTGGGCAGCCCGGGCCCCTTCGGGGCCGCGCAGATGAAGAGCCTCCAGGGCGGGCCCTCCCGCGGCCCCACGCCTCTCCAGCAGCCCCACCTGGCCTCCAAGTCCCCTGCCTCCTCTCCCTCCGCCTCTTCCTTCCAGCACGGCTCTCCTGCCTCCTCTCCAACTGTTGGCCAGACCCAGCAGCAGCAGCAGCAGCAGCAGCAGCAGCAAATGGGGCCCAGGCTGGCTCAAGGTAGTGCCCTTCCCCAGGGATTCCAGCCTCCGGCCAGCTCTCCAGGACGGAGTCCCATGGTGCCGCCACAGGGAAGCGTGCCGCCCAACTTCCTGGTGATGCAGCAGCAGCAACAGCAGCAGCCGCCCGCCCAGCCGCAGCCGCCGCCACCAAGTCAGGGTCCACAGGGCTTGCAGCCCGGCCTAGGAGGTGAGAGCCCTTAATCTGCGGGACTCCCTCAGGCTCCCCAAGAGAGGACAATTACTAGGACGTCCTCGGTTTCTAGAATTGGCTTGGGCACTGCACCGGGTGGACGCCTGGTGCACTGTGGGGAGAATCGTCCGTGGGAGGGGTGGGGGGATCCCTTGAGGTAAAGTCCTGTGGGGAGCACTTGGTGTTTGGCGGTGGAGAGAGAGAGAGAAAGAACGTGCTCCGGGAAGAACCCTCTGGGGAGAGAGCCATTGAGGGAGGAGGAGCGGGGAACTATCTGTTGAGGTGTCATGGTGGCAGTCCGAGAGCCAACTGAACTGTGCTCTCGTCCTGTCTCTCTCCCTGGGTGAAGCCACTTCAGCCGGTGGTGAGGCTGGATGGAAGCACCTGGAAGTCCTGTCAGCCATTCAGAAGGACAGGCTGCCAACAGGGAGGTTGGGCTGGGAGGCGGGATTGGTAGTCTGTGGTCTTGTCTCCATCGTTGGGGGCAGACCCGGCCCCAAGATATACTTTTTAACTGAAAAACTCTCTTCCCAAAGCATTCTTGGCCATTGCAGATGGATTCCCCCCTCCCTGCCACCAACCCGGTGGGGTCTGGGGGAGCTGAAGGCCTGGACTGTTTTCTCTAGTGCTGCTTTGCTTGTGTAAACGGAGCCCATGGCTGGGCCTGCCACTTGGCCCCTTGTAGAGGAGCTCAGCTGTGGCACAGTAGAAGAGTGATCCTCAGGGCTTGGACCTTCCTGGCCATGAATAGACTTGCCCCGGTGGCCTTTGGGGAAGGAAAAGAAGTAGTGAGGGGAAATCCGACGAGTGACTTTGCCTCTTTGGTAGGAGTATGAGCCCACTGTTGGGTAGGGACTGTCTCTATATGTTGGCAATTTGTACTTCCCAAGCGCTTAGCACAGTGCTCTGCACACAGTAAGCGCTCAATAAATACGATTGATGATGATGAATATGTTCTTTGAAGCCAAAGCCCCAGGCACTTGAGAAGCAGTATTTCTGGAATCCATTCACTGAGCACTTGCTAGGTGCAGAGCACTGTACTAGACGCTTGGGAGAATACAGTGCAACAGAGTCAGCTGAAACGCCCCCGCCCGTAACAGGCTTGCAGCATAGAGGTGGAATGAGAGAAAAAGCCCAGGATTGTGGGGCAGATTCCCAGATCTTTCCCTCCTGGAAAGAGAGTTGGTTCCTTCCTAGTAGCTGAGGCTACGTTGGAGGAGCTGGCTTGAGTTTGTTGGGAGGGACCCGGAGGCTCGAGAGGGCCACGGGTCATCTCTGCTCCCAATCAGAGAAGCCGCTTCCATCCAAGCTTCGCTGCTCACTGGGCACATTGCATCCCAACTCATCTCTGCCTTTTCCGGTGCTGGGACTATAGTTCGTACGCTCATTAAATTGTATTTAGTAAGCGCTTACTGTGTGCAGAGCACTGTAATGAGAGCTTGGGAAAGTACATTACAACAATAAAGATTGACAGTCCCTGCCCACAATGAGCTGGGCTCAGCCACTGCTGGCCCCGTAGCTTCAGCCGGGCCCGTAGCCATAGCTATAGCCAAGCCTAGAGTCACAGCTGGGAGCATGGTCCCAGCCAGGGATGCCACTGGGAAGGAAGGAGGAGGCCATCTGGCTGTAACATGGTGGCTCGGGGCAGAGGGCAGCATGAGGTAGCTGGGCATGGGGGCTCTGAGTTTCCAGGGCCAGCAGCCTCCTTCCAGCCCCCTGGCACATTTGCAGTGCGCATGCCGGTTAGTATTTTCCTTTTGTTTCGGCAATGCGCACAGCAAAAGATGCTCATTTTGGTCCAGATCCCTGGACAGAGCATAAACTGTGGCCAGTATGCCTGCCGGAGCCCAGCTGGAAGAGCCCTCGGACAGCCTGCCCTCCATTGTCCACCCGCTGCAGCTCGGGCACCGGCTGACGGGTCAGTGCCCTGTTTTGTCTCCCTCCCAGGAATGCCCAAGCGCCTCCCACCCAGCTTCCCAGCTGGACCTGCCAACCAGGCCTTCATGCCAGGTCAGGCCCCATCTACGGCCGCAGGAGCCCCTGGGAGCACCGGAGCACCTCAGCTGCAAGGGAATCAAAATGTGCCTCATGCAGGTTTGTCTCATGCATTCGTTCATTTTGTCATATTTATTGAGCACTTACTGTGTGCAAGGCACTATACTAAGTGCTTGGGAGAGTTCAATATAACAACAGACACATTCCCAGCCCACAGTGAACTCCACTTCCTCCATCCATCTGTCCCTCTGACCATCCTTCCCTCCCTCTCCATCTGCCTGCTTCTCTGTCCATGCTTCCTTCCCTCCCTCGCTCTCCATTCCTCTGTCCCTCTCTCTGTGCTCTTCACACAGTAAGCGCTCAATAAATACGATTGAATGAATGAATGAATGAATCTCTCCTTCTTTCCTTCTATCTCTCTGCATCCGTCTGTCTCTCTGTCCAACCTTCCTTCCCTCCCTCCCTCTCCAACTATCGGTCCCTCTCTCCATCCTCCTCTCGATCCTTCCCTCTCCATCTGTGTATCCCTCCTTCCTTCCGTCTCCATCGCTCTGTCGCTCTGGAGTCTGTTTCCTTCTCTCTTGCTTGTTGAGGTGTTTGTGTTTAGTCCTCTGGACTAACGTGGCCCACTGTTGTTCATCCATGAGTTTAGGGTCTGACCTGGGTATCGGGGGCCAAGTCCGGCCGGGGTGGTCGCAGTCTGTGCGGGCCAGTGTGGGGGGCGGCAGCTGCCCAGCACGCCGCCGCTCCGGGTCCCGGGCGACCAGTGGACGGTGCTCGGTCCCGTCTGGTCGGGACGGTGTTGGGGGTTTGCTGACTCACTCTGGGCTTGCCTTTCCAGGAGCCCAAGGAGCTGGCCCTCCCCAGAACCAGCTGGCCGGCCCCCACGGCCCACCGAGCATGATGCAGCCCGGCTTAATGGGTCTCCATGGCAACCTAAACCAACAGCCACTGCCACAGCCGCCGCCGCCGCCGGCGGGTTCCGGCGGCGTGCCCCCGGTGAACCTAGCCAACGTGCCGCCGCAGTCTCAGCTCCTGGGCTTGCACCAGCAACTCCTGGCCTCCCAGGGGCCCATGGCGACCCCGCAGTCTCCGATGATCCTCTCACGGACCCAGCTCATGCCCCAGGGACAGATGCTGGTGGCCCCTCAAGGCCAGGGCCAGGGCCAGGGCCTCGGGCCGTCTCCCCCCAGGATGGCCCCGCCCAAGCCCCTGGCCCCACCGCAGGGCCAGCCGCTGATGTCGCCTCACGGGCAGGTGGTGGGCCCGCAGGGCCAGGTCCTGCTGCAGCAGAGCCCCGGGATGGAGCAGATGATGAGCGGACAGGTGCCACCCAGCAAGCCGCCCTTCGGGGCCCCAAGCCAGGCCGGGGTGCTGCTGAGGGGCCCGGCGCCGGCCCTGCAGGGGAGTATGGTGCCATTCCCGGCCCAGATGATGGCCCCGCAAGGCCCAGGGGGCGGCGGCGGCGGCGCCGGGGGCGGCGGCCCGGCTCAGCCCCTGCGGCCCGCGGGCCCCGCCCCGCACGGGCCTCCGCAGCCCGGGGAATCCCCGGCGGCCCCGAGCGGCGACATCGGCCTGACCCAGTTGATGCCCGACGTCTCCGCCCAGCAGGCGAACCTGGGACCTCCCCACCTGCCGACCCTGCCGGGGGCCGCGGGAACGGGAACTCACTTTGCGGGCCCCGGGGGGCCGTTCGCCGCTCCCTTTGGCGGGCCGCCTGGAGGGAGCCAGCTCTCCTGTGGCCAGAGTCCCGGCTTCCCGGTCAACAAGGATGTTACCCTGACCAGCCCGTTGCTGGTCAACCTGCTGCAGAGTGACATTTCCGCGGGGCACTTCGGAGTGGGCGGCAAACAGAATGCCCCCAACGCCAACAAGCCCAAGAAAAAGAAGCCCCCGCGCAAGAAGAAGAGCAGCCAACCTGGAGAGCCGCTCAGGTAGGTGGAATGGGCTTCCTCCGAACCCGTTTGGGGCCCCGAGCTCGGTGGACGGGGGGGTGGGCGGGAGCGACTCCCTCCCCTGGAAACCACTGGGTCGGCCCACCGGTGCTCCGGAAGACTCCCGGGAGGCCCTGGCTGCTCTTTGCCCCCGGAGACCACGAAATGTGGGCCTGGGGTGCAGGCGTGGGCTCTTCTCGCCCAGAAGGCTCAGACTCCCCCTGGGAATCCTTGGGCGGGTGGTCTCCGGGAGAGGTGGCCTCGGGCCAGTTTTATCTCTGAGGGCCTCGGAAAGGCCCAGCCTGAAAGGTGTCGGAAGGAGCACCGCCACGTCTGTGACGGCAACTCCAGGCGAGAGGAGACTCCGGGCCTATTTTGTGGACCAGCCTGGCACCCTAGCTCCGGCTGAGCCGTAGAACGGCAGACTCCCGGCTTGGCCTCATCCCGCAGGGCCCAAAGGGAGCCTGGCCACTCCTCCAGCCGATATCCTGTGGGAAAGTGGGGGCTCAGCCTCCCGGGCTCCCGGGGCTTCCCAGCCTGAGCCTGTCCCTATCTGTTGGTGTGCTCCCATAACACCAGGGAGAGGGGGGAGTGAGGCTTCTCCTCCCGTCACTTTTGGGACAGAAGAAGAGAGGAGGAGAAGGAGGAGGAGGAGGGAGTTGAACTTGGCAACCCTGCGGTAAGACACCAGGATTGAAGCTCAAAGTGCAGGAGAGGGTGGCACTCTGTGCTGGAGTTGGCAGGGATTTGTGGGGACTGGCAGAGGTAGTCCCGCCACCCCTCCATTTTTTCTGGGCCCCTCTTGCCTCCCTCCCCCCCCCGCCTCGCCTTGAACTCCAGCCCCAGGAGGCCACCTGACTTACTCCAAAGGGGGCTTGTTTCAGGGCTGCGGATTCACGCCCAACCGGGCTGGACGAGGCCGACCAGCAGCCGCTGCCCGGAGAGGAAGGCGTCACCCTAGACAGCACCAGCCCCAAGCTGCCGGATTTCACCAGCCGCCCACCATGTGAGTCAAAAGTGGGACGGGGGTGGGGGTCGGGGGTGTTGGTGTTGTTTGGTAGGGACCGTCTCCAAATGTTGCCAATTTGTACTTTCCAAGTGATTAGTACACTGCCCTGCACACAGTAAGCGCTCAATAAAGACCATTGAGTGAATGAATGAATGTGTGCTCGTGTGTGTCTGCGTGCCCTCCCTTCTTTCTTTCCTCCACTTCCTTTTTCCCAGACCTCTTCCCTTCCTCCCATAATAATAATGATGGTGTTTGCTAAGCGCTTACCATGTGCCAAGCACTGTTCTAGGCACAAGGGTAGATCCACGGTAATCAGGTTGTCCCACGCGGGGCTCACAGTCTTAATCCCCATTTTAAAGATGAGGGAACCGAGGCGCAGAGAAGTGAAGCGACTTGCCCAAAGTCACACAGCCGATAAGTGGCGGAGCCGGGATTAGAACCCACGCCCGTGCTCTTTCCACGGAGCCACGCCGCTTCTCGTAAGGAAGCCCTACCCGCTAAACATGCAGGCACCACATCGGGAGAATTTCTGCAGCAGCTCTGGGGCCTGTGGCCACGCTGGGAGGGGATTCCTCGCTTAGTACGGTGTTCTGCACACAGGAAGCGCTCAGTAAATACGATTGATTGATTGATTGATTCCTGGTGCACACCGGGAGTATGAGGCCACGCTGGGTGTACATGGTAGAAACCATTCTACTGGCACCCTGTCCGGTATCTTGAGGTTGCCTCCAAGAAACGTAAAAAGTAGCAGACCTTTTCTCCACACGAGCTGACCTGGTTCGTCCGTGTTGGGCTCGTTTTAGGTTATCCTTCTCAACCGGCTGAACAAAGGCCTCTTCAGCAGCTGCCTCCGCCCCTCATGCAGCACGTGGGCCCCCCGCCGCCGCCGCCGCCGCCCCCGCCGCCCTTACCTCCCGCGCAGCCGCCGCAGCCGCCGCCGCAGCAGCAGCAACAGCAGCTGATGATGATGATGATGATGCAGCAGGATCCCAAATCGGTCCGGCTGCCTGTCTCCCCGAACATCCACCCGCCACGGGGCCCCCTGAGTTCGGACGCCCAGAGGCTGCCCGGGCAGCCGAGCGGGGGAGGCGTGCCCGCGCTGGCTGGCGTGCCCGCGCTGGGCGGCTTGCAAGGCCCGGGTTCTGTCCCGCCCTCTCCGGATAAGGCAAGGCTGCCCTTGCCTGGCAACCCGGCTCTGGGGAACAACGGCAGGAAGATGGCTTTCCAAGAAAGCCCCCAGAACCCTTCCAGCTCGCCCCTGGGAGAAGGGTCCTCGGTGCACGGGCTCCCGGAAGGAGGCGGGAGCGAGGGGCCACCCGCCACGGGGCCTGGGAACCACCTGGCGTCTCACCTGGTGCTCTCCCAGAGCCAGCTGCTGCTGGCGGGGCCCAAGGCCGGCCCGGCCTCCCTGCCGCCGCCGCCGCCGCCGCCGTCGGGCCCCGGCCCCGGCCCCGGCTCCCAGCAGCCTCCCGCCGGCCCTCTGCCTGGCTCGCACGGTCACCACTTTGCCAACGTGGCAGCCCCGGCCCAGGCCTCCCGGCCCAAGACCCCCAACCGGGCCAGCCCGAGGCCCTACTACCCTCAGACTCCCAACAACCGGCCACCCAGCACGGAGCCGTCCGAAATCAGCCTGTCTCCGGAGCGCCTCAACGCCTCCATAGCCGGCCTCTTCCCGCCGCAGATCAACATCCCCCTCCCTCCCCGGCCCAGTCTGAACCGCGGCTTTGACCAGCAGGGGCTCAACCCGACCACCCTGAAGGCGATCGGACAAGCCCCTTCCAACCTGCCCCTCGGCACGGCTCCCGGCTTCCCCGCCCCGCCGGTGCACAAGCTGGACCCCGTGGTGGGCGGTCCCGGGAAGCAGGCCAACGCCGCCGGGGGGACCAAGCGGGCCAGCCCGAGCCACAGCCGGAGGTCCAGCCCCGGGGCCGGCCGCAAGGCCGCCCCGAGCCCCGGCCGGCAGAACGCCAAGACTCCGAAGCTCGGCCTGGTCTCCCAACCCGGCCTGACCCCGATGCCCGGCCTGGAGCCCCAGAGGAGCCTGGCGGCCGGCTTCCCGAGCGGTGCCCCGCCCGCCCCCGGCCCCGCGCTGCCCGGGGCCGAAGAGGCCCGGGAGGGCCCCACCGGCCCTCGGGAGAGCGAGAGTCCCCGAGACCAGCCAGGCGCCGAGCCGAAGGGCGTTCCCGTCCCGGAGGGGCCGGCGGCGGTCCCGGAGGAGCAGCCGAAGAAGGACGGCCCGCCACCAGAGCCCGCCAAGCTTCCCGCCGGGGAGGAGAGCAGGGTGACCCTCCAGTCTCCGGCCACGAGGGAGGCCCCGATGTCGCTGAGCCAGCTCCTCGACAATTCCGGAGCGCCCAACGTGGCCCTGAAGCCCCCCGGGCCCGCCGGCGTCGAGGCCCCGGGGGCTCCGGGAGTCGCCGGGGAGGAGCTCCGGAAGGCAGCCGTGGCCCCCCCCGGCGCAGGAGCCGCCTCCCGCTCAGGACCCTCCCGGCCCCGTCACCGGCTCCCACCCCGGCGAGCCCGGCGCCGGCCTCGGGCCCCAGGACCCGGGGGACAGGAGCGGGCCGGGCTCGCTGCCGGCCACGCAGAGGCCCGCCGGCAGCACGTCGATGGCCGCGCCCTTGCCGCCGAACCAGATAACCGTCTTCGTCACCTCCAACCCCATCGCCTCTCCGGCCGGCTCGTCAGCTCCCCTGCCCTCGCACCTGCAGCCCGCCCTGATGCCCGCGGTGGTCACGGTGCCCAGCGTGGGGAACAAGGTGGTGGTGTCGGAGGGCCAGTCCCCGGCGCAGATGGCCGGCCGGCCGCAGTTCATCACCCCGGTCTTCATCAACTCGTCCTCCCTGATTCAGGTCATGAAGGGGTCGCAGCCGAGCCCTCTCCCCGCAGCTCCGGTGGCCCCCAGCTCAGGCTTGGTGGCCCAGTCTGTGGCGGTCGTGGGCCCCCTGCACATCCCGCAGAGCATCAAGTTCTCCACGGCGCCCGCCGGGCCGCCGCCCGCCGGCCCGGCCCCAGGCACGTCGGCCGGCCGCCCCGTGGTCCTCAGCGCCTTGCCCGCGCCCCTCCCGCTCCCGGCCCCCGCCGGGCCGGCGGCCCCGGCCGCCCCACCCCCGGCCCCGGCCCCGGCCCCGACCCCGGCCCAGCCACCCAAAGACGCCGGGCCCGAGGAGGCCGGCGCCCCCGGGAGCGTTTCGGCAGAGCAGGGCGCTGGGGCCCAGGCCGGAGCCCCGGTCCCGCCCCTGGTCCCCACCGGTTCGGGGCCTCCCGGCCACCGGCGGAGCCCCGTCTCAGCGGGCAAGGGGAAGGGCAAAGTGGACAAGATCGGCCAGATCCTCCTGACCAAGGCGTGCAAGAAGGTCACGGGGTCCCTTGAGAAGGGAGAGGAGCCGGGCGCCACGGACGGAGACGCCGGGGGCCCGGGCCAGGAGGCCCCCGGCCCGGAGCAGCCGCTCTCGGAAGCGGACGGCCAAACCGGGCCGCCGCCCCCGGCGCTCTCTTTACCGAGGCTGAGCCCTCCCGGCCCCGGAAACCCGAGCGCCAGCCCTGCCGCGGCTGGCGGCGCCTCGCCGGCCCCGGGCCTACCGAGCGGCACGCCTCCTCCCGCTGCGCTCTCGTTGGCCCCCGCCCCCGCGGCTTCGGAGCCCACCCCCGCCCCCTCGAGCGCCAAAGGGCCCCACGGCGGCGTGACCTCCGAGCAGCTCGGGACCGGCCTAGCCGAGGACAAAGCGGGAGCCCACCTGGAGCTGCTTCAGAGCACGGGTGTGTATTCCGGGCTGAGTATTCTCTGGGGAGCGGCTGGGCTGGGGCCGCGGGTCGGCCGGCCTCTCCGCGGTCCCGGTCTCCAAGGGTGGACCCGGGGGCGGGGCGTGTCTTGCCGTGCTCCCGGGATTTTGCGGTGTGGCCGCCAGCCGGTAACACGCTCACAGTCTTCTGAATGCCCTACCGGTTTGCACTGGGTCGAATTAGTCAACCTCCTTGCTGAATTTCGCATTCAGGGCTTTCTCCCTCCCACCCCGAGCCGCACGGGAGGTTCCACGTAAAGAAGGCACGCTCCAGCGTTTGACGGCGGGATCCCCCAGATGCCCGACTTCAGCTTTGACCAAGAGACCCGAGTGAAATCCTCTCCTCCTCCATCCTCCCTTCTGGGAGATGGGGGTCCCCTCTGGGAAGACAGGGTCCCTCCTAGGTCCGGGTGAAGGGAGGCGTCGACCTCGGGTTGCCTTTCCGGCCGGGGCAGACAGAATCCACATGGGCTCCCTGTGTCGGAGGTGTCTGGTGAGCACACAGGTCCAGTTCTGATCCCGTATAAGTCAATTCACCAGTGAGTTTCAGCGGGCAGTCTGCGAGTGGCTTGGTGTGGTTTGTAAAAAGCGTGATTGCCCTTTGACCCTCGGCACGACGGTCTGTGGAACCGATGGTCCTTCCCGGGCCCCCGGGGCAGGCCGGGGCTCCGTGGCCCTCTGCCAACGCCAGGCCTCGGCTCCTTTGGTCGCTGGGTGAAACGAGGTTTGGACGAGTAACTCTTCCTCCGCTGCCACAGTAGACTCACGCCTGGCCGGAGGCTCCCGGCACCGCCCGTCCAACTCGCCTCTGCAGCTCTGGGCTGGGGGCGTCTAGTTTGCGGAGTTCTTTGGTTGGAGGGGAAACTGAGGCTTTGAGACCGGGCAGCCCTTTTCCGATACCGGGGCCCCTCAGGCTTTCTCCCCATTTAATGGATGGAGAAACTGAGGCCCACAGAGGCCAAGTGACTTACCCGAGGTCGGCTGGTCGGGCCCGAGGCTGGGCTGGAGCTAGAACGGGCCCGTCGGGTCGCCCCTCGGCGGCTTTACCCCCATTAGTCCGCATCGGGCCTGTCCCGTTCCGGGGGGCCGCCGCTCCTCGATTTAGGGGACCTGGTTCCAACCCGGGCCTTGCCGCCTCGGGGGTCTCTTCCAGGGGCCCGGCTGCCAGTGGGCAGCGGCTTCCGATCGGAGGCTCAGGCCTCACTAGAGGAAGGAACAGGCGATGGGGCTTTAAGGTTGAACGCAAGCCGTCAAGGCCCACGTGGGACAGGTCCCGCCCCGCGACCTTCCTCCCATCCTCCCGTCTTTCCTTCCTTTAGAGTCGAGGAAGTTCGGTTCCTTGAAAAATCCACAGTGGTGAAGGGCGTCCGAAGTGAAGAAGGGGAGACGGTAGCCTTTGAAATTCTCCAAATTCCGAGTTTCTATCACGGGGTGAAAAACTCTTCCTGCGCGTAGTTACCCCGCACTTCACACGCAGGGTGCGTTCCGAGAAATGGCAGTGTAAAGCGAACCGGTTTCTGGTTCCGGTCCAGCCCCCCCTGCAAAAAAGTTGCAAGTCTGAATTTGGGGTATCATCACGTGTCAAACCAGGGTCTGTGGCGGAGGAGGAAGTTGGGGGGCGGCGGGGGAGTCAAGAGAGTGAAGGGCTGAGATCGGGAAGCGGCGGGGTCCGTGGGATGGGAGGAGGGCCAAGGGAAGGCGATACAGGAAGCGGAGGGCCACAGCACTTAGGTCCATATCCAGAATTTATTTAAATGTCTGTCTTCCTGCCTCGGCTGTAAGCCCCTCATGGGCGAGGAACAGCTCTACCAACTCTCTTGTACAGGAGCAGCATGGTGTAATCATAATAATCATAATAATGGCATTTATTAAGCGCTTACTCTGTGCAAGGCACTGTTCTAAGCGCTGGGGAGGTTACAAGGAGATCAGGTTGTCCCACGGGGGGCTCACAGACTTCATCCCCATTTTACAGATGAGGGAACCGAGGCCCAGAGAAGTGAAGTGACTTGCCCAAAGTCCCACAGCTGACAGGTGGCGGAGCCGGGATTCGAACGCATGACCCCCGACTCCAAAGCCTGGGCTCTTTCCACTGAGCCACGCTGCTTCTCTACCCATCGATAGAGCATGGGTCTGGGAATCAGGAGGTCATGAGTTCTAATTCCGGCTCCACCACTTGTCTGCTGTGTGACCCTGTGCCAGCCACTTCACTTCTCAATGCCTCAGTTACCTCATCGGTAAATGGGGATTGAGACTGTGAGCCCCATGTGGGACAGGGACTGTGTCCAACCTGATTTGCTTGTGTCCATCCCAGCGCTTAGTACAGTGCCTGGCACATAGTAAGTGCTTAGCAGATAGCATTATTATTCTTCTTACTCTTCCAAGCGCTTAGTACAGTGCTCTTGCACACAGTAAGTGCTGAATAAGTGTCATTCATGGATTCCCTCCCCGAGGCCCATCAGGGACCGCCTTTCCCCTGACCAGACTGCCCCGCCCTGGGTCTTCCCCACCCTCGAGCCACCTCCCCACTGGGCTGTCCCCGACCCCGGAGACGTCTCCCCACCGAGCTGTCTTCCCGCCGGACTATCCTTCCGCCTGGTCTCACCTGCCCCTCGGTGGAAATGTTTAATGAGAAAGTTGGGGATGGAGTCAATCAATCAATCAATCATATTTATTGAGCGCAGAGCACTGTACTAAGTGCTTGGGAAGTACAAGTTGGCAACATACAGAGACAGTCCCTACCCAACAGCGGGCTCACAGTCTAAAAGGGGGAGACAGAGAACAAAACCAACCATACTAACAAAATAAAATAAATAGAATAGATATGTACAAGTAAAATAGAGTAATAAATATGTACAAACATACATACAGGTGCTGTGGGGAAGGGAAGGAGGTAAGATGGGGGGGATGGAGAGGGGGACGAGGGGGAGAGGAAAGAAGGGGCTCAGTCTGGGAAGGCCTCCTGGAGGAGGTGAGCTCTCAGCAGGGCCTTGAAGGGAGGAAGAGAGCGAGCTTGGCGGATGGGCAGAGGGAGAGTCCTTCTTGTGGCTGAGAAAACTTCTGCATTTTCTAGCATTTCCACACGAGACTGCGGGGTGGGAAAGAGTGGCCCTTCAGGACACCAGTTGCGGGTCGTGGGAGGGACCCCTGGGAGTGGGGCCCCGGGGCTGGAGCTCTTCCAAGCTCAGCTCAAACCCCCAAGGGGGCTCCGGCGCAACCAGGCCAGGATCCGGCAAGCGGAACCGCCGCCGGACTCGCTGTCCGACCGCAGAGAAGGGACGCGCGGACAGGGAGGCGGAGACCCCGGACCATTCGGCGATCCGTCCCAAGTCAGCCAGTAGGAAAGGTGCAACTAGAGCCCGGCTTCCCGGTCTTCTGGGTCCCCGTCTGCTCGGCCTCGCATGGGTGGGTGATGCAGAGGGAGTCAGACAGCTACACCATCTGTCTTGCTTTGAAAATTATTAAATCACTGTGTTTGTCCCATTTTTTGTTCCAGTGCCTTCCCAGAGCGTCCCTCTGAAGGAAAGTCCTGCCGTACCACTCCAAGGGGCTGCCCAGGGACCAGGTGAGGGCCTTGGTGGGCAGCATCTTCTCGGGCACACAGAGGGCAGGGTGCCAACAGTCCGCATGGGTGGGGCCGGCTCGGGGCCGATTCCGGATCCCGCGATTAGCGAGGTCTCGCTTTAAGGAGGTGAGTTGACTTCGGGACTGCACCTCTGTCCGCAGGAGGCTGGACCCCTGCTGGGAACAGTCATCTTCCCTTCCCGTCGGCCACCCGGCTTCCGCTAGGCCTTTGGAGACTGTTCAGTTAGGGCGCCGTGGTGTGGCTCCCTGCAGTTCCCCTGAATCCGAGGGCTGCCGAGCCGCACGGTAGGCTAAAGAGAAGCATCCTGGGTGTCACGTCACCTTAAACCTGGACATTTCTTTGGCTGTCTCCCAGAGCGGCTTAGAGACCCAAAAAATGTGCCAGGTGGGGCCCCGAGAGCCGGACACACCGTCTCCTAAAGTGACTCGACTCTAGCCGAACGCCCAGCCCATGTGGTCACAGACACATTCAATCCACCGAGGCCGCCGGCCTTTGGGCTTCTGGAGGACAGAGACCGGGGGCCTGTCCCCACAACCGTACCTCATCCACAAGCTCCGTCAAAGAAGCAGTAGTAGCAGCTCCTGAGCTTAATAATAATAAAAATTAATGATTAGGGTTCTCGTTAAGCGCTTACCGCGTGCCAAGCACTATTCTAAACACTAGGGTAGATACAAGTCCGTCAGATTGGACACAGGCCCTGTTCCATATGGGGCCCACAGTCTTAATCTCCATTTTTCAGCTGAGGCAACTGAGGCTCAGAGAAGCGAAGGGACTTACGCAAGGTCACACAGCAGACAAGTGGCGGAGCGGGAAGTAGAACCCAGGTGCTCCTGACTTCCAAGCCCGTGGTCTGTCCATTAGGCTACGCTGCTTCTCCTGTACCCACTGAGCACAATGCTGTGCACTAAGACATCATCATAGACATCATCATCACAGTCTTTTAGACTGTGAGCCCACTGTTGGGTAGGGACTGTCTCTATATGTTGCCAACTTGTACTTCCCAAGCGCTTAGTACAGTGCTCTGCACACAGTAAGCGCTCAATAAATACGATTGACGATGATAGACAATGCTGTTCCTTCCCTGCACCTGTTAGCAGGCAGCCGGCGGGACTCGGCCTGCTTGGACGACGGGGAACCGCTCCTAGGCTGAAGAGGGCTAAGTGCAGCAAAACACGCAATGCCCGCAGCATGTGTCCTCAGAACCACTGGGCATCGAGCCCACCTTGCAAGGAAGCATGTGATGGCTGGCCGCAGCGTGGGCCTCCGGACCACGGGGCTGTGGATCCCGTGTTGGCGTGTTCAGCTGCGCTCCCCATCCCGGGGGCCGAGCATCTCTGGCACTGCGCTCGTCTTGGTACAGGAAGGACCGTGGGAGAAAAGCAGTTTTGCCACTAGTGGATTTTTGTGGTGTTGGCAGGAGTAATAATGTGTATTAAGTACTGAGTGCCGGGACAACATGCACAGGGGGAAATTTGATACGGCTAACAATTTAAAAATAAAAATGGCAAGAGGGAACTGGCGACAGACCGACACGAAGATAACAGAAAGACGACAAAGCTGGGTGGGGTCCTCACGGCTCAGAATCCATGGACACAACCACAGCCACGGTGACCGCTCCACAGCCTTCCTGAGTTTTTGTGAAGGTGGTGTGTCGTGCGACAAGACCTGGGATATGGCGTCTCCGCAAGGAGCCCTCTCCACTTCCCAGTGGGAAGTGAGGAGGGGCTACTTCGGCATTCAACGCCGAAGACCAGAAGGTGCCATCCTGGTCTTCCCGAGGTGTGAATGAATGGGAAAGGCCAAAATTAAGGGCTTCCCAAACACTAGTGGTTATTGTGTGTAATCCGAAGTTGGACAGTTTGGAAAGCGTCCTGAGTAGTCTCCTAGGAGATAGGACGAGAGCGTCTACTTTCCTAAAGTAGTTCAGGGCAGGCAAAATCCGAGCTGGCCAATGGGAATTTTGTTGCATTCCGATCCCCAAAAGACTTATTTACGGTCGAGCTCAATGGGCATGTGTGAGAGAGCTCGAAGGGTGTGTGTGGGTGTATGTGTGTGCACACGCGTTTACACGTGTGTTGTGTGCCTGCGAGGTGGGTGGATTTCACAAGGACCCAGACTCAAATTGTCCCTGGCACCAGGTTCACCCTGCCAGCGGGGATGGGGTACGTGGGCCGGTGCTGCCGGGCAACCTGGAGGATCTGTCCATCATCAATCGTATTTATTGAGTGCTTACTGTGTGCAGAGCACTGTACTAAGCGCTTGGGAAGTACAAATTGGCAACATATAGAGACAGTCCCTGCCCAACAGTGGGCTCACAGTAGCGGGGGCTCCACCTAGAATGACCTGGTCCGTTTACTTTGTTTTTCAGAACTTGAAGCGGGCGCCACGGTGACGTCTGGCCCCAGGTGAGATCCCCTCAACCAGTTGGGATGGAGCCTTGGCCTCACACCCTGTCTCCCTTCCTCAGCCTCCAACTCGCTCCTCCCCTGCCCTCCTTTCCCCACTGGCCATTCCTCCGGGGGGGCCACCAGCCACCTCGGCCGGGAAGTGGATCACGTGTCCCGGCATTGACGCCCCGAAGGCATCGTGTCCCGGGCAGGGGGCCGCATCAGAAGCCGTGTCCCCGGCAGCCGGAGCGGCTCTTTGCGGGCGACGGTCCGCCACCCCTGCCTCGGCAGTTGGGAAGGGAGAGGCTGGCGCAGCTCACCGGAGCTGTGGGTTGTGTTTGGGAGGAGTTGATTCCCGGTTGCTGGAAAGCCTAAGTTCCTTGTGTCAGTGCAGTGTATGCAATCAGTGGTATTTGAGTGCTTACCGTGCACAGAGCCCTGTAATAATAATGATAATAATGGCATTTATTGAGCGCTTACTCTGTGCAAAGCACTGTTCTAAGCGCTGGGGA
Source organism: Tachyglossus aculeatus (assembly GCF_015852505.1). Classification (NCBI taxonomy): domain Eukaryota; kingdom Metazoa; phylum Chordata; class Mammalia; order Monotremata; family Tachyglossidae; genus Tachyglossus; species Tachyglossus aculeatus. Next base: position 27,438,006 of record NC_052080.1, read on the forward strand.
GGTTACAGAGTGATCAGGCTGTCCCACGGGGGGCTCACAGTCTTCATCCCCATTTTCCAGATGAGGTCACTGAGGCCCAGAGAAGTGAAGTGACTTGCCCAAAGTCACCCAGCTGACAAGCGGTGGAGCCGGGATTTGAACCCATGACCCCTGACTCCAAAGCCCGGGCTCTTTCCACTGAGCCACGCTGCTTCCCTGTGCATTATGACAGAGTTGGTAGGCATGTTCCGTGTCCACGAGGAGCCCACGGTGCAGAGGAGGAGACAGATGATCAAGTAGATTACGGAAAGGGGAGGAGCAGGGCGTGAGGACATGGACATAACTGCTGTGGGGCTGAAGAAATGGTGTCTATAAAGAGCTTAAAGGAGATAAATCCAAGTGCTTACGTAATGTGGAAGCAAAAAGGGAGTAGCGGAAATGGGGGCTGCGTTGGAGAAGGCTTCTTGGAGAAGCTATGATTTTAGGAGGGCTTGGAAGATGGGGAGTGTGATGGTCTGTCAGCTGTGAAGGGGGAAGGAGAAGCAGCGTGGCCTAGTGGACCTGGGAGTTAGAAGGACCTGGGTTCTAATTCCAGCTCCACCGCTCATCTGCTGTGTGACCTTGGGTAAGTCACTTCACTTATCTGTGCCTCAGTTCCTCATCATCAATCATACTTATTGAGCGCTTACTGTGTGCAGAGCACTGTACTGAGCGCTTGGGAAGTACAAATTGGCAACATATAGAGACAGTCCCTACCCAACAGTGAGCTCACAGTCTAAAAGGGGCTCATCTGCAAAACGGGGCTTAGGACTGTGAGCCTCATGTGGGACATGGACTGAATCCAACCTGATGAGCTTGTGTTTACCCCAGCGCTTAAAACAGTGCTTGACACGTAGCAGTCACTTAACAAATGGTGTCATTATTATTATTATTATTATTAATAAGGGGTTCCAGGTCGGATGGAGGGAGTGGGGCTGCAAGGTAGGTGAGATGGAAGTAGCATATATTCTTTTTATTTTATTTTGTTAGTATGTTTGGTTTTGTTCTCTGTCTCCCCCTTTTAGACTGTGAGCCCACTGTTGGGTAGGGACTGTCTCTATATGTTGCCAATTTGTACTTCCCAAGCGCTTAGTACAGTGCTCTGCACATAGTAAGCGCTCAATAAATACGATTGATGATGATGATGATGATGAAGTAGCAAGGGAGTACGATGACCTTGTTTCCAGCCTGTCCACCCTGTCCCTGGAACTGTATGGGGGCCTGCTGACGGGTAGAGAGGGGAGCAGCAGCCGTGCGCCAACACTGCGTTTGTGCCCGTTCCTTTGGTTCAGGTGGTGCTGGGGCTGAAGGACAAATGGAAAGTGGCTAATGGCGCGGGAAAAGTGTGGGTCTCTCTGCCCCTTGCAGCGGCCCGGCCCCGGACCCGAGTCCCGAGCGCGGCTCCGGCCGTCATCAGCCTTGGGGGCTGCGGGAGCTGCACAATAATAATAATAATCATAGTAATAATGGTGGTATTTGTTAAGCGCTTGCAATGGGCAAAGCACTGTTCTAAGCGCTGGGGAGGTTACAAGGTGATCAGGTTGTCCCACGGGGGGCTCACAGTTTTAATCCCCATTTTCCAGATGAGGGAACTTAGGCCCAGGGAAGTGAAGTGACTTGCCCCCACCTCCCCTTCTAGTTATTGCCCCATATCCCTCCTACCATTCCTTTCGCCCCATCTTACCTCCTTCCCTTCCCCACAGCACCTGTATATACGTATATATGTTTGTACGTATTTATTACTCTATTTATTTATTTTACTCGCACATATCTATTCTATTTATTTTATTTTGTTAGTATGTTTGGTTTTGTTCTCTGTCTCCCCCTTTTAGACTCTGAGCCCACTGTTGGGTAGGGACTGTCTCTATATGTTGCCAACTTGTACTTCCCAAGTGCTTAGTACAGTGCTCTGCACACAGTAAGCGCTCAATAAATATGATTGATTGATTGATTGCCCAAAGTCACACAGCTGACAGTTGGAGTTGCCCAAGTCTGGAGTTGCGTTCTGCCGGCCTGCAAGAGGGCACGTGGGAGCCCGGGGCACTGCTTGCTTCTCCAGTAACAGTATTAATAATATTTGTTAAGTGCTTACCACGTGCCAAGCACTGTACTAAGCGCTGGGGTGGATACAAGCAAATCAGGTTGGACCCAGTCCCTATCCCATGAGGGGCTCCCAGTCTTAATCCCCATTTTATATTTATTTATATTTTAATATTTATTTAATTTATTTATTTATTTATTTTACTATTTATTTATTCATTTTACTTGTGCATATCTATTCTATTTATTTTATTTTGTTAGTATGTTTGGTTTTGTTCTCTGTCTCCCCCTTCTAGACTGTGAGCCCACTGTCGGGTAGGGACCGTCTCTATATGTTGCCAACTTGTCCTTCCCAAGCGCTCAGTCCAGTGCTCTGCACACAGTAAGTGCTCAGTAAATACAATTGATTGATTGATTGATTTTCCAGATGAGGTCACTGAGGCCCAGAGAAGTGAAGTAAGTTTGTTCGTTGGTTCCATCGTATTTATTGAGCGCTTACTGTGCGCAGAGCACTGCACTAAGTGCTTGGGAAGTACAAGTTGGCAGCATCTAGAGACGGTCCCTACTCAACAGCGGGCTCACAGTCTAGAAGGGGGAGACAGACAACAAAACAAAACATATTAACAAAATAAAGTAAATAGAATAAATATGTACAAGTAAAATGAATAAATAGAGTAATAAATATATACAATATACAATATATTTTACTTGTACATATCTATTCTACTTATTTTATTTTGTTAGTATGTTTGGTTTTGTTCTCTGTCTCCCCCTTTTAGACTGTGAGCCCACTGTTGGGTAGGGACTGTCTCTATATGTTGCCAATTTGTACTTCCCAAGCGCTTAGTACAGTGCTCTGCACATAGTAAGCGCTCAATAAATACGATTGATGATGATGATGATATATTTTACTTGTACATATCTATTCTATTTATTTTATTTTGTTAGTATGTTTGGTTTTGTTCTCTGTCTCCCCCTTTTAGACTGTGAGCCCACCGTTGGGTAGGGACCGTCTCTATACGTTGCCAATTTGTACTTCCCAAGCGCTTAGTCCAGTGCTCTGCACACAGTAAGCGCTCAATAAATACGATTGATGATGATGATGCAGACATTGCCTAAGGCCATACAGCAGACAAGTGGCGGAGCCGGGATTAGAACCCATGACCCGACTCCCAGGCTGATGCTGTAGTTACTACATCGTGGGCTGCCTGGGGCCCCGGGTGCACCCTCGCCTTTTGGAGTGTGAGTGAGGGGATCTGGCCACGGACCCGCTGCTCACTGGGCCGGGCCCACTAGGCGCCCTGAAGGGGATCCGAATTGTTCCCGAATCCCGGAGCGAGGTCAACGGAGTGTCCTCGGCCAAGGGCCCCTTCCTTGGGAGAGACCCCCCCCGCCCCGAGGTCCCTGCCTCTGCGGGTGAGCGTGCTGCCCTGTCTGCACCAGCCCCGGTTTCTCCATCATTCAATCGTATTTATTGAGCACTTACCGGGTGCAGAGCACTGTACTAAGCGCTTGGGAAGGCCCAAGTCGGCGACATCTAGAGACGGTACCCACCCAACAGCGGGCTCGCAGTCTAGACAGACAACAAAACAAAACACGTGGATAGGTGTCAAGGTCATCGGGATCAATAGAATTAAAGCTAAATGCCCATCATTAACAAAATAAATAGAATAGTAAATATGTACGGTGTGTAAATACAGTCGCTCGAGGAACGGGAACGTATCCCATGTACGTTTCAGAGTGGCGATAAGCCCGGAGACGGACTGTCTCTCTATGTTGCCAACTTGGACTTTCCAAGCTCTTAGTACAGTGCTCTGCACACAGCGCTCAATAAATACTATTGATGATGACGATGTAACGGTGAGAAGCAGTGTAGCTCAGTGGAAAGAGCCCGGGCTTTGGAGTCAGAGGTCATGGGTTCAAATCCCAGCTCTGCCAATTGTCAGCCGTTGGACTTTTAGGCAAGTCACTTCACTTCTCTGTGCCTCCGTTCCCTCATCTGTAAAACGGGGATGAAGACTCTGAGCCCCCCGAGGGACGTCCTAACCACCCTGTAACCTCCCCAGCGCTTAGAACAGTGCTTTGCACATAGTAAGCACTTAATAAATGCCATCGTTATTATTATTCTCCCCGCACAGCCAGGCCAGTCGAGGCTGGGCCCAGAGTCCCCACCCACTGGACTTCTGCCCAGGTTCCTCCTTCGGCGTGGCTCCGGTCCCTGGCCCATCTCCATCCCCCCCCCCATCTTACCTCCTTCCCTTCCCCACAGCACCTGTATATATGTATATATGTTTGTACATATTTATTACTCTATTTATTTATTTTACTTGTACATATCTATTTTGTTAGTATGTTTGGTTTTGTTCTCTTTCTCCCCCTTTTAGACTGTGAGCCCACTGTTGGGTAGGGACTGTCTCTATATGTTGCCAAATTGTACTTCCCAAGCGCTTAGTACAGTGCTCTGCACGCAGTAAGCGCTCAACAAATACGATTGATGATGGCCCCCGGCCTCTGGCTCCTCCGCGTGACTGGGGTGTCCCTCTGCCTGCAGCGAGCCCAGGGAGGCCGGAGACAAGAGCAAAACTCCGAGCAGAAGGAACTCCAGGACGGAGGAGCCCGCGGCCAACCCGACTCCAACCCTGACTCCGACCCCGACCCCGCAGGACGGCGCCGACGGTGGCCAGCGCAAGCGATCCTCCCGGCCCGCCTCTGCCTCCAGCGCCGCCAAAGGTGGGTCCCCGCCGGGACGGTCCCAGGGGGTGCTCCCGTGGGGGGCCCCGGCCTAGGAAGCTGCCGGCGGAGGGAGGGGAGAAGAGAGGAGAGGACGCTCCGCCTTGAGCGGGACGGGAGGCTGCCAACCTCCGGAAAAGGGGTTGCCCCGTCAGTTGGGTTGCGGGAGGCTGCCTGGCGCGGGAGAGAAGGGGGCTTCCGGCCGTGGGGGCGAGGAGGCTGCTGGACTTGAGAAGGGGGACTCCCTGCGACGGGAGGAAGCCTCTCGAGGGTCATTCATTCATTCATTCAATCAATCAATCATATTTATTGAGCGCTTAGTATGTGCAGAGCACTCTACTAAGCGCTTGGGAAGTACAAATTGGCAACATATAGAGACAGTCCCTACCCAACATTGGGCTCACTCATTCATTCAGTCGTATTTAGCATCATCATCAATCGCATTTATTGAGCGCTTCCTGTGTGCAGAGGCACTGTGCCGAGCGCTCGGGAAGTCCAAGTTGGCAACATATAGAGACGGTCCCTACCCACTAGTGGGCTCGCAGTCTAGAAGAAGCAGCATGACGTAATGGATAGATCACGGGTCTTGGGAGTCAGACGGCCATGGGTTCCAACCCTTCTTCCTCCACTTGTCTGCTAGGTGACCTTGAGCGAGTCACTTCACCTCCCTGTGGCTCCGTTACCTCATCTGTGAAATGGGGACTGAGACTGGAAGCCTAACGTGGGCAGGGACTGTGTCCAACTCAACTTGCTTGTATCCACCCCAGCACTTAGTACAGTGCCCAGCACATAGTAAGCATTTAAACAAATACCATAATTAGTTTTAGTAGTAGTGTTACCCTTAGAAGTTCTGCTCAGTGACCCAGATTTCAGTGCCCAATCGGCTAGGTGGAGGTAATTCAACCCTATTTCCTTTCTGCTTCATTTTAAGCCGTCCCTTCAAACTCCGCCGAGGTCTTTGATGGTTAAGAAAAAAAATATACCAGCTGTTCTAAACAAAGTGGGCATTTAATGGATCAACTCCAGGGAGCCGATCCAAAGGCTGACCAAATTTAAGCCTCGCCTCAGTCGCAGAACCTCTTCAATTAGCAGACCCATTTGCAAATGAAACATCAGGATATGACACAGGAGCTGTGTCCAGGGTCCAGGAAGGCCCCCACATTGGCACCAGGTGGGTTTGGCCCAAGGCTGTGTGTTATCTCCTGACCTGCGGTCAGCTGGTTTGCTAAGGCGAAGGGCTGCTCGGTACCGCCGTAGCCCCCGCGTACACGGGGACGCCCCTTCCTCGCCAGGAGCCGCCCAAAGGGACTCAGGGAGGGATCGGTTGCCGGGATAGCCTGTGCGACCCCGCTACAATAAGAACCATTCCTTCGCCCACAGGGGCACAGCGTCCCCGACGCCCCACTCTCTCCAGACCATGCCACCGCCCCACCACCGATGTTGGTGAGGGCTCGGGACCCGCTTTAGTGACCGAGTGCGGCCCTGAGCGGCAGCAGGACGGTAACAAGCGTTCTTGGCTCCTCCGGCAGAGGCCATTGTGTGGGGAGGCAGGGTCCTGGATCATAAGGACCCTTTTGGACTGTGAGCCCACTGTTGGGTAGGGACTGTCTCTATATGTTGCCAATTTGTACTTCCCAAGCGCTTAGTACAGTGCTCTGCACACAGTAAGCGCTCAATAAATACGATTGATGATGACGATGATGATGATAAGGAGAAACTATGTATGGTTGCAGCAAGGCCCTCGCCCCTCCATCCTCTCTGTCCAGCTGGCGCTTCATTGCCGTCAACGCCTGGCAGCTTGGCAAACGCCAGGGCCTGATTTTTGCCCACGAAATTGAGACACGCCTAAAGTGGGTTGGGGTCCAGTGGGCCTCGGTGGCGCCCTGAGAGTCAGTTATATTTATGGAGTGCTTACTGTGTGCAGAGCACTGTACTGAGCTCTTGAGAGAGTACAATATAACAACCATATTCCCTTCCTGCCTTGAGCTTGCAGTTCAAAGGGGTAGGCAGACATTAATAGAAATAAATTAGAGGTATGTGCATAAGTGTTGTGGAACTGGGCACAACTGGTAAGTTGTGATGCCACTGATGGATTGTGCACAATCCTGGCCCTCCTCGCACAACTGGGCGGGGGGATAATAGTAATAACAATAATAATAATTATTGTATTTGTTAAGTGTTTGCTGTGTACCAAGCACTGGGGTAGACACAAGGTAATCAGGTTGTCCCAAGAATACAGGGAGCAAGTCAGGGCGATGCAGAAGGGAGTTGAAGAAAGGGCAAAGAGGGCTTAGTCAGGGAAGACCTCTTGGAGGAGATGTGCCTTTGGTAAGACTTTGAAACGGGGGAGAGTAATTGTGTGTCAGACGTGAGGAGGGAGAGCGTTCCAGACCAGAGGCAGGACGAGGGCGAGGGGTCGGTAGCGAGACAGGCGAGATGGAGAGCCCGTTCCGAGTGGCTCAGACACTCCGCTCGTGTCCATCGCTGACCCGGCTGCGTGGGGGCCCAGGAGCGTGTGGTTCCGTGCCCGGGGTGGATGGGCGGATGGGAGGGAAGGGGAGGAACACGGGCCACCAGGCCGCAGGATCTGCCCCTCTAGACTCACCCGGGACGGCAGTGTGGCAAGCCTGCCCTCACCAGCACGGGGGCCGGGGGCCCTGGGGCCAAGATGCACCTGTGGATTTGCATTCTTACTTGCCCGAATTTGCGTGCCGTGTCACCAAGTCCCGCCCCTCTTCTTCCCAAATGCATAGGTAAGGGAGGTTTCAACCAGAGAAGCAGCATGGCTCAGTGGAAAGAGCCCGGGCTTTGGAGTCAGACTGGGTCATGGGTTCAAATCCCAGCTCCGCCAGTTGTCAGCTGGGTGACTTTGGGCAAGTCACTTCACTTCTCTGTGCCTCAGTTACCTCATCTGTAAAGTATCTCTTTCATCTATCTTAACCAGCCCCACTGTGTATTCCATTTTGTTACGAGAAACAGCGAGGCCTAGCAGAAAAGCCGTGAGACTGGGATTCAGAAGGACATGGGTTCTTGTCCCGCCTCTGCTGCCTGTCTGCTGTGTGGCCTTGGGCAAGTCGCCTCACTTCTCTGGACCTCAGTTACTTCACCTGTAAAAGCGGAGGTGAAAACCGTGAACCCCATAAGGGACATGAACTGGGACCAACCTGATTATCCAACTTGTACTTCCCAAGCGCTTAGTACAGTGCTGTGCACACAGTAAGGGCTCAATAAATACGATTGAATGAATGAATGAATAAAATGGGGATGAAGATTGTGAGACCCCGGTGGGACAACCTGATCACCTTGTAACCTCCCCAGCGCTTAGAACAGTGCTTTGCACATAGTAAGCGCTTAATAAATGCCATTATTATTATTATTATTATTATTCAACTTCTGGAGCCAGGACTACTTTCTGGGGGCAGAGGCAGGAGCAGAGCCATATACACACTGGAGATTTTTGGCCTTAATCTTATCATGCCCTCACTCTTTTCCCCCTTGACTGCCAAATCTATAATCAATCAATCATTCAATCAATTAATCAACCAGTGGCAATCAATCTGGGCAGAGCATTGTTTCAAGTGGTTTGTAGAGTACAAACGTGATCTGTGCCCTTAGGAGAAGCAGCGTGGCTTAGTGGAAAGAGCACGGGCTTCGGAGACAGAGGTCGTGGGTTCTAATCCTCCCTCCTCCACTTGTCAGTTGTGTGACTTCGGGCAAGTCACTTAACTTCCCTGTGCCTCAGTTACCTCATCTGTAAAATGGGGATTAAGACTGTGAGCCCCACAGGGTCCAACCTGATTAACTTGTATATACCCCAGCGCTTAGAACAGTGCTTGGCACATAGTAAGCACTTAACAAAAACTGTCGTTATTATTATTAATAAAGTGCTTACAGTCTACTGTGGGAGACAGACACTGAAAACAAATTACAGACAGGGAAGCCGTTGGGTAAGAAGGAAACGGACGTAACAGCTGTGGGGCCGGGATGGGAATTGAAGCGTTCAAGCGGGCACAGAACCACACGCCTAGGGAATGCAGAAGAGACGGCATTTAGAGAGAGGAAATGAGAGGTTTGTCCTGGGAGGCTTCTTGGAGTTGGGATTTCAGGAGGGCTTTGAAGATGGGGAGAGTGGTGGTCTGCCGGATGTGAAGGGGAAGGGAGTTCCAGGTAGGAGGGAGGATGTCGCCTGTCCCGCCATCGACCCCCGGCCCACGTCATCCCCCGGGCCTGGAATGCCCCCAATCCCTCTGCCCATCCGCCAAGCTCGCTCTCTTCCTCCCTTCAAGGCCCTACTGAGAGCTCACCTCCTCCAGGAGGCCTTCCCACACTGAGCCCCTTCCTTCCTCTCCCCCTCGTCCCCCTCTCCACCCCGCCATCTTACCTCCTTCCCTTCCCCACAGCACCCGTATATATGTATATATGTCTGTACAGATTTGTTACTCTATTTATTTTACCTGTACATATCTATTCTATTTATTTTATTTTGTTAGTATGTTTGTTTTTCTTCTCTGTCTCCCCATTTTAGACTGTGAGCCCACTGTTGGGTAGGGACTGTCTCTATATGTTGCCAACTTGTACTTCCCAAACGCTTAGTACAGTGCTCTGCACACAGTAAGCGCTCAATAAATGCGATTGATGATGATGATGATGAGAGCCGGGGATTGGCAGCGAGAGATGAGATGCAAGTCCAGTGAGAGCAATGGAGGGGTTTTTATGGTATTTGTTAAGCGCTTAGTTCTAAATACTAGGGTAGATACAAAGTAATCAGATTGAACACAGTCCACGTCCCACATGGGGCTCACAGTCGTAATCCCCATTTTCCAGAGGAGGTAACCGAGGCCCAGAAAGGTGAAGTGACTTGCCCACGGTCACACAGCAGGCAAATGGCGGAGTCAGGAGTAGAACCCAGATCTTTCCAACTCCCAGGCCCATGCTCTAGATTGTAGTGGCAGGGGGATGAACGAGACTGGGCAGGAGGGGTCGAGCTGATTGATGAGGTCTTTGCCTCCTGAGAGTAAGAGGAAAGGAGTCAGGGTCCTGTTCGAGGGGTTCCGGCTACCCAGCTGGCCCCCCCCTCAGCTAGCCACCTGGGCCACCGGTCAGGGCTGGCCATGCCGGGAGGGGGGGTGGGCCGCTGCCTGATTAACGTTATGTTGCTACCTCCCAGTCTGCGTGCCCACCCCTGTCCGTCCCTGCTTCAGGCTACCTGTTTTCAGGACGTGAAATTAAAGAATTTAGACTGTGAGCCCACTGTCAGGTAGGGACTGTCTCTATATGTTGCCAAATTGTACTTCCCAAGCGCTTAGTACAGTGCCCTGCACACAGTAAGCGCTCAATAAATGCGATTGATGATGATGATGAAAGAATATAGTGTGCTTTATTTTCAATCAATCAATCAGTCGCGTTTATTGTACACTTGTGCAGAGCACTGGACTGATTGCTTGGGAAAGTACAATACGGTAGGGACAAGGAGAAGCAGCGTGGCTCAGTGGAAAGAGCCCGGGCTTTGGAGTCCGAGGTCATGGGTTCAAATCCCGGCTCTGCCAATTGTCAGCTGGGTGACTTTGGGCAAGTCACTTCCCGTCTCTGGGCCTCAGTTACCTCATCTGTCAAATGGGGATTAAGACTGTGAGCCCCACCATGGGACAACCTGATTGCCTTGTAACCTCCCCAAAGCTTAGAACAGTGCTTGGCACATAGTAAGCGCTTAGTAAATGCCGTTATAAAAGGAGATTTCCATCTAGCTGGGGAGACATATATTAAAGTAAATCGCAGGTAAGGGAGGCAACTAAGTCTATCAATCAGTCGATCATCGGTGCTGTTTTTATTGAGTACTTACAGTGAGGTCCGGGATGCCAGCTGGGCATGGGGCTTCCAGAGAGGGAATGGAAGGAAACTGGGAGGGCTGCCCGAGGACTGTGCCCTCCTTTTTCTCCTTGAGGGCAGGACCACACAGCAGGTGTTTAGTAAATGAGGAGTACGGAGAGGCAGAACCGTGTCACTTTTTAAAAGAAAAGACTTTTGGAGTGGAGACGGCCTTGAAGTGGGTCAGAGAAAATGACCAGTAACACAGGTTAAAAACGAGGGCAGCGGGCCATCCCCTCCCATTCTGTCTTCAGGGTCCGTGCCAACTCTGCATTGGGTCTGTTACCGTTGAAAACCCGGAAAGGGGAAAAAAATCCCACTCGGGCGTGAACTCTGTTCTCCCTTACAGACCCAGCTGCCAGCGCGATGCAGTCCAAAAGAAGAAAATCCAAGTAAGGGTGCCGAAGGCCCCGACCGATTGTAAATGGGTGTGAATTTTACAAAGAGAAGTTTTGAGCTGTGATTATTTTGTAAAGCAGTTTCTGTACAGTTAGTCCTTTTACTACAGTGCCCCCGTTCCTAGCCTTTGCAGTCTTCTTAAAAAAACGAAATCAAAATGAAAGTAGTGGGGTGTTTAACCCTCTCCTAATGCAAGATGAAGTACAGGGTTGTTGTAATAAATGAACAAATGAAATTGTACATTTAGGTTTTTCCTTTGATGAAGAATGAAGAGTCAGAGTTGTCCTTTCAGGTATCTGATGTGTGTGTGTGTGCGTGTGTGATGCTCAAGTGATTGTGTGTGTGTATGTGCGCGCGTGTGTTTGCATGCACGCATGTGCTTGCCTGCTTTGCAATCCTGGGGACAAGGATGCCCACCCCTTTGGGCGGAAGTGTAAATAATTTTCCGATGTATTTCCGATGTATTTGTTGTAGAAACGGCCCAGTGAAATGAAAATCGGTTTAAGGGGTTGTATAACGTGGAGTCCTTAACGCGCTGAATAAATGTCGTTGGCCCAGAGTGTGAGAGTCGAGCGTTATTAGCGGCAGGAAATTTCTGCGTAGGACGGCTGAGAGAGGTAGAAGGGGCCGGGGGCTCTTTGGTCTCTGCCGGGAGTCCCAGCGTGTGCCCCAGGGCCCCGGGCGTTCCTGTGGAGCACGGTGGAGGGGGCCGGGATGGACCGTTCACCCCCACTGCTCCAGCCCTGGCCACAGACCAGCCTCTGACCCTTGACCCGCTGTGCCAATGCCTGGTCCCTATCCATCCTGGCCATCGCCCGGGGCCCTGCGGGCCGGCAGTTGGAGGGCATTTGGGGTCCAAGCACCCCAGCGCCTGGGGGAAGCCCATCCTAGATCCCTTGTTGCCCCGGGGCCCGTGCTGGAGACCGGTAGCCTGGTCAACCCTCACCCGTCTCCCCCCGTGAGGGTTCTGAAAACACACACCCAGGCTAATCCGTACACACGGGTTGGCCACGGGTGATTGTGAAAAGTCAGTGACACCAGTCTTCCTCCGAGCAACGGTCAAAATAGATGCTTTTTAAAATTATGTTTTTATTTCTCGTGTGCTCCGTATTGGCTTTTCCCACAGAGGTTGCGGCGCGCCACGCCCTGGCCGCCGCCCGGCGGGCCGTGGTCGGGCCCAGGCCACGCACAGCCCCCGGGGCCCCGCGACCTTGGCCCAGGTGAGCGCCCGCCCCTCCTCGGCCCGGCCGCCCCCCGCCTCCAGGCTGGGGCCTGCGGGGCCCTGGTGGTCCGGGTCCGGTGGTGGGAGGTCGGAAGGGTGGGGTGCTGGGTGCGGGGCGGAGCTGGTTAGGAGGGAAACGGATCCGTTAGAGCTCGGGACGGAGAGGAGGGGGCGGTCCGGGGTCCCGAGGGGCCCCGGCGACCCCGGCCCGCCTCCCCCAGGCGCGCTGTCTGCACCGCCCCAGGTGCACTGCCTTCGCCCTAAGGACGAGGCCTTTGGGCAAGGCCTGCAGAAGGCCCTCATGCCCGCGGACAGACGCGCGTATTTGGGGCACCCAGCCCCGAAGCCTTGTGGGGGGGGCTTCCCCCACTGCGGCCCCCCCTTGGCCGGGCTCAGTCCCGCCTGGGCGGAAGGCCCAGGCACCGAGGCCCTGCTGGACCAGGTGACGAGGCGGGAGAGGGGTCTTGGGGACCTAGGAGAGTGGGGAGAGATGGGCCGGAGGTAACGGGAAAGTGGGGAGGGGGGGCTGGAAGTAACGGGAGAGCAGGGAGGGGGGGCTGGGGATAATGGGAGAGCGGGGAGAGGGGGCTGGGGGAGCGGGGAGAGGGTCTCAGGGGAATGGGGAGAGGGGTCTGGGGGAGCCGGGAGAACGGGCCGCCCCTCGCCGTCCGGATCAGCGGTTCAGCCCCAAGGTGGGCAGAGTTGGGGCCGTAGCATCAAGGAGGCGCCTCACTGGGCCACCGCCGGTGGAGGGCAGGGGGCTCGGCCTGAGACCTCTTTGTAGCCCCAGGGATGTACGGGGTCGGCGCACCCGTGGCCGGCTGGGCCGCAGTGCCGGCCCTGGTGGCCTTGGCAGCGGCTCGTGTGCGTGGGGAAGCGCTAGGGCCGAACCCCCAACCACCGCCCTCCCCGCCCCCGGCTGGGTCACTCTCAGCCGGACATCCCAGGGGACTCTGGGGTGGGTGTCCAGCTGCAGCTCAGCCCTAAGGAAGGGCCTTCGAATCTGGGCTAGCTCCCCAGGAGGTAGAAGGGGGGCATCGGGGCCAGGGACCTCCCCTCCAGGGTGAGGTCCCCCAGCCCAGGCCCCCCTCTGGCTCCCTGGGACATCTGAGCCGGCAGCATCACCGAGGGGACCCCGGCCCCCCCCAACCCCAACCGGGGGCCAAAGAGGCTGGATGGCGGGAACCGGCTAGGCCCAGAGCCACTTCCTGCTGTGCCAGAGCCGAGGCCCAGGCTGGCCCGAGACCAGCCACCCTGTGCCCGCCCCCGCTCAGCTTGGCCTGCTTTCCCTGCTGGAAAAAACAAAAGTCGAGGTGAGTGTTCCTGGGTGACGGGTGGGGAGAAACCATTTTGAGTTAAGTACCGTGGCGGGCCCAGGGCCACGGCCGCCCCACCTCCCCCAGCCTGTGACAACCCCCCGCCCTGCCACAGTCGGGGGCTCACAGGGAACGTCGGGCCCCGCACAGACCCCCCGGCCGCGCCAGCCCGCCTATGGGGAGAGGCCTGTCGCTGCAGACTGGAAGCTCATCTTGGGCAGGGAATGTGTTCACCAACTCTCCCAAGCCCTTACTTAGCACAGTGCTCTGCACAAACTAAGTGCTCAGTAAATGCCACTGATGGATTGTGCACAATCCTGGCCCCCCTCGGGATCCGGGCTGGGGCCCGTGGCCACGGGCGATCCGGGGTGAGGGTCAGTGAGCCGATGGCCAAGGGCGATCCGGGCTGAAGGTCAGTGAGCCGGCGGCCCCGGGCGATCCTGGGTGAGGATCAGTGGGCCAGTGGCTACAGGTGGGCCGGTTGAGGCCAGAGTCGTGATGGTGGCTGGGGTTCTCTAGGGGGCTGAGTGGGGCCGGGGCAGCCCCAAGGGCCAGGCGGGGGGACCCTTGGCTGGGGGAGCTCCCTGGGAAACCTTGGAGGGGGCGGGGGATGAGAGAGGGGAGTATGAGGGGGGTTTCTGTTCAGCCATGTTATCAGGTGCCAGAGTATTGGGTGTCCCAGCCTGGGAGGAGCCAAGCCTGGTCTTAGATGCTGCTGCCCTCTCTGTCCACGCGCCTTCTCTCCCTGCGCTGTCCTGTCCCTGACAACCCTCCCTCCTGCCGCCTGCTCTCCCTCCTCATCCACAGTCCGCTCCCCCTGCCCTTTCCCTCCACCCAACTGCTTTCTACATCCATGTCTGTTCTTCCTGCCCTTCCTCCTGCTCCCTCCATCCTTCTGCCTGCTCTACTTTTTTATATATATAATGGCATTTATTAAGCACTTACTATGTGCAAAGCACTGTTCTAACCTCTCCACCCACACGCCGGGCCGGCTCCCCCTGCCCCATCCCCACAACCTGCCCTCCTGCTCCCTCCCGCTGTCCTTCCGCCTGCTCTCTGGCTCTGTCCACGCTCCGGCTCCCCTTGCCCACCCTGCCCACTGATCCCCCTGCTCTCTCCATTCATCTCTCTGCTCCTCCTGCCCAGCTCCCCTCTCTGGCCATCCGCCCGTTCTCCCTCTCGGTCCAGGTGGCCACTGTCCCTAACCTGTTGCGTCCATGCCTGCCCCGTCCACCGGGCCCAGAGGCTGCCCCAGCCCTTCCCCCGTCCAGCGGCAGCAGGGTACCCCGGGGAGAGTAGTTCATCTGCTCGGCGCTAGCCCCACCTGCCCACCGGTGCTCCTGGCAGGGGTAGGAAGGACAAACTCCTTGTGGGAAACTGGCAGCTGCAGCCTATAAGTAGAGGAAGCAGGGGTGGGAGCAAAGCAGCAGCTGCCCCTTCTCACCATGGCGGGGTGGGGTGTAGGACCCTGGCTCCTAAGCAGGCAGACTCCCGCCCACCACCGTCCCCTCACTCTTGGCCTCATCCAGCTTTGCTTACCCACCCCTCCCACCCAACACTCCCCCTCTGCCATCTGTCTCTAGCTCCCGCTACCCACCACCTGCCTCCCGTTCCTGCCGCCCGCCTCTGGCTCTTCCTCTCACCCTCTCCAACTTACTTTGCCATCCTGCCTTCGTTTTGGCTTCTGCCACTCTCCCTGCTCCCTCCCACCACCTCTGGCCCCAAGGCTGACAGAGAGAGCTGGCCCCTGAGGGTCAAGCTGCGTCTCCCACCCACAGGGTCAAGGGCCCCCGCCGCCCCCCTGGGAGAGCTGAGGACACCCGCTCCCCAGGCTGGCCGGACATGTCTGAACAGAAAGGGGATGGGCAGGAACAGGTTGAGGGTGGAGGGGAGACGGGGTCCAGCTCACCCTGCAGGACCGCCCATATCATGCCCCCCGCTCCTATGCTGCGGATTAGTGGGGTGCAAGCTCTGGAGCGGTTGTGGTGGTGGGGGGTCCCCGGGCCTCCGTGGCCGGTCAGGATCTGAGGGATGGTGGGGACAGGGGGCACCTCTTGGCATCACCAGGTTGAGGGGTTCCCCAGGCTGGAGGTGGTGGGGGGCAGCGCGGCGGGGAGCTGGGGATGGGGAGCCGGCTGGCCCGTTGGATCCCGGTTCAGCCGCGAGGCCCGAATCCGGTGAGGCGGCGGCGGGGCGGTGGTGTTGGGGCGTCAGGTGCGTGTCTCTGAGGCCGGGAGCGGGCCGGGGCCCGCAGAGGCAGTGGCGGTGGAGAGGTGACAGCGGTGCGTCCCTGGGGCCGGGGGCGACCGGGGGGGGCCGCGGTCAGTAGTTGTACTGGCGCTGGCACGGCTGGTGGACGAAGCTGCCTCGGTGCTTGGGCCGGCGCGGGCGGCATTCGCGGGCACGGTTCTGGCGCTGGACGCACTTGGGGCTCAGCTGGTGCTGCCGGGCCTGCTGCAGCCGCCGAGCCTGGCTCATCTTGCCCAGCAGCGCCGCCGCGGGGGGCAGCGGGGCCGCGGGGTGCGAGGCCGAGGGGGGTCGGGGCCGCGGGGGCCGTGGGGGCCGCGGGGACGGAGCCACCTCCCTGTGAGGCACAGAGGAGAGGGGGAGACCACTCAGGGGCCGGGCCACGGGACCCTTGGAGCGCAGGAACCCAGGCCCCTGTAATCCCCGCACATCCCGGGGCCGTGGCGTGGGACCCCAGCCTCGTACGGCCCCCCCACCCCCCAGGGGCCTGCCCCACTCACCCCTCGCCGTCGCTGCCGCCGCAGCAGGACTGAAGGCCGCCGGGCGGGTCGGGCCCCAGCACGACCGTGTTACCGGTGACGTACACGGACATGCTGGGGTGCTCAATGAGCAGGTCCTCCAGGGGGCTGCTTGCCAGGCGGGCCGGCGGGGGCCCCTCTGCGGTGAAACAGGGCGGGGGGGGTGACCCACCAGCTCTCGTCCATCAAGCAGGGAGCGGGTGCCAGGACGGGGCCCCTGCAGGGGCAGAGAGCCTCCGAGGGCGGGCTGGGGGGCGGCGGGGAGCTAGCTGGCGGGTGGGGACGGGGCATGTGGGCAGAATGGGAGGGAGTGCACGTGCATACACATAGACACACACACACACACACGAGGGCAGGGGAGAGACAGGGGTATCATTAGTCCGAGCCACGCCCAGCAGCGCCCGCCGCCCGGGGTTGGGACTCCTGTCCGGAGCGCCCGTCCCCGGGGTGGGCCCTCGCTCAGCCCTCTGCCCCCTCCAAGGAGGTGGACCTCAGAGTCGGGAAGGGGCCGAGGGGTGATGCTTGGGACCCTGCATTTGTCAGGAGAGTCAGCCCAGAGCGGGCCGTTCGCTTGCCCATCCCGCTCCTCAAGGGAGGCTCCCCCAAGCCACACTTGACCCACAAGCGGCAGGAATCCCGTGTTCCCCGGGTGGTCTCCGCTGTCCCCACCCCCGGCCCGGCCCGCCGGTTGTCTCGCGCTTGGCTAGGACCAGGGTTGAAGCTCCGGGCCGCGAGCCAGTGGGTGCAGCAGCCTGCCAGGGGACCGAGGAGGCCTGGCGGCCGGGGGTCGAGGCCCGGCGGGGGCCTGGGCTCACCCTGCAGGTCGACGATGAGCCAGCCGTCCAGCTCATCCTCCTCGGCGACGAAGGCCGGGGGCTCCTCGGGGCCCGCTGAGGGCGGGCTCTCGCCGAAGAACAGGCTGGCGAAACGCTGGAACATCGTCAGGGAGCCCGGGCGGGGGCAAGCACGAGGCCTGGGGTCCGGTCGGCGGAGGGGCTGGACGGGGCAGACGGGGTTGGCGGTCAGGCAGGCCGCCACCCTCCCCAGAGCCACCTGGGCCCCCGCCAGCTTGGCCTTGGCTCAGGCGGGCCTCTGCCTTGTGAGACCTCAGTCTTCATCCTCCTCCTTTCATTCATTCATTCATTCATTATGTTGCCAATTTGTACTTCCCAAGCGCTCTGCACATAGTAAGCGCTCAATAAATACGATTGATGATGACGATGATTCATTCAACTGTATTTATTGAGCGCTTACTGTGTGCAGAGCACTGTACTAAGTGATTGGAAAGTACAATTCGGCAACAGATATAGTCCCTACCCAACAACGGGCTCACAGTCTAGTAGGGACCCTCTCCATCCCCCACATCTTACCTCCTTCCCTTCCCCACAGCACCTGTATATATGTATATATGTTTGTACATATTTATTACTCTATTCATTTTACTTGTACTTATCTATTCTATTTATTCTATTTTGTTAGTATGTTTGGTTTTGTTCTCTGTCTCCCCCTTTTAGACTGTGAGCCCACTGTTGGGTAGGGACTGTCTCTATATGTTGCTGACTTGTACTTCCCAAGCGCTTAGTACAGTGCTCTGCACATAGTAAGCGCTCAATAAATACGATTGATGATGACGATGATTCATTCAACTGTATTTATTGAGCACTTACTGTGTGCAGAGCACTGTACTAAGTGATTGGAAAGTACAATTTGGCAACAGATATAGTCCCTACCCAACAACGGGCTCACAGTCTAGTAGGGACCCTCTCCATCCCCCCCATCTTACCTCCTTCCCTTCCCCACAGCACCTGTATATATGGATATATGTTTGTACATATTTATTACTCTATTTATTCATTTTACTTGTACATATCTATTCTATTTATTCTAGTTAGTATATTTGGTTTTGTTCTCTGTCTCCCCCTTCTAGACTGTGAGCCCACTGTTGGGTAGGGACTGTCTCTATATGTTGCCAATTTGTACTTCCCAAGCGCTTAGTACAGTGCTCTGCACATAGTAAGCGCTCAATAAATACGATTGATGATGATTCAACTATATTTACTGACCACTTACTGTGTGCAGAGCATTATACTAAGTGATTGGAAAGTACAATTCGGCAACAGATAGAGACAGTCCCTACCCAACAACGGGCTCACAGTCTAGTAGGGACCCTCTCCATCCCCCCCATCTTACCTCCTTCCCTTCCCCACAGCACCTGTATATATGGATATATGTTTGTACATATTTATTACTTTATTTATTTATCTTGTACATATCTATTCTATTTATTTTATTTTGTTAGTATGTTTGGTTTTGTTCTCTGTCTCCCCCTTCTAGACTGTGAGCCCGCTGTTGGGTAGGGACTGTCTCTCTGTGCTGCCGACTTGTACTTCCCAAGCGCTTCGTACAGTGCTCTGCACACAGTAAGCGCTCAATAAATACGATTGATTGATTGATTAGGAGACAGACAACAAAACCAAACGAGTAGACGGGTGTCAAAACCATCAAAACAGATAAATAGAATTATAGATATACTCCGTCATTAGTATTTCCAGCGTAATTACCGTATGTAGGGGACTATACTCAGGAGTGAGTGTGTGCAGTAAGCGCTCAATAAACACGATTGATTGATTGATATGTTTGCACGTATTTATAACTCTATTTATTTTACTTGTACATATCTATTCTATTTATTTTGTTAGTACGTTTGGTTTTGTTCTCCGTCTCCCCCTTTTAGACTGTGAGCCCACTGTTGGGTAGGGGCCGTCTCTATATGTTGCCAACTTGTAGTTCCCAAGCGCTTAGAGAAGCAGCGTGGCTCAGTGGAAAGAGCCCGGGCTTTGGAATCAGAGGTCATGGGTTCAAATCCCTACTCCGCCACGTCTGCTGTGTGACCTCGGGCAAGTCACTTGACTTCTCTGATCCTCAGTTCCCTCATCTGTAAAATGGGGATTAAGGCCGTGAGCCAAACGTGGGACAACCTGATCCCCTTGTAACCCCCCCAGCACTTAGAACAGTGCTCTGCACATAGTAAGCACTTAACAAATGCCATCATCATCATCATTAGTACAGTGCTCTGCACACAGTAAGCGCTCAATACGATTGATTGATTGATTGATTGCACGCACACACACGCGCGCAGGGCACCCAGTGGAACGCCCTGCCCTCTTAAGAGTGTCCAGTGTCACGGGGGAAGGCAAGCCAACGCTGTTGACAGACGGATTGCACAGATGGAAGGAAGTGTGGAGCCAGAGGTAGGAGGGCAGGTGGAATGGCAAGTCTGGGGTGCTGCTGGACCTCTCGGGGGTGTCTGTGTGGACCCTAAGGGTAATCTCAGAGACAATAGAGGCAGGGGGCAGGGGATACGGAGCCAAGGTCTGCCCGAAGTCCACCCCTCCTCTGAAAGCAGCAATCTGAGCCTCAGCTACCTCAACCCCCACCAGACGGTGTTCCCGGCGCCCCAACGCCGCAACTGCCCGCTCAGCTAACTCCCCCTCTCACTCACACCTTCCTCACACCTTCCTCCTGCCAGGAACTTCCCTGGGGCAGAGACCGAATCTTGGGTCTCTCCTCCGTGTTCCCAAAAACTTAACGCAGTGCTCGGCTGGCAGCAGGCGTGCCGCAAGACGGCACAGCGCTCTGCCCACAGCAGATGCTCGGCAAAGTGCTCCGCACACAGTAGGGTTACTAGTGTGGTGATCCTGCAACCCGAAATTGATGCTGTAAACCGTGAGATTGAGTCCCCGAGGGTGAATCATCATCATCAATCGTATTTATTGAGCGCTTACTGTGTGCAGAGCACTGTACTAAGCGCTTGGGAAGTACAAATTGGCAACATATAGAGACAGTCCCTACCCAACAGTGGGCTCACAGTCTAAAAGAATGTGAATGTCACAGAGAGAATCTCTCCTGACCTGGGCCAGGCCATTGGTCCAGTCTGGGCCATTTATTTATTTATCTTGTACATATCTATTCTATTTATTTTATTTTGTTAGTATGTTTGGTTTTGTTCTCTGTCTCCCCCTTTTAGACTGTGAGCCCACTGTTGGGTAGGGACTGTCTCTATATGTTGCCAATTTGTACTTCCCAAACGCTTAGTACAGTGCTCTGCACATAGTAAGCGCTCAATAAATACGATTGATGATGATGATGATGACTGTCTCTATATGTTGCCAATTTGTACTTCCCAAGCGCTTAGTACAGTGCTCTGCACACAGTAAGCGCTCAATAAATACGATTGATGATGATGATGATGATTTGGGTGAATGATGCCCAGGCACTGAGGAGGAAGAGGGAAAAGGCCCGTTCTGCTGCTAGCAGGACCTGGGCAGGAAAGGTGTTTGCCATGATGCGGATGGATAGTGGAAGTTGGTTGCGGACAGGGGATGTGTCTGTAATACTGTGTTCTCCCCCGTGCTTAGCACAGTGCTGTGCAGACAGTAAGTGATCAATAAGACTTTTAGACTGTGAGCCCACTGTTGGGTAGGGACTGTCTCTATATGTTGCCAATTTGTACTTCCCAAGCGCTTAGTACAGTGCCCTGCACATAGTAAGCGCTCAATAAATACGATTGATGATGATGATGATGATGAATAAGTACGATTGACTGACTGACAGCCCATCCACGTTCTCTCCTGCAGCCCTGCTGGATCCAGGGACACACATCGCAAGAGAGCAGGTAGGGAGATGGGGTACAGCCTGTGGTCACAGAACAGATTGTCTCTGACACCCCAACAACCAAGTCTCAGCACTGATGATACTTGGATTTTAGACTGTGAGCCCAATGTTGGGTAGGGCCATCTCTATATGGTGTCAATTTGTACTTCCCAAGCGCTTAGTACAGTGCTCTGCACATAGTAAGCGCTCAATAAATACAACTGATGATGATGATGATGATGCTACCGATGAGCTCGTGGCGGCTCCCCCACCTTCCCGATGGCAGGACAGGAGCACCTAGCCCAAATCCTGCTACGCTGCGGTACTTCCCAAGCGCTTAGTACAGTGCTCTGCACACAGTAAGCGCTCAGTAAATACTATTGATGATGACAGATGTGGGAAGAGTGGTGGTGAGTCCGGGCGCCTGGACAGTTCGGGTGTGTGTAGGGGGGCTGACAGCCCTGAGGCTGGGGGTGACCTTTCTGGCCAGAGTTGAGGGGTGGCTTGGGGGTGGGGGGATGTTACAGCGCAAGCCCTCCCGCAAAACTACCTCAGTTTCTGCCGGAAGGCCCTGTTAGGTGACAGTGGCAGTGGTGTTCCCAGGAGCTGCTGGCCTGGGGGAGAAGGAAGGGAGGCTCGCTGAGCCGCCCCCAGGTTCATTCACTCATTCAATCGTATTTATTGAGCGCTTTCTGTGTGCTTGGGAAGTACAAGTTGGCAACATCTAGAGACGGTCCCTACCCAACAGTGGGCTCACGGTGTGACGTGCGGGCGCAGTCGGCTGGGACCAGGGCCAGGAGGGTGTCACCCCAGCAGCAGGGCCACGCTGACCTGATCCGTGGCAATTTAGGGACAGGTGTCCGGTTTCCTCTTCCCTTCTCCCCTCCGCCCCCCGCCTCCCCACCCAGGGGGTCAGCTGCGCTGCCCAACGCGTTGGCCTCACTGTGCACCCCTCTCTCCAGGAAGCCCCCGGGACAGCCAGGGCCGCCCCCTCTCCGAACTGCGGGTCTCCGGTGAGCGCCTCCCGGTCTTCTTCGTCCGGTCATTCCCCGCCCTGCCCCGGCCATCTGGGTGGCCTCAGCCCAGCCCTCGGCCTCTTGGGGCTGGTTTCCTGCTCCGGGATGCCAAGGCACTTTGGAAAAATTCAAGCTTCGAATTCCGGGAGGCGGGGCCGGGGCGAGGGAGGGATCCGGGCCCGGCCCCATCCCATTCCCAGCCGGGTCGTGGGAGGACAAGCCGAGGGACCGGGCCTTCCCAGACTGGGCCCCCTCCTTCCTCTCCCCCTCCTCCCCACAGCACCTGTATATATGTTTGTATGTACTTATTACTCTATTTTATTTGTACATATTTATTCTATTTATTTAATTTTGTTAATATGGTTTGTTCTCTGTCTCCCCCTTCTAGACTGTGAGCCCGCTGTTGGGTAGGGACCGTCTCTATATGTTGCCAACTTGGACTTCCCAAGCGCTTAGTCCAGTGCTCTGCACACAGTAAGTGCTCAATAAATATGATTGAATGAATGAACGAATTACTCTTATTTGTACATGTTTATTCTATTTATTTTGTTAATAGGTTTTGTTTTGTTGTCTGTCTCCCCCTTCTAGACTGTGAGCCCACTGTTGGCTAGGGACAGTTTCTATATGTTGCCAACTTGGGCTTCCCAAGCGCTTAGTCCAGTGCTCTGCACACAGTAAGCGCTCTATAAAGAAAATTGAATGAATGAATGTTGGGTAGGGACCATCTCTCTATGTTGCCAACTTGGGCTTCCCAAGCGCTTAGTCCAGTGCTCTACACACAGTAAGAGCTCAATAAATACGATTGAATGAATGAATGTTGGGTGGGGACCGTCTCTCTATGTTGCCAACTTGGGCTTCCCAAGCGCTTAGTCCAGTGCTCTGCACATAGTAAGTGCTCAATAAATACGATTGAATGAATGAATGTTGGGTAGGGACCGTCTCTCTATGTTGCCAACTTGGGCTTCCCGAGCGCTTAGTCCAGTGCTCTGCACACAGTAAGTGCTCAATGAAGACGAATGAATGAATGTTGGGTAGGGACCATCTCTCTGTGTTGCCAACTTGGGCTTCCCAAGCGCTTAGTCCAGTGCTCTGCACACAGTAAGTGCACTGTGGCTCAGTGGAAAGAGCCCGGGCTTTGGAGTCAGAGGTCATGGGTTCAAATCCCGGCTCCGCCAATTGTGTGACTTTGGGCAAGTCACTTAACTTCTCTGTGCCTCGGTTCCCTCATCTGTAAAATGGGGATGAAGACTGTGAGCCCCATGTGGGACAACGTGATCAACTTGTATGCCCCCAGCGCTTAGAACAGTGCTTTGCACATAGTAAGCGCTTAACAAATACCATCATTATTATTATTATTATAAATAGGACTGAATGAATGAATGAATGAATGAGTGAATGAAGCGGGCGGGGGCCGGGAGCGGCCTGCCCGGCGCCTCAAAGTCATATGCAAATCGAGTGACGTCACCCACCGGGCCGGCCAATGGGGAGGGAGCTCGGGGCTTTCGCCCGCGGCGATTGGTGGAGCGGCCGGACAAAGGGCCCGGAGCCGAGCAAGCCGGGACCGGCCGCGGGGGGGGCGCCCCTCGCCCCCTTTGACCCCAACTCACCCTGCTTTGTGGGGGCGGGGGGGGGGGTCCGAGGGGCTGGACTGGACTGGACGCCTCCGGGGCGATGAGGTAGTCGGGTGGCGACCGGTGCTGGGGGTCCCAAGTCAGTCAGTCGGACGGTCCGGTCCGGTCCGGTTCGGTCCAGTCCTGTCGGATCCGGTCCGCTGCGCCTGCGCGATGCCGGGACTCCCGACTGCTCCGCCGGACGCCGAGGGTTTGCAGCTGCCACCGCACAAATTGGAACGTTCAAACAGCTGATCGTGACGTCACAAAGGGGGGGCGCCCGCCGGCTTGACGTC